>NC_084612.1:85019253-85129253 GCF_033978795.1 Nerophis ophidion | reverse complement strand
TTCAAGGAAATACGATATTCTTCTGATTAGTCCTCTGAGTTCTTCTTAGTACTTAGTGCTCAGTCTTCCTGCTAGCTTTTCTTATTTTTTTTTTAGTTTGTCACTGGCCACGTGCCATTGGTCTTTGTTCTCCTCATTTCTTATCCATCCATCCATTTTCTTCCGCATATCCGAGGTCGGGTCGCGGGGGCAGCGGCCTAAGCAGAGAAGCCCAGACTTCCCTCTCCCCAGCCACTCCGTCCAGCTCCTCCCGGGGGATCCCTAGGAGTTCCCAGGCCAGCCAGGAGACATAGTCTTCCCAACGTGTCCTGGGTCTTTTCCTTGGCCTCCTGCCGGTCGGACGTGCCCTAAACACCTTCCTAGGGAGGTGTTCAGGTGGCATCCTGACCAGATGCCCGAACCACCTCATCTGGCTCCTCTCCATGTGGAGGAGCAGCGGCTCTACTTTGAGTTCCTCCCGGAACTCAGAGACCCGCCACTCGGTGGAGAAAACTCATTTGGGCCGCTTGTACCCGGGATCTTGTCCTTTCCGTCATAACCCAAAGCTCATGATCATAGGTGAGGATGGGAACGTGGATTGACCAGTAAATTGAGAGCTTTGCCTTCCGGCTCAGCTCCTTCTTCACCACAACGGATCGATACAGCGTCCGCATTACTAAAGACGCCGCACCGATCCGCCTGTCGATCTCACGATCCACTCTTCCCCCACTCGTGAACAAGACTCCTAGGTACTTGAACTCCTCCACTTGGGCCAGGGTCTCCTCCCCAACCCGGAGATGGCACTCCACCCTTTTCTGGGCGAGAACCATGGACTCGGACTTGGAGGTGCTGATTATCATCCCGGTCGCTTCACACTCGGCTGCGAACCGATCCAGCGAGAGCTGAAGATCCTGGCCAGATGAAGCCATCAGGACCACATCATCTGCAAAAAGCAGAGACCTAATCCTGCGGTCACCAAACCAGATCCCCTCAACGCCTTGACTGCGCCTAGAAATTCTGTCCATAAAAGTTATGAACAGAATGGGTGACAAAGGACAGCTTTGGCGGAGTCCAACCCTCACTGGAAATGTGTTCGACTTACTGCCGGCAATGCGGACCAAGTTCTGACACTGATCATACAGGAAGTGGACCGCCACAATAAGACAGTCCGATACCCCATACTCTCTGAGCACTCCCCACAGGACTTCCCGAGGGACACGGTCCAATGCCTTGTCCAAGTCCACAAAACACATGTAGACTGGTTGGGCAAACTCCCATGCACCCTCAAGAACCCTGGCCAGACTATAGAGCCGGTCCACAGTTCCACGACCAGGACCAAAACCACACTGTTCCTCCTGAATCCGAGGTTCGACTATGCTCTCCAGAACACCTGAATAGACCTTACCGGGAAGGCTCTTTTTTTATTAAGTATTGTAATTCTGGCATAATGACTGTGATCCTCTTGCTTATATGTTGATCAATGTGCATTGTCCTAATTCAGGGGTTTCAAACCTGGGGCCTGCGGGCCAAATCCACAACGCTTTCATCCGGTCTTCAAGATGAGTTTGCTAAATATATAAAAATGAGCTGAATTTTTGGAATGAAATAAACTGCTGTTGTAAATGTGTAGCTATTTTTATATATATAGACTATAACCACATCTAAATATATACAATATACACTATAACCACATATAAATATATATACACAATGACCACATATTAATATATATAAATATAAACCACATATAAATGTATATACACTATAACCACATATTAATATATATAAATACAAACCACATATAAATATATATACACTATAACCACATATAAATCTGTTCAATGTTTGGAAAAGTTGCAGGGGATCAATTTTGGGTCAGATCAGGTAGAGGTTGAGTTGAGCCATGATTTTATGGCAGTTTTAAAATTTAGTAGGGAAGTTCGAATTTTAAGGTCTTGCTTGTAAGTACTCTGTGTGTCTGCTTGTAAGTACTCTGTGTGTCTGCTTGTAAGTACTCTGTGTGTGTCTGCTTGTAAGTACTCTGTGTGTCTGCTTGTAAGTACTCTGTGTGTGTCTGCTTGTAAGTACTCTGTGTGTGTCTGCTTGTAAGTACTCTGTGTGTCTGCTTGTAAGTACTCTGTGTGTGTCTGCTTGTAAGTACTCTGTGTGTGTCTGCTTGTAAGTACTCTGTGTGTGTCTGCTTGTAAGTACTCTGTGTGTGTCTGCTTGTAAGTACTCTGTGTGTGTCTGCTTGTAAGTACTCTGTGTGTGTCTGCTTGTAAGTACTCTGTGTGTCTGCTTGTAAGTACTCTGTGTGTGTCTGCTTGTAAGTACTCTGTGTGTCTGCTTGTAAGTACTCTGTGTGTCTGCTTGTAAGTACTCTGTGTGTGTCTGCTTGTAAGTACTGTGTGTGTCTGCTTGTAAGTACTCTGTGTGTCTGCTTGTAAGTACTCTGTGTGTCTGCTTGTAAGTACTCTGTGTGTGTCTGCTTGTAAGTACTGTGTGTGTCTGCTTGTAAGTACTCTGTGTGTGTCTGCTTGTAAGTACTCTGTGTGTCTGCTTGTAAGTACTCTGTGTGTCTCTGCTTGTAAGTACTCTGTGTGTGTCTGCTTGTAAGTACTCTGTGTGTGTCTGCTTGTAAGTACTTTGTGTGTGTCTGCTTGTAAGTACTCTGTGTGTGTCTGCTTGTAAGTACTCTGTGTGTGTCTGCTTGTAAGTACTCTGTGTGTCTGCTTGTAAGTACTCTGTGTGTCTGCTTGTAAGTACTCTGTGTGTGTCTGCTTGTAAGTACTCTGTGTGTCTGCTTGTAAGTACTCTGTGTGTGTCTGCTTGTAAGTACTCTGTGTGTGTCTGCTTGTAAGTACTCTATGTGTGTCTGCTTGTAAGTACTGTGTGTGTCTGCTTGTAAGTACTCTGTGTGTGTCTGCTTGTAAGTACTCTGTGTGTGTCTGCTTGTAAGTACTCTGTGTGTGTCTGCTTGTAAGTACTCTGTGTGTCTGCTTGTAAGTACTCTGTGTGTGTCTGCTTGTAAGTACTCTGTGTGTGTCTGCTTGTAAGTACTCTGTGAGTGTCTGCTTGTAAGTACTCTGTGTGTGTCTGCTTGTAAGTAGTCTGTGTGTCTGCTTGTAAGTACTCTGTGTGTGTCTGCTTGTAAGTACTCTGTGTGTGTCTGCTTGTAAGTACTCTGCGTGTGTCTGCTTGTAAGTACTCTGTGTGTGTCTGCTTGTAAGTACTGTGTGTGTCTGCTTGTAAGTACTCTGTGTGTGTCTGCTTGTAAGTACTCTGTGTGTGTCTGCTTGTAAGTACTCTGTGTGTGTCTGCTTGTAAGTACTCTGCGTGTGTCTGCTTGTAAGTACTCTGTGTGTGTCTGCTTGTAAGTACTGTGTGTGTCTGCTTGTAAGTACTCTGTGTGTCTGCTTGTAAGTACTCTGTGTGTGTCTGCTTGTAAGTACTCTGTGTGTGTCTGCTTGTAAGTACTCTGTGTCTGCTTGTAAGTACTCTGTGTGTCTGCTTGTAAGTACTCTGTGTGTCTGCTTGTAAGTACTCTGTGTGTCTGCTTGTAAGTACTCTGTGTGTCTGCTTGTAAGTACTCTGTGTGTGTCTGCTTGTAAGTACTCTGTGTGTGTCTGCTTGTAAGTACTCTGTGTGTGTCTGCTTGTAAGTACTCTGTGTGTCTGCTTGTAAGTACTCTGTGTGTGTCTGCTTGTAAGTACTCTGTGTGTGTCTGCTTGTAAATACTCTGTGTGTGTCTGCTTGTAAGTACTCTGTGTGTGTCTGCTTGTAAGTACTCTGTGTGTCTGCTTGTAAGTACTCTGTGTGTGTCTGCTTGTAAGTACTCTGTGTGTCTGCTTGTAAGTACTCTGTGTGTGTCTGCTTGTAAGTACTCTGTGTGTGTCTGCTTGTAAGTACTCTGTGTGTCTGCTTGTAAGTACTCTGTGTGTCTGCTTGTAAGTACTCTGTGTGTGTCTGCTTGTAAGTACTCTGTGTGTGTGTGCTTGTAAGTACTCTGTGTGTCTGCTTGTAAGTACTCTGTGTGTGTCTGCTTGTAAGTACTCTGTGTGTCTGCTTGTAAGTACTCTGTGTGTCTGCGCTGCCGAACTAGTAAAAGCAGCAATGTCCTGATGTAACAACATACTGTCATGCCCCTTAAAAAGAAGAAATAGAAAAAAAGGACAAAGTATAGTACTGTTTTTGATTGATTAGTACTGCGATACTATAGTAGGACCGGTACAACCTTAGTCTCTAACAAAAATGGATTAATGTCCCAGGCCTGCAGTAGAAGAGGAAAGCTGCAGCATGTTGGAGATGCTAAACGAGGTCGACAAGGCTTAAATGCTTCACTCTCTCTCTGGCCAACACACTACCGCCCGCTGCGGGGTGTGTGTGTGTGTGTGTGTGTGTGTGTGTGTGTGTGTGTGTGTGTGTGTGTGTGTGTGTGTGTGTGTGTGTGTGTGTGTGTGTGCTATGAACTAGAATGTTGGAGCATAATCCAAGCGCCCCTCTCCTACCTCCCAGCATCCCCTGCTGCTGCAGAGGGGTGGTCTCCTTCTCCTTCTCCTTCTTCTCCTCCGTCTCCTCCTTTGCGGTTTTGTCTTTTCTTCCTGGAGACAGAAGAAGATTAGTGAAGCAGTTCTTCTGACGTCTCTATCGGCCTCACCTCCTCTCTGAAAAAACACCTTGAAAAGGGATTACTGTATGTACTACAAACCCCGTTTCCATATGAGTTGGGAAATGGTGTTAGATGTAAATATAAACAGAATACAATGATTTGCAAATCCTTTTCAACACATATTCAGTTGAATATGCTACAAAGACAACATATTTGATGTTCAAACTCATAAACATATATTTTTTGTGCAAATAATCATTAGCTTTAGAATTTGATGCCAGCAACACGTGACAAAGAAGTTGGGAAAGGTGGCAATAAATACGGATAAAGTTGAGGAATGCTCATCAAACACTTATTTGGAACATCCCACAGGTGTGCAGGCTAATTGGGAACAGGTGGGTGCCATGATTGGCTATAAAAACAGCTTCCATGAAATGCTAAGTAATTCACAAACAAGGATGGGGTGAGGGTCACCACTTTGTAAGCAAATTGTCAAACAGTTTTAGAACAACATTTCTCAACGAGCTATTGCAAGGAATTTAGGGATTTTACCATCTATGGTTTGTAAAATCATCAAAAAGTTCAGAGAATCTGGAGAAATCACTGCACGTAAGCGATGATATTACGGATTTTTGATCCCTCAAGCAGTACAGCATCAAAAACCGACATCAGTGTGTAAAGGATATCACCCTATGGGCTCATGAACACTTCATACAACCACTGTCAGTAACTACAGTTGCTCGCTACATCTGTAAGTGCAAGTTAAAACTCTTCTATGCAAAGCAAAACCCATTTATCAACAACACCCTGAAACGCCACCGGCTTGGCTGGGCCCGAGCTCACCTAAGATGGACTGATGCAAAGTGGAAAAGTGTTCTGTGGTCTGACGAGTCCACATTTCAACTTATATTTGGAAACTGGACATGGTGTCCTCCAGAACAAAGAGGAAAATAACCATCCGGATTGTTGTAGGCGCAAAGTTGAAAAGGCAGCATGTGTGATGGTATGGGGGTGCATTAGTGCCCAAGGCATGGGTAACTTACACATCTGTGAAGGTACCATTAATGCTGAAAGGTACATACAGGTTTTGGAGCAACATATGTTGTCATCCAAGCAACGTTATCATGGACGCCCCTGCTTATTTCAGCAAGACAATGCCACACCACGTGTTACAACAGCGTGGCTTCGTAGTAAAAGAGTGCGGGTACTACACTGGCCTGCCTGCAGTCCAGACCTGTCTCCCACTGAAAATTTTGATGCCTAAAATACGACAACAGAGACCCCGACTGTTGAAAAACTTAAGCTGTACATAAAACAAGAATGGGAAAGAGTTCCACCTGGAAAGCTTCAACAATTAGTTTCCTCAGTTCCAAAACGTTTATTGAGTGTTGTTAAAAGAAAAGGTGATGTAACACAGTGGTGAACATGCCCTTTCCCAACTACTTTGGCACGTGTTGCAGCCATTAATTTTGTAAGTTAATTATTATTTCCAAAAAAAAATTAAGTTTATGAGTTTGAACATCAAATATGTTGTCTTTGTAGCATATTCAACTGAATATGGCTTGAAAAGGATTTGCAAATCATTGTATTCTGTTTATATTTACATCTAACACAATTTCCCAACCCATATGGAAACGGGGTTTGTAAATATAAACAGAATACAAGGATTTGCAAATCCTTTTCAACCCATATTCAGTTGAATATGCTACAAAGACAACATATTTGATGTTCAAACTCAAACTTTGTTTTTTTTGCAAATAATAATTAACATAGAATTTCATGGCTGCAACATGTGCCAAAGTAGTTGGGAAAGGGCATGTTCACCACTGTGTTACATCACCTTTTCTTTTAACAACACTCAATAAACGTTTGGGAACTGAGGAAACTAATTGTTGAAGCTTTGAAAGTGGAATTCTTTCCCATTCTTGTTTTTTGTAGAGCTTCAGTCCTTCAACAGTCCGGGGTCTCCGCTGTCCTATTTTACGCTTCATAATGCACCACACATTTTCCATGGGAGACAGGTCTGGACTGCAGGCGGGCCAGGAAAGTACCTGCACTCTTTTACTACGAAGCCACGCTGTTATAACACGTGGCTTGGCATTGTCTTTCTGAAATAAGCAGGGGCGTCCATGATAACGTTGCTTGGATGACAACATATGTTGTTCCAAAACCTGTATGTACCTTTCAGCATTAATGGTGCCTTCACAGATGTGTAAGTTACCCATGCCTTGGGCACTAATGCACCCCCATACCATCACACATGCTGGCTTTTACACTTTGCGTCTAGAAGAGTCTGGTTGGTTATTTTCCTCTTTGTTCTGGAGGACACCACGTCCAGTTTCCAAATACAAGTTGAAATGTGGACTCGTCAGACCACAGAACACCTTTCCATTTTGCATCAGTCCATCTTAGATGAGTTTGGGCCCAGCCAAGCCGGTGGCGTTTCTGGATGTTGTTGATAAATGGGTTTGGCTTTGCATAGTAGAGTTTTAAACTTGCACTTACAGATGTAGCGACCAACTGTAGTTACTGACAGTGGTTTTATGAATCAATCAATCAATGTTTATTTATATAGCCCCAAATCACAAATGTCTCAAAGGACTGCACAAATCATTACGACTACAACATCCTCGGAAGAACCCACAAAAGGGCAAGGAAAACTCACACCCAGTGGGCAGGGAGAATTCACATCCAGTGGGACGCCAGTGACAATGCTGACTATGAGAAACCTTGGAAAGGACCTCAGATGTGGGCAACCCCCCCCCCCCCTCTAGGGGACCGAAAGCAATGAATGTCGAGCGGGTCTAACATGATACTGTGAAAGGTCAATCCATAGTGGCTCCAACACAGCCGCGAGAGTTCAGTTCAAGCGGATCCAAGACAGCAGCGAGAGTCCCGTCCACAGGAAACCATCTCAAGTGGAGGCGGATCAGCAGCGTAGAGATGTCCCCAACCGATACAGGCGAGCGGTCCATCCTGGGTCCCGACGAGCGGTCCATCCTGGGTCTTGACTATGGACAGCCAGTACTTCATCCATGAAGTGTTCCTGAGCCCATGTGGTGATATCCTTTACACACTGATGTTGGTTTTTAATGCAGTACCGCCTGAGGGATCAAAGGTCCGTAATATCATCGCTTACGTGCAGTGATTTCTCCAGATTCTCTGAACCTTTTGAGGATTTTACAGACCGTAGATGGTAAAATCCCTAAATTCCTTGCAATAGCTGGTTGAGAAATGTTGTTCTAAAACTGTTCGACAATTTGCTTACAAAGTGGTGACCCTCACCCCATCCTTGTTTGTGAATTACTTAGCATTTCATGGAAGCTGCTTTTATAGCCAATCATGGCACCCACCTGTTCCCAATTAGCCTGCACACCAAATAAGTGTTTGATGAGCATTCCTCAACTTTATCCGTATTTATTGCCACCTTTCCCAACTTCTTTGTCACGTGTTGCTGGCATCAAATTCTAAAGTTAATGATTATTTGCAAAAAAATATATATATATGTTTATGAGTTTGAACATCAAATATGTTGTCTTTGTAGCATATTCAACTGAATATGGCTTGAAAAGGATTTGCAAATCATTCTCTCCCTGACCCCCTGAGGACACCAAAGACTGTGGATGCTTTTAAAAAAAAGGCTTAAAACCCCTTTCTAACTATTAGGTTGTTGTAGTTTTTATTTGTATTTTTTTAATTATCTTTTTTTAAAACATTTTTGTATACACTGTAGCACTTTGAGGTTGTTTACTTAATGTAAAGTGTTGTTTATAAATAAAATCTATGATTATTATTATTATTACTTGCTATATAAATGATAGGACAACTGTTTCAAAACAAGCTACAAAGTTGACTGTTGACATATTTCTAGTTTTGTCAAAACGATACTTTAATCCACTTCTTCATTTACTGTTGATACTTTTTGATACTGCTGTTGTTGATACTGAGTTTGGGGCGATACTACACAGGTGGGTATTGATATTGATCCAATACCAATGTTACGTCATTGAATGGTTCAATTTTGATCACAAATATAATCAAACAAAACCACAATATCAAATAAATATTTAAATATGTTCTTGTTCCCTTTTATTAAAACATTTGGAACAAAATAACTAAAGATGAGCAAAAAGTATCGCATTTTATTATCGCCCATCCGTCTAGTATCTGTCATGTTAACTGCAACTCACTTAGTCAAAATCCCGAGAAGTTTTTTTTAAAGTACGACCCATTTTTTCTTGAGACTTTTACGTGAATTATTTAAAATTTTAATGATGGAACCCGAGGGCCAATTTTGACATTTGGGGTTTGGGGCCTCCTAATATTTACAATTTTTCACATGCTTGCAAAAAATGGTGAGTTCTGGTGCGAGTTAAAATCCTCCAAAATTGTGTAAAATTGTGAGAACAACAACTGGAACAGGGCCCTACATTTACATTTTATGCAAGTCAGCAGTTTTCTAGTCTTGCTGTGCCCACAGACCCAGTGAAGGTGGTCTTTGTGAGGCCAAGATCCACAGCAAGGCACTGTCAGCAGGGGGTCTCCAAGCTGTCAAGGATGACCTGCAGGGGCCATCCTCCCACGGGACCAGCCCGCAGGTCACATGACCGCCCTCTGTCTCAATGGGGGAGGAAAAAACTGGACGGGTCTTCACGCTGGCGGTGGGCTCGGAAAGAAAGAACTTTCTACGGGATCGGGCCAAGAGATGAAGATCCGTTAAGGAGGTTTTGGAAGAGCGTACCCCCCACCCCCCACACCCCCCTTGACGCGGACCTCAGCTCCCGGCGATGACCTGGGCTCGTTATTTAGGGCGGCTGAAAGAAGCCGGTGTCAGGAGACGGTCGCCATGACGGCAGGCGAGAGAAAAGATCAAGCGCAGCCTTTTCACGGGACTTCCAAAAGAAGATCAGGAGCGCCAGGACTGGACTCTGCGGTCCTCTCTGGCAATTAAGACTCAGCTGATGGAGAGAAAGAACTGAATGGAGACGGGGTCAAGGCCCTCTCTGGGACTCAAACAACAGCGCGGCGTTCTCCTTTGAGATGTCCTCCTTTCACATGTCACACATCTCCAGCGGCTTCTGAGGACCATGTCTCTGAGCAAGACCACAACGCCGTCTAAGGACCACATCTCTGAACAAGACCACAGTGCTGTCTGATGACCAGGTCTCTGAGCAGGACCACAACCCATGTCTCTGAGCAAGACCACAACACTGTCTGAGGACCAGGTCTCTGAGCAAGACCACAACGCCGTCTGATGACCACGTCTCTGAGCAAGACCATAACCCACGTCTCTGAGCAAGACCACAACATTGTCTGATGACCACGTCTCTGCGAAAGACCACAACATTGTCTGATGACCACGTCTCTGAGCAAGACCATAACGCTGTCTGAGGACCACGTCTCTGAGCAAGACCACAACATTGTCTGATGACCACGTCTCTGCGAAAGACCACAACACTGTCTGATGACCACGTCTCTGACCAAGACCACAACGCTGTCTGAGGACCACGTCTCTGAACAAGACCACAACGCCGTCTGAGGACCACGTCTCTGAGCAAGACCACAACGCTGTCTGATGACCACGTCTCTGAGCAAGACCACAACGCCGTCTGATGACCACGTCTCTGAGCAAGACCATAACCCACGTCTCTGAGCAAGACCACAACATTGTCTGATGACCACGTCTCTGAGCAAGACCACAACGCTGTCTGATGACCACGTCTCTGAGCAAGACCACAACGCTGTCTGAGGACCACGTCTCTGAGCAAGACCACAACATTGTCTGATGACCACGTCTCTGCGAAAGACCACAACACTGTCTGATGACCACGTCTCTGAGCAAGACCACAACGCTGTCTGAGGACCACGTCTCTGAACAAGACCACAACGCCGTCTGAGGACCACATCTCTGAGCAAGACCACAATGTCATCTGATGAATACGTCTCTGAGCAAGACCACAACGCCGTCTGATGACCACGTCTCTGAGCAAGACCATAACCCACGTCTCTGAGCAAGACCACAACATTGTCTGATGACCACGTCTCTGAGCAAGACCACAACGCTGTCTGATGACCACGTCTCTGAGCAAGACCACAATGCTGTCTGATGACCAGGTCTCTGAGCAAGACCACAATGCCATCTGAGAACCACGTCTCTGAACAAGACCACAAAGCCGTCTGATGACCGCGTCTCTGAGCAAGACCACAATGCCATCTGAGAACCAGGTCTCTGAGCAAGACCACAATGCCATCTGAGAACCACGTCTCTGAGCAAGACCACTGAACTTCCGGACCTTTCTTCCATGTGTCCATTAATATTCATACTTTTAGGTCACCTCATCTACACACTAGGGACTGAAGTACCAGGACAAGGAGTGGATGATACTGAACGGTTTGCTAACGATCCACGATACCAAGTGATAAAGGGTCAGTAGTACACAGACCTGCAACGATTAATCGGTTCAATAACTTTGGATTTATATTCTGTTGTTCGATTATTCGTCTAACGAGTGTGATTTATACAACTGACAACATCTGGAGGGTATAAAAGAAGGTCAAACAAGCTGAGTAAAAGTGAAAAGGTAAACAAAAATTAAATAGAAATGTAAAAGAAGATAACATTAATGAAATAGAGGATAACATAATTTCAATAAAAGGTAAATAGAAAGTCAAACAAAGGGAAAACAAGGTAAAAGAAGGCAAATACAAAGCAAATAAAAGTAAAAGAAGGTAAACTATAAAGGTGAATATAAAGTGAAAGACCATAAAAGGTAAAATAGGGTAAACATAAGGTATATTTAAGGTAAATGGAAGGCAAAAGAAGCTCAATTAAAATTAAAAAGGTAAACATAAATTGAAAGAAGGTAAATATAAAAGGTAAAAGAAGGTAAGTAAAATATAAAAAGGAAAAAAAAGGTATATAGAAAGTAACAGAAGGTACATAAAACAACAAAGGTAAATAGAAAGTGAAAGAAGGTCAAATTTAACAGAAAGTAAATAGGTAAGATAAGGTAAATTTTCGGTAAAAGAAGATACATAAAAAGGCAAAAAAAAAGTAAACAAAGGCAAAATAAGTTAAATAAAAGATCGGATAATTTCAATAAAAAGTTAAAAAGGAGTTCAAACAAAGGGAAAACAAGGTGAAAGTAGACACAGAAGGTAGATAAAATTATAGGAAGGTAAACAAAAAAGGTAAAGATAAATAAACAGTAAAATGCTAAATAAGGTACATAGAAAGTAAATATAAGGAAAGCAAAAGAAGCTACATAAAAGTGAAAAGGTAAACAGAAATTAAGAGGAGGTGAGTGAAAGGTAAAATCAGGTAAATAGATAAAGTAAAGTGCTAGATTTAAAAAAAAAAAAAAGTAAAAACAAGTAAAAGAGTATATAGAAGGTAAAAGGTCAATAAAAAGTAAAAGAAGGTAAAAGAAGGTAAATAGTTCAAATAAGGCGAATAGAAAATAATGAAGGTTATGGCAAGCAGAACAAAAATACTTGAATTTTCTCTAAAATACAAAATGAAGTTTCTTTCGTCTGATTACTCTGATAATCAAACAAATAATCAATAGATGACTTGATTATGCAAATAATTGATAAGCTGCAGCACCAATGACTGATACTAATGAGATGTATCGGACCTTGTAAGATCCTGACATGATGCATAGGGTGATATCATTGGCGATACATGTGTAATAAGATCCTGACATGATGTATAAGGTGATATCATTGGTGATACATGCGTAATAAGATCCTGACATGATGTATAAGGTGATATCATTGGCGATACATGCGTAATAAGATCCTGACATGATGTATAAGGTGATATCATTGGCGATACATGCGTAATAAGATCCTGACATGATGTATAAGGTGATATCATTGGCGATACATGTGTAATAAGATCCTGACATGATGTACAAGGTGATATCATTGGCGATACATGCGTAATAAGATCCTGACATGATGTAGAAGGTGATATCATTGGCGATACATGCGTAATAAGATCCTGACATGATGTAGGTGATATCATTGGCGATACATGCGTAATAAGATCCTGACATGATGTATAAGGTGATATCATTGTCGATACATGCGTAATAGGATCCTGACATGATGTATAAGGTGATATCACTGGCGATACATGCGTAATAAGATCCTGACATGATGTATAAGGTGATATCACTGGCCATACATGCGTAATAAGATCCTGACATGATGTATAAGGTGATATCACTGGCGATACATGCGTAATAAGATCCTGACATGATGTATAAGGTGATATCATTGTCGATACATGCGTAATAAGATCCTGACATGATGTATAAGGTGATATCATTGGCGATACATGCGTAATAAGATCCTGACATGATGTATAAGCTGATATCATTGGCGATACATGTGTAATAAGATCCTGACATGATGTATAAGGTGATATCATTGGCGATACATGCGTAATAAGATCCCAACATGATGTAAAAGGTGATATCATTGGCGATACATGCGCAATAAGATCCCGACATGATGTATACGGTGATATCATTGTCGATACATGCGTAATAAGATCCTGACATGATGTATAAGGTGATATCATTGGCGATACACGCGTAATAAGATCCTGACATGATGTATAAGGTGATATCATTGTCGATACATGCGTAATAAGATCCTGACATGATGTATAAGGTGATATCATTGGCAATACATGCGTAATAAGATCCTGACATGATGTATAAGGTGATATCATTGGCGATACATGCGTAATAAGATCCTGACATGATGTATAAGGTGATATCATTGGCGATACATGTGTAATAAGATTTTGACATGATGTATAAGGTGATATCATTGGCGATACATGCGTAATAGGATCCTGACATGATGTATAAGGTGATATCATTGGCGATACATGTGTAATAAGATCCTGACATGATGTATAAGGTGATATCATTGGCGATACATGTGTAATAAGATTTTGACATGATGTATAAGGTGATATCATTGGCGATACATGCGTAATACGATCCTGACATGATGTATAAGGTGATATCACTGGCGATACATGCGTAATAAGATCCTGACATGATGTATAAGGTGATATCATTGGCGATACATGCGTAATAGGATCCTGACATGATGTATAAGGTGATATCACTGGCGATACATGCGTAATAAGATCCTGACATGATGTATAAGGTGATATCATTGGCGATACATGCGTAATAAGATCCTGACATGATGTATAAGGTGATATCATTGGCGATACATGTGTAATAAGATCCTGACATGATGTATAAGGTGATATCATTGGCGATACATGCGTAATAAGATCCTGACATGATGTATAAGGTGATATCATTGTCGATACATGCGTAATAAGATCCTGACATGATGTATAAGGTGATATCATTGTCGATACATGCGTAATCAGGATACAACCCAGCGGGGGTTGTCACGTGACGCCGGGAAACACACTTTATCAGTATCATGCTTCTAAAATCCGTGCACTTAGAAACTACTCATGTAACCAATCGGCGCGGGACGTCGTGGCTTCGAACCAAATCGCCAATAAATCGATGACGTTTGACGCTAAACGTAATAATGAATGCTGACGTCATCGACGACTCACCTATATGTCACTTCCGGGTTAGCATGTTAGCAGTTATTCATTCAACAGCATCTTTTCAGAATATGTTACTCATGAGTCATGACGTCCTCCTAGAGTGAACTCGACTGTCGCCTTGATTGACGTCCATGTTATTATTCAACTCACCAACAAAAGACTACAATTTGTTATGTTCGCCGTGTTTCATACCTTCCTCAGATCTTTTCCGGGTTCACCTTCCCGCGCCCACTGCTGACCAATGGAGGAGGAGAGTGAGGTCACGTGTGCTCGCTGCGTCGCATTCACGTACACTCGGAATTTAGTCAGCTGACACTTCCACTCGCTCAAAGCAAACAGCGAGCGTGAACGCGCCGATCAGAACTTGATTGGAAATGAATCTTGTTGACTCTTGTTTACACACACAAACAATTCTAATCTGAAATATAAAATATATTTCGTTTTTAATTGTGAAAATGAAGTGTTTGTACATGCGGGTGAACAACAACAATGGTTGTATTGTTTTTATTACAAAATCACAGCTCTTCATCAAAGTGTGCAGCCAACATTGCTCAGATGTCACACAATAATATTCATCTCATATAAAAAAAGAAAGGACAGTTTGGGACACAATCTAAAATACTATTTAAAAATTAAAAATAAAAATAAACCATACGAATTTATTTTCACACAATAATTTTTTTTTTTTCCTCTTAAAAAGCAGGATTGAGTGTAAAAATTATGAAATATTATTTGTAAAATTAAACATTTATTTTCACACCATTATGACTTTTTTCCTCTTCAAAATCAGCCTTAAGTCTAAAAAAATCAGAATTATTTTTTGTAAAATTACAACTTTATTCTCATACAATTACCTTTTTTCCTCTTAAAAAGCAGTCTTGAGTCTAAAAATTCTGAATATTTTTTCAAAAATTACACAATTATTTTCACACCATCATGACTTTTTTTCCACTTAAAAATCAGCCTTAAGTCTAACAAAATCTGAATATTTTTTTTCTAAAACTAAAACTTTATTCTCATACAATAACATTTTTTTTCCTCTTAAAAAGCAGCTTTGAGTCTAAAAATTCGGAATAATGTTTTTGTAAAATTACAACTTTATTTTCATACAATTACTTTTCTTCCTCTTAAAAAACAGTCTTGAGTCTAAAAATTCTGAATTATTTTTACACCATCATGATTTTTTTTCCCCTTAAAAATCAGCCTTAAATCATAAAAGTCTATTTTTATTTTTATTTTTGGTAAAATTACAACGATATTCTCATGGAAAAAAGCAGACTTTGGTCCAATTTGTCTGAATTCATCTTTTGTAAAATGACAACTTTATTCTCATTATCATGACTTTCTCCTTCTAAAAAGCAGCCTTTATTATTCTGAATTAATTCCTGTTAAAATAATAACTTATTTCTAATTGAAAAAGCAGCATTTGGTCAAATTACAACATTGTTATAAAATTGTGTATTTTTCTCGGAAAATGGCAGCTTTTGACAAATTGCTTCTTCACTAATTATCTTATCTTGTGGTAAGAAAGTAGACTAAAACCCACACACACAAACACACACACACACACACTCAAGGTCACCTGGAGGTCAGGTGTGTGTCAATCAAAGCTGTGGCGTGACGTTGGCCTCGGGCTTTTGTGGATCTCAAAGCTTTGATGTGGTCGCCATCAACGCCGTCATGGCCGCCTGCAGGCATCGCTCAGATCAGAAGCCCCGAAAGGATGCCAGGACGCCAAAGTCCTGCTTATTAGTGCCAGAACTCGATTGAGTCAAGTGTGGAAACAAAACAATAAAAAAGTCCTGCTTATTAGTGCCAGAACTCGATAGAGTCAAGTGTGGAAACAAAACAATAAAAAAGTCCTGCTTATT
The DNA here is from genome assembly GCF_033978795.1 of Nerophis ophidion. Classification (NCBI taxonomy): domain Eukaryota; kingdom Metazoa; phylum Chordata; class Actinopteri; order Syngnathiformes; family Syngnathidae; genus Nerophis; species Nerophis ophidion. The sequence goes on along the minus strand of NC_084612.1, from coordinate 85,113,175 downwards.
AGTGCCAGAACTCGATTGAGTCAAGTGTGGAAACATAACAATAAAGAAGTCCTACTTATTAGTGCCAGAACTCGATAGAGTCAATTGTGGAAACATAATAATAAAAAAGTCCTGCTTATTAGTGCCAGAACTCGATAGAACAATAAAAAAGTCCTGCTTATTAGTGCCAGAACTCGATTGAGTCAAGTGTGGAAAGATATTAATAAAATAGTCCTGCATATTAGTACCAGAACTCGATTGAGTCAAGTGTGGAAACATATTAATAAAATAGTCCTGCTTATTAGTGCCAGAACTCGATAGAACAATAAAAAAGTCCTGCTTATTAGTGCCAGAACTCGATTGAGTCAAGTGTGGAAACAAAACAATAAAAAAGTCCTGCTTATTAGTGCCAGAACTCGATAGAGTCAAGTGTGGAAACAAAACAATAAAAAAGTCCTGCTTATTAGTGCCAGAACTCGATTGAGTCAAGTGTGGAAACATAACAATAAAGAAGTCCTACTTATTAGTGCCAGAACTCGATAGAGTCAATTGTGGAAACATAATAATAAAAAAGTCCTGCTTATTAGTGCCAGAACTCGATAGAACAATAAAAAAGTCCTGCTTATTAGTGCCAGAACTCGATTGAGTCAAGTGTGGAAAGATATTAATAAAATAGTCCTGCATATTAGTACCAGAACTCGATTGAGTCAAGTGTGGAAACATATTAATAAAATAGTCCTGCTTATTAGTGCCAGAACTCGATAGAACAATAAAAAAGTCCTGCTTATTAGTGCCAGAACTCGATTGAGTCAAGTGTGGAAACATATTAATAAAATAGTCCTGCTTATTAGTGCCAGAACTCGATAGAACATTAAAAAAGTCCTGCTTATTAGTGCCAGAACTCGATAGTCAAGTGTGGAAACATATTAATAAAATAGTCCTGCATATTAGTGCCAGAACTCGATTGTGGAAAGGTGTGGAAACAAAAATAATAAAAAAGTCCTTCTTATTAGTACCAGAACTCAATTGAACCAGGTGTGGAAACATAACAATAAAGAAGTCCTAATTATTAGTGCCAGAACTCGATAGAGTCAATTGTGGAAACATAATAATAAAAAAGTCCTGCTTATTAGTGCCAGAACTCGATAGAACAATAAAAAAGTCCTGCTTATTAGTGCCAGAACTCGATTGAGTCAAGTGTGGAAACATAACAATAAAAAAATCCTACTTATTAGTGCCAAAACTCGATAGAGTCAAGTGTGGAAAAATATTAATAAAAAAGTCCTGCTCATTAATGCCAGAACTCGATAATCAAGAGTGGAAGCATATTAACAAAAAAAGTCCTGCTTATTAGTGCCAGAACTTGATTGAGTCAAGTGTGTAAACATAACAATAAAGAAGTCCTACTTATTAGTGCCAGAACTCGATAGAGTCAATTGTGGAAACATAATAATAAAAAAGTCCTGCTTATTAGTGCCAGAACTCGATTGAGTCAAGTGTGGAAACATATTAATAAAATAGTCCTGCATATTAGTGCCACAACTCGATTGAGTCAAGTGTGGAAACATATTAATAAAATAGTCCTGCTTATTAGTGCCAGAACTCGATAGAACAATAAAAAAGTCCTGCTTATTAGTGCCAGAACTCGATTGAGTCAAGTGTGGAAACATATTAATAAAATAGTCCTGCTTATTAGTGCCAGAACTCGATAGAACAATAAAAAAGTCCTGTTTATTAGTGCCAGAACTCGATAGTCAAGTGTGGAAACATATTAATAAAATAGTCCTGCATATTAGTGCCAGAACTCGATTGTGGAAAGGTGTGGAAACAAAAATAATAAAAAAGTCCTTCTTATTAGTACCAGAACTCAATTGAACCAGGTGTGGAAACATAACAATAAAGAAGTCCTACTTATTAGTGCCAGAACTCGATAGAGTCAATTGTGGAAACATAATAATAAAAAAGTCCTGCTTATTAGTGCCAGAACTCGATAGAACAATAAAAAAGTCCTGCTTATTAGTGCCAGAACTCGATTGAGTCAAGTGTGGAAACATATTAATAAAATAGTCCTGCATATTAGTGCCAGAACTCGATTGAGTCAAGTGTGGAAACATATTAATAAAATAGTCCTGCTTATTAGTGCCAGAACTCGATAGAACAATAAAAAAGTCCTGCTTATTAGTGCCAGAACTCGATAGTCAAGTGTGGAAACATATTAATAAAATAGTCCTGCATATTAGTGCCAGAACTCGATTGTGGAAAGGTGTGGAAACAAAAATAATAAAAAAGTCCTTCTTATTAGTACCAGAACTCAATTGAACCAGGTGTGGAAACATAACAATAAAGAAGTCCTACTTATTAGTGCCAGAACTCGATAGAGTCAATTGTGGAAACATAATAATAAAAAAGTCCTGCTTATTAGTGCCAGAACTCGATAGAACAATAAAAAAAGTCCTGCTTATTAGTGCCAGAACTCGATTGAGTCAAGTGTGGAAACATATTAATAAAATAGTCCTGCATATTAGTGCCAGAACTCGATTGAGTCAAGTGTGGAAACATATTAATAAAATAGTCCTGCTTATTAGTGCCAGAACTCGATAGAACAATAAAAAAGTCCTGCTTATTAGTGCCAGAACTCGATAGTCAAGTGTGGAAACATATTAATAAAATAGTCCTGCATATTAGTGCCAGAACTCGATTGTGGAAAGGTGTGGAAACAAAAATAATAAAAAAGTCCTTCTTATTAGTACCAGAACTCAATTGAACCAGGTGTGGAAACATAACAATAAAGAAGTCCTAATTATTAGTGCCAGAACTCGATAGAGTCAATTGTGGAAACATAATAATAAAAAAGTCCTGCTTATTAGTGCCAGAACTCGATAGAACAATAAAAAAGTCCTGCTTATTAGTGCCAGAACTCGATTGAGTCAAGTGTGGAAACATATTAATAAAATAGTCCTGCATATTAGTGCCAGAACTCGATTGAGTCAAGTGTGGAAACATATTAATAAAATAGTCCTGCATATTAGTGCCAGAACTCGATAGAACAATAAAAAAGTCCTGCTTATTAGTGCCAGAACTCGATTGAGTCAAGTGTGGAAACATATTAATAAAATAGTCCTGCTTATTAGTGCCAGAACTCGATAGAACAATAAAAAAGTCCTGTTTATTAGTGCCAGAACTCGATAGTCAAGTGTGGAAACATATTAATAAAATAGTCCTGCATATTAGTGCCAGAACTCGATTGTGGAAAGGTGTGGAAACAAAAATAATAAAAAAGTCCTTCTTATTAGTACCAGAACTCAATTGAACCAGGTGTGGAAACATAACAATAAAGAAGTCCTACTTATTAGTGCCAGAACTCGATAGAGTCAATTGTGGAAACATAATAATAAAAAAGTCCTGCTTATTAGTGCCAGAACTCGATAGAACAATAAAAAAGTCCTGCTTATTAGTGCCAGAACTCGATTGAGTCAAGTGTGGAAACATATTAATAAAATAGTCCTGCATATTAGTGCCAGAACTCGATTGAGTCAAGTGTGGAAACATATTAATAAAATAGTCCTGCTTATTAGTGCCAGAACTCGATAGAACAATAAAAAAGTCCTGCTTATTAGTGCCAGAACTCGATAGTCAAGTGTGGAAACATATTAATAAAATAGTCCTGCATATTAGTGCCAGAACTCGATTGTGGAAAGGTGTGGAAACAAAAATAATAAAAAAGTCCTTCTTATTAGTACCAGAACTCAATTGAACCAGGTGTGGAAACATAACAATAAAGAAGTCCTACTTATTAGTGCCAGAACTCGATAGAGTCAATTGTGGAAACATAATAATAAAAAAGTCCTGCTTATTAGTGCCAGAACTCGATAGAACAATAAAAAAGTCCTGCTTATTAGTGCCAGAACTCGATTGAGTCAGGTGTGGAAACATATTAATAAAATAGTCCTGCATATTAGTGCCAGAACTCAATTGAGTCAAGTGTGGAAACATAATAATAAAAAAGTCCTGCTTATTAGTGCCAGAACGCGACATAACAATAAAAAAGTCCTGCTTATTAGTGCCAGAACTCGATAGTCAAGTGTGGAAACATATTAATAAAATAGTCCTGCATATTAGTGCCAGAACTCGATTGTGGAAAGGTGTGGAAACAAAAATAATAAAAAAGTCCTTCTTATTAGTACCAGAACTCAATTGAACCAGGTGTGGAAACATAACAATGAAAAAGTCCTGCTTATTAGTGCCAGAACTCGATTGAGTCAAGTGTGGAGACAAAACAATAAAAAAGTCCTGCTAATTAGTGCCAGAACTCGATTGAGTCAAGTGTGGAAACATATTAATAAAACAGTGAATCGTGTTGAATTGAAAAAAAGTCGATATTGAATCGAATCGTGGGACACCGAAAGATTCATAACCCTAATATATATACATATATACACACATATACATAGATATAATATATATATATATATATTACATATATGATATATATGTAATATAAAATGTTTATATATATACACACAATATTTACACTTATATGTATATAAATATATATATATATTACTATATATTACACATATACACACATTCATATACAGTACATCAATATATACACATACACATGTATATACATATATGTACATATATACAATTTATATTTATATACACATATATACACAAACACATTTATACATATATGTACATATATACACATACATATATACATACATATATATGCACATTTATATATACACATATACATATATATATATATATATATATATATATATATATATATATATATATATATTTATATGTATATACATATATATATATATATATATATGTATATATATATGTATATATATACATATATATATATACATATATATAAATAGACATATATACGTCTATACATGTATATATATATATATATACACATATATATACATATATATATACATATATAGACGTATATATGTCTATTTATATATATATATATACACATATATATACATATATATATAAATAGACATATATACGTCTATATATGTATATATATACATGTGTATATACATATATATATATATATATATACATATATATATATATACATACACACATTCACGTATGAATATGAAATATGAAAGTAGTAACAACCAACATTGATGTGAACTTCTAAGAAGTCCACAGAGACACAACATGACAGTCATGTTTGTGACTTTGTCATCTGACTTGCTAATTGGCCGCCTTTACACTTTTATATACATATTCAATTATACACACACACACATACATATATATATATATATACACATATTCAAATCCATATTAATGCTCAGCCTCTACCTGTCAGACGGAGACTTCCTTGACGAGCACTCATTAATATTCAACACCTGAGTCCGCGCGCTAACGAGACCAGGAGGCGTCCGGGTCGTCATGGCGACGCTGAGACGTCAGGAAGGTGAGGGACACAATATGCAGGTGTACCTAATAATGTGGCCGTGGGGGCCGCAGCAGCTGCAGAGAGGTGGCCGGGGTCCCGTTGCTAATGGCGACGCCCCAGGGCCAAGTGCGGGGGGAGTGGTGTGTGTGTGTGTGTGGGGGGGGGGTGATGAGGGCCTGACCATGAAGGAGGGGGGGTGGGGAGGGGCACCAACTCACATATGAAAGACTTTGTGCACATGGTATACATTTATTGTTGTCAGGCATTAATAAATAATCTAACTTATTTATATTTATGTATTTTTGTATGTATATTTGTATGTATATGTGTATGTATATGTGTATGTATAATTGTGTATATATATCTGTATGTATATGTGTATGTATATGTGTATGTATAATTGTGTATATATATCTGTATGTATATGTGTATATATATCTGTATGTATATGTGTATGTATAATTGTGTGTATATATCTGTATGTATATGTGTATGTATATGTGTATGTATATGTGTATGTATAATTGTGTATATATATCTATATGTATATGTGTATGTATATGTGTATGTATATGTGTATGTATATGTGTATGTATATGTGTATGTATAATTGTGTATATATATCTATATGTATATGTATATGTGTATGTATATGTGTATGTATATGTGTATGTATAATTGTGTATATATATCTATATGTATATGTGTATGTATATGTGTATGTATATGTGTATGTATATGTGTATGTATATGTGTATGTATATGTGTATGTATATGTGTATGTATAATTGTGTATATATATCTATATGTATATGTGTATGTATATGTGTATGTATATGTGTATGTATATGTGTATGTATATGTGTATGTATAATTGTGTATATATATCTATATGTATATGTGTATGTATATGTGTATGTATATGTGTATGTATAATTGTGTATATATATCTATATGTATATGTATATGTGTATGTATATGTGTATGTATAATTGTGTATATATATCTATATGTATATGTGTATGTATATGTGTATGTATAATTGTGTATATATATCTATATGTATATGTATATGTGTATGTATATGTGTATGTATAATTGTGTATATATATCTATATGTATATGTATATGTGTATGTATATGTGTATGTATAATTGTGTATATATATCTATATGTATATGTGTATGTATATGTGTATGTATATGTGTATGTATATGTGTATGTATATGTGTATGTATATCTGTATGTATAATTGTGTATATATATCTATATATATATGTGTATGTATAATTGTGTATGTATATTTGTATATATTTGAATATGTGTAGCAGTGAGTGGAAGTCAAAGCAATGTAAAATACAGACAGTGAAAAGTCTTCTCTGGAAAATACTTTAGAAAAAAGTACGTTATAAATCTTTACAAATCTTTACAAAGTCACCTGGAATTGAAAAGTAAAAAGGTGGGCGGGGCCTCAGACTTAGGTTGAAACCCTGGCAAGTGTCCTCCTCTTCTTCTACATGGTTGTCCTCCTCTTCTACGTGGTCTTCCTCCTCTTTTTCTACATGGTCTTTCTCTTCTTCTAGGTGGTCCTCTTTTTCCTGACGCCTCTCATATCGCTGTACTGAACCTACACAACAACAACAACAACAACAAGTACACCAGTTGGTTAATACAATCACTTCTTGCTCAATAGCATACTATATATATATATATATATATATATATATATATATATATATATATATATATATACTCTATGTATGCATCACTCCATTTAAGACTCAAACTGCTTTGAAATGTCTCCAAGTGACGTTCCTGACTTGTCCAAGTCAATGATTTGTTGTTTTCAGATCTGTGCTGACTTCCTTTGACTTCATTTGATTGTAACTTTTCTACAACACCAACATTGATCATGTATGTTGCTGTATCTATACTTTTGACCCAGCAGTAGAGACATAATAAATGTATAAAAGAAGCAAACTTGATGACTGTGCAATTTACCTTCTGCACGTCGGAGGGAACCCTGCTCAGGAAGTCCAGAACCTCGTTGTTGTCGATGGAGTACGGGCTCCGTAGTCTCTTGGTGAACTTGTGGATTCCTGACAAGCACCAGCAGAGGAGAGAGGCGGCGAGAAGGAGGAGAAGGAGTAAGAAGGAGCAGAATAAGGAGAAAGAAAAAGAAGAAGAAAAAGGAGAAGGAGTAGAAGAAGAGGGAAGAAAAAAAGGAGGAGAAGGAGGAGTAGAAGGAGTAGAAGGAGAAGAGGGAGTAGAAGAGGAGGGACAAAAATATGGGGAAGGAAAGAGTAAAAGAAAGCAAAAGAAGGAAAGAACAGAAAATGAGGAGAAGGAGAAGAGAAGAAGAAGGAAGAAAAGACGGAGACAAAAAAGATGGAGAAGAAGAAAAAGGAGAAGAATAAGGAGAAAGAAAAAGAAAGATTTGAAAAAGAATAAGTAAAAGGAGGAAGAAGAAGAAAGAGAAGAAAAAAGGAGAAGAGTGATAAGAAGAAAGAAAAAGGAGAAGAGGAAACGGAAAGAGGGAGAAAGGAGAAGGAGAAGAAGAAAAAGAAGAAGAACGTAAAAGACAGAAGAAGAAAAAAGCAGAAGAAGGAGAAGGAAACAGAAAAATAACAGGAAAAAGAAGAAGGAGATAGAAAAAGAAGAAAAAAGAAGAGGAGAAGAAAGTAAAAAGAGAAGAGGAAAGAAAAGAAAGTACAATTATTTATATACATCAGTATATAATATATTACAGTTATTTACATACATACGTAATATAGTACAATTATTTATATACAAATGTAATGTAGTACAATTATTTATATACGTATGTAACATAGTACAATTATTTATATACATATGTAATATAGTACAATTATTTATACACATATGTAATATAGTAAAATTATTTATATACATATGTAATATAGTACAATTATTTATATACATATGTAATATAGTACAATTATTTTTATACATATGTAATATAGTACAATTATTTATATACATATGTAATATAGTACAATTATTTATATACATATGTAATATAGTACAATTATTTTTATACATATGTAATATAGTACAATTATTTATATACATATGTAATATAGTACAATTATTTATATACATATGTAATATAGTACAATTATTTATATACATATGTAACATAGTACGATTATTTATATTCATATGTATAATATAGAACAATTATTTATATTAATAACTAATATAGTACAATTATTGACATACATATTTAATATAGTAGAGTTATTGCTATACATGAGTATGTTATGGATGATTCCAACAATAGTCATTTTATTGTGTAATACAAGAAGTATTTGCATGTTTTTACTGCACACAGAATGCTGTAGAATATGATTGCTATTTGATCCAACATGTGCTTTTATTGTGACGGTGCCAGCAGGAAGTAGTTACCCCACACGAGGACGATGTAGCGCACTGGGATGAAATAGGTGAGGACGGTTGCCATGACGAAGAGCAGCAAGGCCAGACTGGACAGGAAAGGTTGGGACCAGTTGAAGGTGCTTGGCAAAAACATCAAGAAAAGATTTACAGAGAGGAAACATTTATATTTAAATATGGACATCAAGAAAAGATTTATATTTAAACATGTAAATATTGGACTGACTTTTTAACTCTTTCTCCCAAGCAGGCCACCTGGTCCAAGAAGACCTGCAGTCTGATGATGATGTCTTGGACCATGTGGATCTTCTCCATCAGGCCTCGGCGCTCAGACTCCTGAAATGAAAACAAAACTAAGTACTTCTCTTCATTTGGACTTTTTCATTTTATCACCATTTTATATCCAGTTAGATTTGATCATTTTACTTTTTGCATTATGATAAATTATATTATTATGTATTGTCCAACTTGTACTTTTGTTTTTTTAATGTTATTGCCTGAAATAAATGAATAAATAAATGAATAAAACATACAAATAAAAATGAAGCAGAAGTCCTGAGGAGGAGAAGTGCAGAGACCCACACGGAACAACTATTACTACCTATTTATTACTATTATCATTATTATTGCAATTATCGTTATTATTTTTATCATTATTATCATTTTAATATTATCACAATGCAGCTGAGATAGGCTCCAGAACCCCCGGTGACCCAAAAAGGGACAAGCGGTAGAAAATGGATGAATGGATGGATTATCATAAATATTACCATCACTATCACCATTATCATCATTATTTTTTATCATTGTCATCATTATTATCATTGTTATATTATACTTTTATTATTATCATCATCATTATTATTATCATTGTCATCATTATAATTATGATCATCTTTGTTATAATTGTCATCACTATTATCATTACCATCATTATCATCATTATTATTATTATCATTTTATTATCATTATAATAATTGTCATTATCGTCATTATTATTGTCATTATCATCATTTTTGTTATCATCATTATTATTACTATTATCATCATCATCATTAATATTGTCATTATTATCATCATCATTATTAATATCTTCATCATCATAATTATCATTCTCATTATTATTATCATCATTATTATTATAACTGTCATCACTATTATCATTACCATCATTAGTATCATTATATTATCATTATGACCATTATCATCATTATTATTATCATTATCATTTTTATTATCATCGTTATCATTACTATTATCATCATCATTACTATTACAAATTTTATTATCATCATCATAATTATCATTCTCATTATTATTATTATTATTATAATTGTCATGACTATTATCATTACCATCATTATGATCATCATTATTATTATAATTATTATAATTTTATTGTCATTATGACTATTGTAGTAGTACAATAATAATAATAATAATAATAAATATTATTATTAAAACATGCAGGTTGTAGCACAATAATAATAATAATAATAATAATAATAATTATTATTATTATTATTATTATTAAAACATGCAGGTCGTAGTACAATAACAATAATAATAATAATAATAGTAGTATGATAATAATTTATTATTAATAAAACATGCAGGTTGTAGTACAATATTAATAATAATAATACTAATAATAATTTAAAAAAGTAGGTTGTAGTACAATAATAATAATAATAAGTATTATTATTATTATAAAACATAGGTTGTAGTACAATAATAATAATAATAATAATAACTATTATTATTATTAGCATTATTAAAACATGCAGGTTGTAGTGCAATAATATTTATTATTAAAACATACAGATTGTAGTACAATATTAATGACAATAATTATTATTATTAAAACATGCATGTTGTAGTCCAATAATAATAATAATTATAATTATTAAAACATGCAGGTTGTAGTACAATAATAATAATCATTATTAATATTAAAACATGCATGTTGTAGTATAACAATAATGATTATTAATATTATTATTATTATTAAAAGATGCAGGTTGTAGTACAATAATAATATTTATTATTAAAACATATAGGTTGTAGTACAATATTAATAACAATAATTATTATTATTAAAACATGCAGGTTGTAGTACAATAATAAAAATGATTATTAATATTATTAAAACATGCAGGTTGTAGTATAACAATAATAAAAATAATAATAAAAATTATTATTATTATTATTATTATTAAAACATGCATGTTGTAGTACAATAATAGTAATAATAATTATTGTTGTACTACAACCTGCATGTTTTATTAATAATTATTATTATTGTACTACAACCTGCATGTTTTAATAATAATAATAATTATTATTATTATTATTATTATTAATATTATTAAAACATGCAGGTTGTAATACAATAATAATAACAATAATTATTATTAATATTACTAAAACATGCAGGTTGTATTACAATAATAATAATAACAATAATTATTATTACTATTATTAAAACATGCAGGTTGTAATACAAAAATAATAACAATAATTATTATTACTCTCATTAAAACATGCAGGTTGTAATACAATAATAATAACACTAATTATTATTATTATTATTAAAAGATGCAGGTTGTAGTACAGACCACAATTTGGACACCCCTTATTTAGCAGCGTTGCTTGTTTACCTTCTCATCATCCTCGTCTTCATCGCCCACGTCCATGTTGGCCTGACATCAACACAACACAATCATGACTGGCAAAGTCAAACATACAACACATGTCTGGCTGCAACTAAACAAACTCAGGAGTGGCATCTGTAAAGCTGAAGGAAGGCGGGGGCAACAAAACAAACTTGCACCTGGCATCTGTAAAGCTGAAGGGTGAGGAGGCAACAAACAAACTCAGAGGAGTGAGTTTCCATTTGGACGCCGAAGCCCAAATAAGTGTCAGTACTCTCTGCTGTTGAGTGGCAGCGTGTTGCCATGGCAACAAAGCCTCCCCACGTGAGGGGACGCAGGACTCACCAGGTCCTGAGTGAGGCGGCCGGAGCAGACCTGGAAGTAGTTCCAGGAGAGGAGCAGGACCAGGATGAGGGGCAGCATGTAGAACTCCCAGTGCCACACCGTCACCAGGAACACCTGCACCCGGGTCACATGAGCAGCAACATCACCTTTCTTTCAAAATAAAAGCATCCCCACATCTCCTGAGCTAGTTATCAGTATTAGCTGAAACCTGTCATGTGTGGATTTGAGTGAAACGTTCCGAAAAGGCCACAAACGGAACAGGAAACAAGTGATGACATTTTGGGGCTGATCCGGATCATTTCTACTGGGCTACTTTACATTTATGTCACAGGGCTGGACTTCTGTGCAGGTACACTCGGGGCCCCGCCTCCACCCACAGAACCAAAGACCATGGGTGCCTGACAAGAGGGTTCACTCTGTGCTTTTTTATCTGCTATTATGAACACATTTGGATAGAACTTTCTGTTTAAAAAAAAGAAGAAAAAAGACTGGAGAGACATGTGCCTGCTAGCTTTAGCGCCCCCATTTCTCCCACTGTGGCGAATCAGAGTACTGCTGAGGCATTGAACAATATTTTTCTCGTGGCAACAAGCACCCCCCCGACTCTCACGCACGCGCTCAATACACTTTTCGTGTGGCCCTGGAGGCACCGCCTGTGTCTGCCTCACTTCTGGTATGCAGCTTTATTTTGATCAGGAAACACAGAATTTCCGCGATTTTGACCATGAAAATTATCCAAATATACAGCAACGCACCAACATCACATAGAAAGGCAGAGACCAAAAGAGAAATATTCATAGTTAAGCCTTTTACCCCTCCTGGTGGCAAGGTGAGGCACTGCCTCACCTTGCCTCCCTTACAGCACGTCACTGCTAGTATAAAGAGTAGCAATGATTGTCTCACACACACTAGGCGTGAGGAAATTTGTCCTCTGCATTTGAACCATCCCCTTGTTCCACCCCCTGGGAGGTGAGGGGAGCAGTGAGCAGCAGCGGTGCCGCGCCCGGGAATCATTTTTGGTGATTTAACCCCCAATTCCAACCCTTAATGCTGAGGGAGGTAATGGCTCCCATTTTTAGAGTCTTTGGTATGACTCAGCCGGGGTTCGAACTCCCAATGTACCCATCTCAGGGCGGACACTCTAACCACTAGGCCACTGAGTAGTAACTAAACAAGGGAGCGTAAACAGGAACTAAAAGAGTCCAAAACTAACAGAAAATAACCAGACCACAGATCATGACAACAGTTCCTCGAGAGGTAATCAAAAAGGGCGAAAAAGTGCAAGATTTTACTAAAGAAAACTACTATACTACTACCACCATGCTTGACGGTAGGCATGGTGTTCCTGGGATTAAAGGATTAAAGCTTTTCTCCTCCAAACATATTGCTGGATATTGTGGCCAAAGAGCTCCAGTTTTGTTTCATCTGACCACAGAACTTTCCTCCAGAAATTCTTATCTTCATGTGAAGTGAAGTGAATTATATTTATATAGCGCTTTTCTCTAGTGACTCAAAGCGCTTTACATAGTGAAACCCAATATCTAAGTTACATTTAAACCAGTGTGGGTGGCACTGGGAGCAGGTGGGTAAAGTGTTTTGCCCAAGGACACAACGGCAGTGACTAGGATGGCGGAAGCGGGAATCGAACCTGCAACCCTCAAATTGCTGGGACGGCCACTCCACCAACCGAGCTATACCGCCCCTTCATCCATGTGATGTCAAATGAAACAAAAAAATGAGCTTTTTGTCCTGACTTAAAGGTGTGGACAATGCTGAAGAAACAAGTCCATGTCAGAAAAGCAACACATTTAGCTGAACTGAAGCAATTTTTGTGGTGAAAAATGGTAGCAGAAGCTTGTGGATGGCTACCAAAAGCGCCTTATTGCAGTGAAACGCCCTGAGATGAGTAGGTCGTGAGTTCAAATCCCGGTTGAGTCATACCATCCATCCATCCATCCATTTTCTACCGCGTATTCCCTTTTGGGGTCGCGGGGGGCGCTGGCGCCTATCTCAGCGACAATCGGGCGGAAGGCGGGGTACACCCTGGACAAGTCGCCACCTCATCACAGGGCAAAGACTATAAAAATGGGAGCCATTACCTCCCTGCTTGGCACTCAGCATTAAGGCTTGGAATTGGGGGTTAAATCACAATAAATGATTCCCGGGCGCGGCACCGCTGCTGCTCACTGCTCCCCTCACCTCCCAGGGGGTGATTTAAGGGCGATGGGTCAAATGCAGAGAATAATTTCGCCACACCAGGAGTGTGTGTGTGACAATCATTGCTACTTTAACTTTAACTTACCAAAGGACATGTGAGCAAATATTAACATTGCCATAATAAATTGATAAAAGAATCAAACTTCATGAATGTTTTTAGTGAGCAACAAGCATGGCCGGCTCTACGCAGGGGCAAGAGGGGGCAGAGCCCCCTTAAATAAATGTCTTGCCCCCTCAAAAAGCAAATTTCAACAAACTCCAAAATTACTACATTACAAGTTGACACAATTATCTGCACTAGCGGAAAAATACACCGTAAAAGGGAGACACACGATATAGTAGTGTCGGCTTCCCTCTCATCCCTCCCTCCGCTGGGCGTGTATTCACCATTCCACAGGCTGCGCAGCACACACACACCCCTCAGCCCTCAGTAAACATCCAATCACTGTTGCAGTATGAAAGTAAAAGAAAAGGAAAAGTTGTCTACATTTATCATGTACTTGTTAGGATGGGTGTATTTGTGTAGTCTTATCTGTCATAAACACGCTTATCGTCGCGGACTTTCGGTGCTACGGAGTTCCTTTTTTTTTTTTTTTTCACAACTTGACGAGAGCAGTGACAGCGGAGGCTCTGAGCAGCGGTGGTTTGGAAGGCAGAGAGCCTCCACTGTGCCTGTAACAAGCTACAAGTCATTGATGATGCTGTTAATGAGGGTAAAAATGAAACATAAGGTATATATCCTGCCCTGCTGTCCTCTGTTCAGAGCGGAGTCCCTAGCAACGGCCCGTTTTGCTTAGCAACGGTCTGGCAATCGACTGCTGGAATTCTTTTTCTGTAGTTTTTCTTGTAAGTCTACATAGTCAACCTTTAATATTTCAATCTACATTTTGTAATAAACTAATTATTAGTTTCATTTGATAAAAACAAAAACACAGCCGTTTTCATCAATTTACAAGCAAGTGGGCAACACACATACATTGGAGTGAATGAATTTTGTGCCCATGTTCTGTTTTATAAATTAGTTTGAGATTCTTTTTCATCAGACTACTTTTCAGTTTTGTAAATATTGACTGTAGTGTGAAGTCCTACTTTGGGTCAAAATTTATTTGAGAGTTAGGCCATCCAGTTAGGATAAATGTTATGTTGTTGGTTGATCAAATCTGGATGAAGGATGTTTTATTTTATTTTATTCATCCATCCATCCATCATCTTCCGCTTATCCGAGGTCGGGTCGCGGGGGCAACAGCCTAAGCAGGGAAACCCAGACTTCCCTCTCCCCAGCCACTTCGTCTAGCTCTTCCCGGGGGATCCCGAGGCGTTCCCAGGCCAGCCGGGAGACATAGTCTTCCCAACGTGTCCTGGGTCTTCCCCGTGGCCTCCTACCGGTTGGACGTGCCCTAAACATCTCCCTAGGGAGGCGTTCGGGTGGCATCCTGACCAGATGCCCGAACCACCTCATCTGGCTCCTCTCCATGTGGAGGAGCAGCGGCTTTACTTTGAGTTCCTCCCGGATGGCAGAGCTTCTCACCCTATCTCTAAGGGAGAGACCCAAACTCATTTGGGCCGCTTGTACCCGTGATCTTATCCTTTCGGTCATGACCCAAAGCTCATGACCATAGGTGAGGATGGGAACGTAGATCGACCGGTAAATTGAGAGCTTTGCCTTCCGGCTCAGCTCCTTCTTCACCACAACGGATCGGTACAACGTCCGCATTACTGAAGACGCCGCACCGATCCGCCTGTCGATCTCACGATCCACTCTTCCCTCACTCGTGAACAAGACTCCCATGTACTTGAACTCCTCCACTTGGGGCAGGGTCTCCTCCCCAACCCGGAGATGGCATTCCATCCTTTTCCGGGCGAGAAACATGGACTCGGACTTGGAGGTGCTGATTCTCATTCCGGTTGCTTCACACTCGGCTGCGAACCGATCCAGTGAGAGCTGAAGATCCCGGTCAGATGAAGCCATCAGGACCACATCATCTGCAAAAAGCAGAGACCTAATCCTGCGGTTACCAAACCGGAACCCTTCAACGCCTTGACTGCACCTAGAAATTCTGTCCATAAAAGTTATGAACAGAATGGGTGACAGCCTTGGCGGAGTCCAACCCTCACTGGAAATGTGTTCCACTTACTGCCGGCAATGCGGACCAAGCTCTGGCACTGATCGTACAGGGAGCGGACCGCCACAATAAGACAGTCCGATACCCCATACTCTCTGAGCACTCCCCACAGGACTTCCTGAGGGACAAGGTCCAATGCCTTCCCTAAGTCCACAAAGCACATGTAGACTGGTTGGGCAAACTCCCATGCACCCTCAAGAAACCTGCCCAGAGTATAGAGCTGGTCCACAGTTCCACGACCAGGATGAAAACCACACTGTTCCTCCTGAATCCGAGGTTCGACTATCCGGCGTAGCCTCCTCTCCAGTACACCTGAATAAACCTTACCGGGAAGGCTGAGGAGTGTGATCCCACGATAGTTGGAACACACCCTCCGGTCCCCCTTCTTAAAGAGAGGGACCACCACCCCGGTCTGCCAATCCAGAGGTACCGCCCCCGATGTCCACGCGATGCTGCAGAGTCTTGTCAACCAAGACAGCCCCACAGCATCCAGAGCCTGGATCTCGTCCACCCCCGGGGGCCTTGCCGCCGAGGAGCTTTTTAACTACCTCAGCAACCTCAGCCCCAGAAATAGGAGAGTCCACCACAGATTCCCCAGGCATTGCTTCCTCATAGGAAGACGTGTTGGTGGGATTGAGGAGGTCTTCGAAGTATTCCTTCCACCTATCCACAACATCCGCAGTTGAGGTCAGCAGAACACCATCCGCACCATACACGGTGTTGATAGTGCACTGCTTCCCCTTCCTGAGGCGGCGGACGGTGGTCCAGAATCGCTTTGATTTTATTCATTTATTTTTATTTTTATTTTTCAGTTTCCCCCCCTGAGGGATTGCCACCTTATTGTGGTCAGGGGGTTTGCGTGCCTCAGTGACCGTAAGAGCTATACCAGCAGGAGCTTAGTCTTCAGGTGGGACACCCAAGTTGGACAGGTTTGAAGGTAGAGGCCTGACAAACTGCAATCCACTACTCCAGGTTGGGGTTGGACACATAGCTAAAGACGCTGAGATCATTATCCATGCGTTTGTTACGTCTCGCCTCGATTACTGTAACGTATTATTTTCGGGTCTCCCCATGTCTAGCATTAAAAGATTACTGTTGGTACAAAATTCTTTTGACAAGAACAAGAAAGTTTGATCACATTACGCCTATACTGTATATACCTTTATATACATATATACATACATATATACCTGTACTGTATATACCTTTATATACATATATACATACATATATACCTATACTGTATATACCTTTATATATATATATACATACATATAGACCTATACTGTATATACCTTTATATACATATATACATACATATATACCTATACTGTATATACCTTTATATACATACATATATACCTATACTGTATATACCTTTATATACATATATACATACATATATACCTATACTGTATATACCTTTGTATACATATATACATACATATATACCTATACTGTATATACCTTTATATACATACATATATACCTATACTGTATATACCTTTATATACATATATACATACATATATACCTATACTGTATATACCTTTATATACATATATACATACATATATACCTATACTGTATATACCTTTATATACATACATATATACCTATACTGTATATACCTTTATATACATATATACATACATATATACCTATACTGTATATACCTTTATATACGTATATACATACATATATACCTATACTGTATACACCTTTATATACATATATACATACATATATACCTGTACTGTATATACCTTTATATACATACATATATACCTATACTGTATATACCTTTATATACATATATACATACATATATACCTATACTGTATATACCTTTATATACATATATACATACATATATACCTATACTGTATATACCTTTATATACATATATACATACATATATACCTATACTGTATATACCTTTATATACATACATATATACCTATACTGTGTATACGTTTATATACATATATACATACATATATACCTATACTGTATATACCTTTATATACATATATACATACATATATACCTATACTGTATATACCTTTATATACATACATATATACCTATACTGTATATACCTTTATATACATATATACATACATATATACCTATACTGTATATACCTTTATATACATATATACATACATATATACCTATACTGTATATACCTTTATATACATATATACATACATATATACCTATACTGGCTCACCTGCACTGGCTTCCTGTGCACTTAAGATGTGACTTTAAGGTTTTACTACTTACGTATAAAATACTACACGGTCTAGCTCCATCCTATCTTGCCGATTGTATTGTACCATATGTCCCGGCAAGAAATCTGCCTTCAAAAGACTCCGGCTTATTAGTGATTCCCAAAGCCCAAAAAAAGTCTGCGGGCTATAGAGCGTTTTCCGTTCGGGCTCCCGTACTCTGGAATGCCCTCCCGGTAACAGTTCGGGATGCTACCTCAGTAGAAGCATTTAAGTCTCACCTTAAAACTCATCTGTATACTCTAGCCTTTAAATAGACTCCCTTTTTAGACCAGTTGATCTGCCGCTTCTTTTCTTTTTTCTCCTATGTCCCCCCCTCCCTTGTGGAGGGGGTCCGGTCCGATGGCCAGGGATGAAGCACTGGCTGTCCAGAGTCGAGACCCAGGATGGACCGCTCGCCTGTGTATCGGTTGGGGACATCTCTACGCTGCTGATCCGCCTCCACTTGAGATGGTTTCCTGTGGACGGGACTCTCACTGCTGTCTTGGATCTGCTTTGAACTGAACTCTCGCGGCTGTGTTGGAGCCACTATGGATTGAACTTTCACAGTATCATGTTAGACCCGCTCCACATCCATTGCTTTCGGTCCCCTAGAGGGGGGGGGTTGCCCACATCTGAGGTCCTCTCCAAGGTTTCTCATAGTCAGCATTGTCACTGGCGTCCCACTGGATGTGAATTCTCCCTGCCCACTGGGTGTGAGTTTTCCTTGCCCTTTTGTGGGTTCTTCCGAGGATGTTGTAGTCGTAATGATTTGTGATTTGGGGCTATATAAATAAACATTGATTGATTGATTGATTGATTGATCACACAAAAATAAGAGTTGTAGAAATGCTGGCAAAGTGAAGACAGCCATGACATGATGTCCTTCACGAGTGAATCTACACTTTTGAGCAGGACCGCGTGTGAACTTGAGAGGTCGGAGGCGGATTAGCGAGTCCTGTCCTCCTGCGCACTTTGGCAACATTCTCTGCAACATGCCGGACATCCTGATCTCCAATAATTGGACGAGCGTGCGCGAGGACAGGAAACCCGGGAGACGCGGTCACCGCCGGGACTCCCCTCTTCCCGGCTGAGGCTTAACCCCCCCCAGCGCCCGCCTGTCCCGGCGCCGCAGCGATTAGGTTTGATGGCGACTCACCAGGAAGGCCAGCAGGCTCCTCTGCTTGCTCTCCCACTGGAAGCAGCTTTTGACGTAGCTCAGCGTGGACGTGACGGCGCGCCACAGAGCCTGCACGCGCTGGACGTTCCTGGCCAGAGCCTGCCAGACAGGAAGGAAGGAGGACACATGAGCACAAGCGCCATCTTCTCCCTCCAGCTTACATTTCTGGGGGAACGTGACACTTTTAGGGAGGAACATTAAAACATGGACTTACTTTTTTTGTTTGACTTTATTCTTTTGTTCCCATGTTTTATTTGACTTTACAAATAGGAAAATAATAACATCGATTTTATTTTACTTTTATTTATATATATATTTTTTTATCTAATGTATTAATATATTATGTTTTATTGAACTTTATTTAATGTTATTCTAATATTTTTTTCTATTTTTTATTTTATTTTGCAATTTTTTATTTTATGTTACTGTATTTGATTTGATTTTTTATTGTATTTGTTTGACATAATTTTACTTTAGTGTTTTATTCATTCTATTTTTTAATTTATCGTATTTATTTCATGTCATGTTACTGTACTGTATTTTAGTATTATTTTTGTTGTCATTTTGTTTTACTTAAATTTATTTCAATATTTTTTCTGTTTTATTTTACTTTATTTTATATTATTTTAATTGTTTAATTTTATGTTACTTTATTTGTAATTTTTCTATTTTATTTTTGTCTATTTTTAAATTATTAATTTCATTGTTCTTTATTTTAGTATTATTTTTGTTGTCATTTTCTTTTACTTAAGTTTATTTTCATATTTCTATGTTTTATTTCAATTTATTTTATATTATTTTAATTGTTTTATTTTATTGTACTTTATTTGTATTTTTTCAATTTTTTGTCTATTTTTAAATTATTTAATTTCATTGTACTTTATTTTTGCATTATTTTTGTCATTTTGTTTTACTTAACTTTATTTCAATATTTTTTTCAATGTTTTCTTTTACTTTATATTATTTTCATTATTTTCATTTAATTTTACTTAATTTGTCTTTTTTTCCATTCTATTTTTGTGTATTTTTAAATTATTATGTATATTTCAGTTCATTGTATTGTACTTTATTTTATCATTATTTTTGTTAATATTTTACCTAACTTGGTTTTAATATTTTTTCTGTGTTTTATTTTACTGTATTTTATTTCACTTTATTTGCATTTTATTTTATTTTTGTCAATTATTAAATTATTTCATTTATTTGTATTGTACTTTATTTTATTATTATTTTGGAATGCATCTTAGCAAAGACAACAAATATTGTTGAGTGTAGTAAAAAGACACACACTATCTTTGTTCCTTAAAAAGTTGACCTATAATATTTGTGCTATAAAAATTAGTTTTTGTGCTGTTACAATTTTTAAGTCATTCTAAAAATCCCCCAAACTTGTCCCATTTGTTTGTGCTGATGTCTTGTTTTTCTTTGCTTAATAGTAATAATAATAATAATAATAATAATAATAATATTAGGACGGTGTAACTAACAGTGTGTCAAACTTATTCCTGTACAAAAATATTAATGTTCAGTTACACATGAAACAGTGTTTATTGTTGTCATTTTTCACATTAATTAATTAGTGTCATTTTGTTTATTTACATTCAAATACGTTTTGCATTTTAATTTTATTCAATGTGTATTTACTTTAATTTAATGATATTATATCAGTCTGAAATGTCTTTTAAGTTTAGTTTTTGTTTTTGCAGCAATATGTTGCAGTCTACTCCTGTTATATAATAATAATAATAATAATAATAATAACAAAAATGGACGGATGGATGATAACAATAACAATAACAATAATAATAATAATAGGACTGTGTAACTGCATAACAGTGTGTCAAAAAGTTATTCCTCTACAAAAATATTAATGTTCAGTTATACATGAAACACTGTTTATTGTTGTTGTCATTTTTCACAATAAATAATTAGTGTTATTTGGTTTATTTACATTTAAAAAAGTTTGCATTTTTATTTTACTACATTTTTATTTACTTGTATTTAATCATATTATTAATTATCAGTCCAAAAATGTCATCTTTTTCTCATTACTTTAAGTTTAGTTTTTGTTTTTTTCAATATGTTGCAGACTACTCCTGTTATACTAATACTACTACTACTGCTAATAATAATAATAATAATAATAATAATAATAAGACTGTGTGACTGCATAACAGTGTGTCAAAAAGTTATTCCTCTACAAAAATATTGAGGTTTAGTTATACACGAAACAGCGTTTATTGATGTTGTCATTTTTCACATTAATTAATTAGTGTTATTTTGTTTATTTATGTGTAAAAGTTTTTTATTTTTATTTTATTCCATTTTTATTTACTTTTATTTAATGACATTATTATATCAGTCTGAAAATGTCATCTTTTTCTCATTACTTTAAGTTCAGTTTTTGTTCTTACATTTTTACAGTTGTTTTTTCAACAATGTGTTGCAGTCTACTCCTGTTGTATAATAATAAAAATAATAATAATAATAATAATAATAATGTTAAACTGTGTAACTGCATAAGAGTGTGTCAAAAAGTTATTCCTCTACAAAAAAAATTGCTGTTCAGTTCTGCATGGAACAATGTTTACTGTTGTAATTTTTCACATTAATTAGTTAATAGTGTTTATTTTGTTTGTTTACATTTAAATAACTAAGCTTTTGTACTTTTATGTAACTATATTATTATGAATTAAAAGGTCAGCTTTTTTCTTTTCTTGTTTTTTTGCCCTAAATTTCTGTGCCAATATGCTTTCAACACTTAAGTCTCTAGATCAACTTCACATCTATCCATCGATTATAAAAAAAAAAAAATGTAAGTGTTTTTTTTGTTTGTTTGCTTAATACAGTTTTTGTCAAAGAAAACTTTGTTGTTGTTTTTATAAAGCCAACACACAAAATATGCAATATTTACACCCAAAATATTTTCAAGTGGAATATTTGATAGATCAGTAATTCATGACAATAATGATACATTATTAGTTTTTGAGTAATAACATTTTTTCCAAAAATCCACACTAAAATTCTAATGGATCCAAAAGGGTCCCACTCATAAAAGTGTTAAAAATATGTATTTTTTTTGGTTACTTTCAACGCTTAAATCTGTAGATCAACTTCAGGCCTATCCATCGATTATAAGTCTTTATTATTTTTTATGTTTTTTTTTTTTTTTGTCAAATCAATCAAATACACAAAATATGCAATATTTACCCCAAAAATATTGTAAAGGGAAATATTTGAGTAATTGGAGTCTTAAGTAGGTCAATAATTGATGACAATAATCATGATTATTTTTTGAGTAATAAAATATTTTTCTAAAAATTCAGACTAAAATTCTGGGGGATCCAAAAGGGTCTCCACTCATAAAAGAGTTAAAAGTATATTTGTTTTTGTTACTTTCAACGCTTAAGTCTCTAGATCAACTTCACATCCATCCATCAATTATATATTTATTTTTTTTCAACTGTTTTTTTATTGTTGTTTGCTTAATACAGTTTTTGTCAAAGAAAACTTTGTTGTTGTTTTTATAAAGCCAACACACAAAATATTCAATATTTACCCCCAAAATATTTTCAAGTAGAATATTTGATGGATCAGTAATTCATGACAATAATGATACATTATTAGTTTTTGAGAAATAACATTTTTTCCAAAAATTCACACTAAAATTCTAATGGATCCAAAAGGGTCCCACTCATAAAAGTGTTAAAAATATGTATTTTTTTTTGGTTACTTTCAACGCTTAAATCTGTAGATCAACTTCAGGCCTATCCATCGATTATAAGTCTTTATTATTTTTTATGTTTTTTTTTTTTGTCAAATAAATCAAATACACTAAATATGCAATATTTACCCCCAAAATATTGTAAAGGGAAATATTTGAGTAATTGGAGTCTTAAAAAGGTCAATAATTCAAAACAATAATGATTCATAATTTTTTTAGCAAGTTTTTTTTTTAAATCACAGTAAAATTCTCAGGCTTTCAAAATATAAAGTCATACTTTTTTTTTGTTACTTTCAACACTTAAGTCTCTAGATCAATTTCAGATATATCCATTGATTATATATATTTTTTTAACGCACTTTGGACATCGGGTAACAAACTGACGTTCACACCCGCAGTTTGCTGCTGACAAAGCATCAGGCCGCTATAAAACCCGGCGGTGGCGCAAGACAGAAGTAAGCCGGACAGAGACTTGACATTCTGTATCTGGCATCCAGCTGTCAGCCGGCAGAGTGTGGCCCCTCACCGGTGTGGGGGGGGGGCCCTGTCAGAAACCTGACCTGATTTCACCAAAGCGAGGCCTGCCGCGCGGAAACAAAACGGTAAAAGTTGCACGCCGGCCCTCTCTGCTGGGGGCCAATTTGGGTGACAATGTGGCCCCCGCAGACAGACTGGCTGGCCCCCGCCCTCGCACACTGTCCTGCACACTGTACATCAAAGTCTTCATCAACTGGAAAAGTACAAGCAGGAAGTCAACCAACACGTCTTTATTATTATTATTATTATTATTATTATTATTATTATTATTATGGCCAGTGTCATGACCTCTGACCTTTGACCTCCCAATTGTGCAGGCTTTTTAACATTCCACTGTAAGCAAGGTCATTTCTTTGCTTTTGTTGGGAACATGCAGCAGACAGCCCACTGGTGTCCAAAGTGTGGCCCGGGGGCCTCTAGGGGCCTCTTGGGGCCCGCAGAACATTTTTTTATTCAACTAATATTAAAAAAGTGGGAAAAAAAGAGCAAATAGGTAAAAGAGAATTTTGACTTTAATAACACAAAGCTGCCATGCAGGCTGTTTTAAAAAAAAAAATTAAAACAGACTTTGCTCAAAAAATAATAATGGATCAAAATCAATGTTGTTATGAATTATTGATTGTTCAATTTATTCACATCAAATATTACACTTGGAAATGTCTTTTGAGGAAGAAGTTGCTTATTTTCTGTTTGCTTGACTGAAAACAAGTTTATTTTGACGAAAAAGGATGACAAACCAACAAAAAACACGTTAAAAATGAAAAAAAAAGTTATAATCAATGGATACATCTGAAATTGATCCAAAGACTTAAGTGTTGAAAGTAACAAAAAATAAGTATGACTTTATATTTTGAAAGCCTGAGAATTTTACTGTGACTTAAAAAAAAACTTGATAAAAAATAATGAATTAAAATCGTTATTGTTTTTAATTATTGACCTTTTTAAGACTCCAATTACTCAAATATTTACTTTTACAATATTTTGGGGGTAAATATTGCATATTTTTGGTATTTGATTTATTTGACAAAAAAAAACAACATAAAAAATAATAAAGACTTATAATCGATGGATAGGCCTGAAGTTCATCTACAGATTTAAGCGTTGAAAGTAACAAAACAAATACATATTCTTAACACTTTTATGAGTAGGACCCTTTTGGATCCCCCAGAATTTTAGTCTGAATTTTTAGAAAAATATTTTATTACTCAAAAAATAATCATGATTATTGTCATCAATTATTGACCTTTTTAAGACTCCAATTACTCAAATATTTCCCTTTACAATATTTTGGGGGTAAATATTGCATATTTAGTGTATTTGATTTATTTGACAAAAAAAAAAAAACATAAAAAATAATAAAGACTTATAATCGATGGATAGGCCTGAAGTTGATCTACAGATTTAAGCGTTGAAAGTAACAAAAAAAATACATATTTTGAACACTTTTATGAGTGGGACCCTTTTGGATCCATTAGAATTTTAGTGTGAATTTTTGGAAAAAATGTTATTACTCAAAAACTAATAATGTATCATTATTGTCATGAATTACTGATCTATCAAATATTCCACTTGAAAATATTTTGGGGGTAAATTTTGCATATTTTGTGTGTTGGCTTTATAAAAACAACAACAAAGTTTTCTTTGACAAAAACTGCATTAAGCAAACAACAACAAAAAAACACTTGAAAAACAAAATTATAATTGATGGATGGATGTGAAGTTGATTTAGAGACTTAAGTGTTGAAAGTAACAAAAACAAATATACTTTTAACACTTTTATGAGTGGGACCCTTTTGGATCCCCCAGAATTTTAGTCTGAATTTTTAGAAAAATATTTTATTACTCAAAAAATAATCATGATTATTGTCATCAATTACTGACCTACTTAAGACTCCAATTACTCAAATATTTCCCTTTACAATATTTTGGCGGTAAATATTGCATATTTTTTGTATTTGATTTATTTGACAAAAAACAAATAAACATAAAAACTAATAAAGACTTATAATCGATGGATAGACCTGAAGTTGATCTACAGATTTAAGCGTTGAAAGTAACAAAAAAAATACATATTTTGAACACTTTTATGAGTGGGACCCTTTTGGATCCATTAGAATTTTAGTGTGAGTTTTTGGAAAAAATGTTATTACCCAAAAACTAATAATGTATCATTATTGTCATGAATTACTGATCTATCAAATATTCCACTTGAAAATATTTTTGGGGTAAATATTGCATATTTTGTGTGTTGGCTTTATAAAAACAACAACAAAGTTTTCTTTGACAAAAACTGCATTAAGCAAACAACAACAAAAAACACTTGAAAAACAAAATTATAATTGATGTATAGGCCTGAAGTTGATTTAGAGACTTAAGTGTTGAAAGTAACAAAAACAAATATACTTTTAACACTTTTATGAGTGGGACCCTTTTGGATCCCCCAGAATTTTAGTCTGAATTTTTAGAAAAATATTTTATTACTCAAAAAATAATCATGATTATTGTCATCAATTACTGACCTACTTAAGACTCCAATTACTCAAATATTTACCTTTACAATATTTTGGCGGTAAATATTGCATATTTTTTGTATTTGATTTATTTGACAAAAAACAAATAAACATAAAAAATAATAAAGACTTATAATCGATGGATAGGCCTGAAGTTGATCTACAGATTTAAGCGTTGAAAGTAACAAAAAAAATACATATTTTTAACACTTTTATGAGTGGGACCCTTTTGGATCCATTAGAATTTTAGTGTGAGTTTTTGGAAAAAATGTTATTACTCAAAAACTAATAATGTATCATTATTGTCATGAATTACTGATCTATCAAATATTCCACTTGAAAATATTTTGGGGGTAAATATTGCATATTTTGTGTGTTGGCTTTATAAAAACAACAACAAAGTTTTCTTTGACAAAAACTGCATTAAGCAAACAACAACAAAAAAACACTTGAAAAAAAAATAATTATAATTGATGGATAGGCCTGAAGTTGATCTAGAGACGTAAGCGTTGAAAGTAACAAAAACAAATATACTTTTAACACTTTTATGAGTGGGACCCTTTTGGATCCCCTAGAATTTTAGTGTGAATTTTTGGAAAAAATGTTATTACTCAAAAACTAATAATGTATCATTATTGTCATGAATTACTGATCCATCAAATATCCCACTTGAAAATATTTTGGGGGTAAATATTGCATATTTTGTGTGTTGGCTTTATAAAAACAACAACAAAGTTTTCTTTGACAAAAACTGCATTAAGCAAACAAACCAAAAAAACACTTAATTTTTTTTATTTTTATAATCGATGGATAGATGTGAAGTTGATCTAGAGACTTAAGTGTTGAAAGTAACAAAAAAATTATATACCTTTAACAGTTTTATGAGTGGGACCCTTTTGGATCCCCCAGAATTTTAGTCCGAATTTTTAGAAAAAATATTTTATTACTCAATTACTGACCTACATAAAACTCCAATTACTCAAATATTCCACTGTAAAATATTTTTGGGGTTCAATATTGCATATTTTGTGTGTTTGATTTATTGAAAAAAACAAAGTTTTCTTTGACAAAAACTGCATCAAACAAAGAAAAAAACAAACTTATGATGTATGGATGGACCTGAAATTGATCTAGAGACTTAAGTGTTGAAAGTAACAAAAAAAAGTATGACTTTATATTTAACACTTTTATGAGTGGGAGCCTTTTGAATCCCCCAGCATTTTAGTGTTAATTTTTGAAAAAATATTTTATTACTCAAAAAATAATAATGAATTATTATAAAGGATTGTAAATAATAAACTCATTGTTGTCATGAATTACTGAACTATTTTAAGACTCCAGTTACTCAAATATTACACTTAAAAATATTTTTGGGGTTAAATATTGCATATTTTGTGTGTTTCAATTATAAAAAAAACTAAGTTTTCTTTGACAAAAACTGCATCAAACAATCAAAAAATAAATAAATAAAAACTTATGATGTTTGGATGGATCTGAAGTTGATCTAGAGACTTAAGCGTTGAAAGTAACAAAAATAAAAAAAATATGACATTATATTTCACACTTTTATGAGTGGGAGCCTTTAAGATCCCCCAGAATTTTAGTGTGAATTTGTAAAAATAATTGTATTACTAAAAAAATAATAATAAAATAAAAATAATTCTTGTTATGATCTACTTAAGATTCGAATTACTCAAATATTACACTTTTAAATATTTTGGGGGTAAATATTGCATATTTTGTGTGTTTGACTGCCAAAAAAACTAAGTTTTTTTTGACAAAAACTGCAAAAAAACCAAATAAAACAAAAAAGAACAAGTAAAAAAAACCTATAATTGACAATAAATCTAAAATCAATCTACGGATTTAAGCATTCAATTCATTTTTTTCTAAAAAATAAAAATATATATGTACATTATTTTATTTAACACTTTTATTGACTGGGACCATTTTGGGTCCCCTGGACCAAAGTTGCTGGGAGTCCTAAAGGTAAAAAGAAGTCATGGATATATTTTATTGGTGTTAAATATCATAGTGGTGGCCGCTTGCTTTGATTAGTGACTGTGTGGCCCGCTGGAGGGAAACCACAGCTCCTCAGTGAACGGCGGCTTTACAGATGCCATGTCGCCTGGTGATGATGTCACAGTGGGTGGACAACCCCGTCTGCTAATAGAATGTCTGCTAATATAGCGTCTGCTAATAGAGAGTTTACTAATAGAGCGTTTGCTAATAGAACGTCTGCTAATAGAGTTTACTAATAGAACGTCTGCTAATAGAGCGTTTGCTAATATAGCGTCTGCTAATAGAGCGTTTGCTAATAAAGCGTTTGTTAATAGAGCGTTTGCTAATATAGCGTCTGCTAATAGAGCGTCTGCTAATAGAGGGTTTGCTAATAGAGCGTTTGCTAATATAGCGTCTGCTAATAGAGCGTCTGCTAATAGACCGTTTGCTAATAGAACGTCTGCTAATAGAGAGTTTACTAATAGAACGTCTGCTAATAGAGCGTTTGCTAATAGAGCATTTGCTAATAGAGCGTTTGCTAATATGGCGTCTGCTAATAAAGCGTCTGCTAATAGAGCGTTTGCTAATAGAGCGTTTGCTAATATAGCGTCTGCTAATAGAGCGTCTGCTAATAGAGGGTTTGCTAATAGAGCGTTTGCTAGTATAGCGTCTGCTAATAGAGCGTCTGCTAACAGACCGTTTGCTAATAGAACGTCTGCTAATAGAGTTTACTAATAGAACGTCTGCTAATAGAGAGTTTACTAATAGAACGTCTGCTAATAGAGCGTTTGCTAATAGAGCATTTGCTAATAGACCGTTTGCTAATAGAACGTCTGCTAATAGAGAGTTTACTAATAGAACGTTTGCTAATAGAGCGTTTGCTAATATAGCGTCTGCTAATAGAGTGTCTGCTAATAGACGGTCTGCTATTAGAGGGTCTGCTAATAGAGCGTCTGCTAATAGACCGTCTGCTAATAGAGTGTCTGCTAATAAACCGTTTGCTGATAGAACGTCTGCTAATAGAGAGTTTACTAATAGAACGTCTGCTAATAGAGCGTTTGCTAATAGAACGTTTGCTTATAGAGCGTTTGCTAATATAGCGTCTGCTAATAGAGTGTCTGCTAATAGACGGTCTGCTATTAGAGTGTCTGCTAATAAACCGTTTGCTGATAGAACGTCTGCTAATAGAGAGTTTACTAATAGAACGTCTGCTAATAGAGCGTTTGCTAATAGAGCGTTTGCTAAAAGAGCGTTTGCTAAAAGAGCGTTTGCTAATATAGCGTCTGCTAATAGACCGTTTGCTAATAGAACGTCTGCTAATAGAGAGTTTACTAATAGAACGTCTGCTAATAGAGCGTTTGCTAATAGAGCGTTTGCTAAAAGAGCGTTTGCTAAAAGAGCGTTTGCTAATAGAGCGTTTGCTAATATAGTGTCTGCTAATAAACCCTCTGCTAATAGAGCGTCTGCTAATAGAGCGTCTGCTAATAGACAGTCTGCTAATAGACTGTCTGCTAATAGACAGTCTGCTAATAGACTGTCTGCTATTAGAGGGTCTGCTAATAGACAGTCTGCTAATAGACCGTCTGCTAATAGAGCGTCTGCTAATAGACAGTCTGCTAATAGACAGTCTGCTAATAGCCTGTCTGCTAATAAACCGTCTGCTAATAGAGCATCTGCTAATAGAGCGACAGCTAATAGAGCATCTGCTAATAGAGCATCTGCTAATAGAGCGTCTGCTAATAGAGCGTCTGCTAATAGAGCGTCTGCTAATAGAGCGTCTGCTAATAGAGCGTCTGCTAATAGAGCGTCTGCTAATAGAGCGTCTGCCACTCACCTTTTTGGAAAATTTGGGATTATCCTCCATGAATTTGCCCTCTCGAGGCTGGAAGGTTCTGATGCTAGCTCGGACCTGCCACAAAGCAAAATGAGGTGTTAGCAAAACAAGGCGGTAGCAAAGCTACAAGGTTTTGATGCTAGCTCTGACCTACGACTAAGCAAAACAAAACGTGAGCAAATAAGGCTTTAGCAAAACAAGACATTAGCAAACAAGGAGCAAGTAAAACAGGACATTAGCCAAACAAGGCGTTAGCAAAATTAGGCGTTAGCATAGCTAAGGTTCTGATGCGAGCTCTGACAGGCGACTAAGCAAAATAAAGTGATAGCAAAACTAAGGTTTTGGCAAAGCTTCGAGGTTCTGATGCTAGACTGACCTGCGACTAAGCAAAACAAGGCGTTAGCAAAACAAGGTGTTAGCAAAGC
This sequence comes from Nerophis ophidion, assembly GCF_033978795.1. Taxonomy (NCBI): domain Eukaryota; kingdom Metazoa; phylum Chordata; class Actinopteri; order Syngnathiformes; family Syngnathidae; genus Nerophis; species Nerophis ophidion. The sequence goes on along the minus strand of NC_084612.1, from coordinate 85,082,510 downwards.
TAAGGTTCTGATGCTAGCCCTGACCAGCGACTAAACTAAGCAAAACGAGACATTGGCAAAACAAGGTATTAACAAAGCTTTGAGGTTCCGATGCAAGCTCTGACCTGCGACTAAGCAAAACAAAATGTTAGCAATACAAGGTTTTGGCACAGCTTCGAAATTCTGATGCTAGCTCTGACCTGAGACTAAGCAAAACAAAACGTTAGCAATACAAGGTTTTGGCAAAGCTTCGAAGTTCTGATGCTAGACTGACCTGCGACTAAGCAAAACAAGGCGTAAGCAAAACAAGGCGTTAGCAAAGCTAAGGTTCTGATGCTAGTTCTGACCTGAGACTAAGCAAAATAAGGTGTTAGCAAAACAAGACGTTAGCAAAACAAGGTTTTAGCAGTTTCGAGGTTCTGAGGCTAGCTCTGACCTGATGACTAAGCAAAATAAGGTGTTAGCAAAACAAGACGTTTGCAAAACAAGGTTTTAGCAAAGCTTCGAGGTTCTGAGGCTAGCTCTGACCTGATGACTAAGCAAAACAAGGTTTTAGCATAGGTTCGAGGTTCTGAGGCTAGCTCTGACCTGATGACTAAGCAAAACAAGGTTTTAAGCATAGGTTCGAGGTTCTGAGGCTAGCTCTGACCTGATGACTGAGCAAAACAAGGTTTTAGCATAGGTTCGAGGCTGTGAGGCTAGCTCTGACCTGATGACTAAGCAAAACAAGGTTTTAGCATAGGTTTGAGGTTCTGAGGCTAGCTCTGACCTGATGACTAAGAAAAACAAGGTTTTAGCATAGGTTTGAGGTTCTGAGGCTAGCTCTGACCTGATGACTAAGAAAAACAAGGTTTTAGCATAGGTTTGAGGTTCTGAGGCTAGCTCTGACCTGATGACTAAGCAAAACAAGGTTTTAGCATAGGTTTGAGGTTCTGAGGCTAGCTCTGACCTGATGACTAAGCAAAACAAGGTTTTAAGCATAGGTTCGAGGTTCTGAGGCTAGCTCTGACCTGATGACTAAGCAAAACAAGGTTTTAGTATAGGTTCGAGGTTCTGAGGCTAGCTCTGACCTGATGACTAAAGCAAAACAAGGTTTTAGCGTAGATTCGAGGTTCTGAGGCTAGCTCTGACCTGATGACTAAGCAAAACAAGGAGTTAGCAAAGCTTTGAGGTTCTGAGGCTAGCTCTGACCTTATGACTAAGCAAAACAAGGAGTTAGCAAAGCTTTGAGGTTGTGAGGCTAGCTCTGACCTGATGACTAAGAAAAACAAGGTTTTAGCATAGGTTCGAGGTTCTGAGGCTAGCTCTGACCTGATGACTAAGCAAAACAAGGAGTTAGCAAAGCTTTGAGGTTGTGAGGCTAGCTCTGACCTGATGACTAAGCAAAACAAGGTTTTAGCATAGGTTCGAGGTTCTGAGGCTAGCTCTGACCTGATGACTAAGCAAAACAAGGTTTTAGCATAGGTTTGAGGTTCTGAGGCTAGCTCTGACCTGATGACTAAGCAAAACAAGGTTTTAGCATAGGTTCGAGGTTCTGAGGCTAGCTCTGACCTGATGACTAAGCAAAACAAGGTTTTAGCATAGGTTCGAGGTTCTGAGGCTAGCTCTGACCTGATGACTAAGCAAAACAAGGTTTTAAGCATAGGTTCGAGGTTCTGAGGCTAGCTCTGACCTGATGACTAAGCAAAACAAGGCTTTAGCATAGGTTCGAGGTTCTGAGGCTAGCTCTGACCTGATGACTAAGCAAAACAAGGTTTTAGCATAGGTTCGAGGTTCTGAGGCTAGCTCTGACCTGATGACTAAGCAAAACAAGGAGTTAGGAAAGCTTTGAGGTTGTGAGGCTAGCTCTGACCTGATGACTAAGCAAAACAAGGAGTTAGCAAAGCTTTGAGGTTGTGAGGCTAGCTCTGACCTGATGACTAAGAAAAACAAGGTTTTAGCATAGGTTCGAGGTTCTGAGGCTAGCTCTGACCTGATGACTAAAGCAAAACAAGGTTTTAGCGTAGATTCGAGGTTCTGAGGCTAGCTCTGACCTGATGACTAAGCAAAACAAGGTTTTAGCATAGGTTCGAGGTTCTGAGGCTAGCTCTGACCTGATGACTAAGCAAAACAAGGTTTTAGCATAGGTTCTAGGTTCTGAGGCTAGCTCTGACCTGATGACTAAGCAAAACAAGGAGTTAGCAAAGCTTTGAGGTTCTGAGGCTAGCTCTGACCTGATGACTAAGCAAAACAAGGAGTTAGCAAAGCTTTGAGGTTGTGAGGCTAGCTCTGACCTGATGACTAAGAAAAACAAGGTTTTAGCATAGGTTCGAGGTTCTGAGGCTAGCTCTGACCTGATGACTAAAGCAAAACAAGGTTTTAGCGTAGATTCGAGGTTCTGAGGCTAGCTCTGACCTGATGACTAAGCAAAACAAGGTTTTAGCATAGGTTCGAGGTTCTGAGGCTAGCTCTGACCTGATGACTAAGCAAAACAAGGTTTTAGCATAGGTTCGAGGCTGTGAGGCTAGCTCTGACCTGATGACTAAGCAAAACAAGGAGTTAGCAAAGCTTTGAGGTTCTGAGGCTAGCTCTGACCTGATGACTAAGCAAAACAGGGTTTTAGCAAAGCTTTGAGGTTCTGAGCCTAGCTCTGACCTGATGACTAAGCAAAACAAGGTTTTAGCGTAGGTTCGAGGTTCTGAGGCTAGCTCTGACCTGATGACTAAGCAAAACAAGGTTTTAAGCATAGGTTCGAGGTTCTGAGGCTAGCTCTGACCTGATGACTAAGCAAAACAAGGAGTTAGCAAAGCTTTGAGGTTCTGAGGCTAGCTCTGACCTGATGACTAAGCAAAACAAGGTTTTAGCATAGGTTCGAGGTTCTGAGGCTAGCTCTGACCTGATGACTAAGCAAAACAGGGTTTTAGCAAAGCTTTGAGGTTCTGAGGCTAGCTCTGACCTGATGACTAAGCAAAACAAGGTTTTAGCATAGGTTCGAGGTTCTGAGGCTAGCTCTGACCTGATGACTAAGCAAAACAAGGTTTTAAGCATAGGTTCGAGGTTCTGAGGCTAGCTCTGACCTGATGACTAAGCAAAACAAGGTTTTAGCATAGGTTTGAGGTTCTGAGGCTAGCTCTGACCTGATGACTAAGCAAAACAAGGTTTTAGCATAGGTTTGAGGTTCTGAGGCTAGCTCTGACCTGATGACTAAGCAAAACAAGGTTTTAGCATAGGTTTGAGGTTCTGAGGCTATCTCTGACCTGATGACTAAGCAAAACAAGGTTTTAGCATAGGTTTGAGGTTCTGAGGCTAGCTCTGACCTGATGACTAAGAAAAACAAGGTTTTAGCATAGGTTTGAGGTTCTGAGGCTAGCTCTGACCTGATGACTAAGCAAAACAAGGTTTTAGCATAGGTTTGAGGTTCTGAGGCTAGCTCTGACCTGATGACTAAGCAAAACAAGGTTTTAGCATAGGTTTGAGGTTCTGAGGCTATCTCTGACCTGATGACTAAGCAAAACAAGGTTTTAGCATAGGTTTGAGGTTCTGAGGCTAGCTCTGACCTGATGACTAAGAAAAACAAGGTTTTAGCATAGGTTTGAGGTTCTGAGGCTAGCTCTGACCTGATGACTAAGCAAAACAAGGTTTTAAGCATAGGTTCGAGGTTCTGAGGCTAGCTCTGACCTGATGACTAAGCAAAACAAGGTTTTAGCATAGGTTTGAGGTTCTGAGGCTAGCTCTGACCTGATGACTAAGCAAAACAAGGTTTTAGCATAGGTTTGAGGTTCTGAGGCTAGCTCTGACCTGATGACTAAGCAAAACAAGGTTTTAGCATAGGTTTGAGGTTCTGAGGCTATCTCTGACCTGATGACTAAGCAAAACAAGGTTTTAAGCATAGGTTCGAGGTTCTGAGGCTAGCTCTGACCTGATGACTAAGAAAAACAAGGTTTTAGCATAGGTTTGAGGTTCTGAGGCTAGCTCTGACCTGATGACTAAGCAAAACAAGGAGTTAGCAAAGCTTTGAGGTTGTAAGGCTAGCTCTGACCTGATGACTAAGCAAAACAAGGAGTTAGCAAAGCTTTGAGGTTGTGAGGCTAGCTCTGACCTGATGACTAAGCAAAACAAGGTTTTAAGCATAGGTTCGAGGTTCTGAGGCTAGCTCTGACCTGATGACTAAGCAAAACAAGGTTTTAGCATAGGTTCGAGGTTGTGAGGCTAGCTCTGACCTGATGACTAAGCAAAACAAGGTTTTAAGCATAGGTTCGAGGTTCTGAGGCTAGCTCTGACCTGATGACTAAGCAAAACAAGGAGTTAGCAAAGCTTTGAGGTTGTGAGGCTAGCTCTGACCTGATGACTAAGCAAAACAAGGTTTTAGCATAGGTTCGAGGTTCTGAGGCTAGCTCTGACCTGATGACTAAGCAAAACAAGGTTTTAGCATAGGTTTGAGGTTCTGAGGCTAGCTCTGACCTGATGACTAAGCAAAACAAGGTTTTAGCATAGGTTCGAGGTTCTGAGGCTAGCTCTGACCTGATGACTAAGCAAAACAAGGTTTTAGCATAGGTTCGAGGTTCTGAGGCTAGCTCTGACCTGATGACTAAGCAAAACAAGGTTTTAAGCATAGGTTCGAGGTTCTGAGGCTAGCTCTGACCTGATGACTAAGCAAAACAAGGTTTTAGCATAGGTTTGAGGTTGTGAGGCTAGCTCTGACCTGATGACTAAGCAAAAGGAGGTGTTAGCAGAGTGTGTTTGACTGACGGGGTTAAAAAGGAGGTCCATCTCCAGCGTGAGGCTGCCCTTGGTCAGTCCGCCCAGGTCGTCTTTCTTCAGAGGCAAAGTGACCTGCTGGCCCCCGCGGATCTGCCGGGGACACAAAAGGTCACGAGGGTGAGCGACCGGGCGGTGAACCACGCCGCCAGTCACGCCGCATCACGTCTCGGCGAGCGCCAGCGTGACTGGCGGCGTGGAGCGTGGAGCCAGGAGCCAGGAGCGCGGCGCTTTGTACCGAAAGAAGAGGAAGGGCCACTTTGCCCAGGAAGTCCGGAGCCTTGTCGCCGTCCTCGTCAAAGATGGTGAGCAGCAGGACCTCGTGGACGTCTCTGACCGGACTGGGGAGACCAGACGTGGACCGTCAGACCTTGGCACACCTTCTTATTATACTCCACATTTGAAACGCTTTTAACTTCACATTCAAGGACTAAATATATTTTATTTATTTCAGTTAAACTGAGTATTTTATTCTGGCTATGCAGCATTTCAATGAAATAATGATGGAAATACATTTAATTACATCAATTAAATCAAACTAAATATTTGTACGATAAATACATAATGAAAAATAATGACTGAAATAGCCTAACTAAACACAAATACGAAATAAATGATTGTAAAATAAATACATTATTTGAAATAAATAGTGATTGAAATTAATTTAATAAACATAACTCAACACAATTAAATAAAATAAATAATTTTAAAACAATTATATAACTTGAAATAATGATTGAAATAAATTGATTAAAAATAACTAAACACAAATAAATGACAATAACTAATTGTGAAATAAATACATAATTTTAAATGATGATTTAAATAAATCCAATAAAAATAACTGAACACAATTAAATACATATAAATAATTGTATAAAAAATGCATAATTTTAAATAATGATCGAAACAAAATAATTTAAAAATAACTCAACACAATTAAATAAATAAATAACTGTAAAATTAATACATAATTAGAAATAAGGATTTAAATAAATTCTATTAAAATAACAAAACACAATTAAATAATTGTAAAATGAATACATGATTTGAAATAATGATTGAAATAAATTAAATTAAAATAACTGAATACAATTATATAAATGAATAAATACATAATTAGTAAAAATGGCTTAAATAATTATTTTAAAATAAATGAACACAATTAAATACAAATAGATAATTGTAAAAAAAAAGCATAATTTTAAATAATTATCAAAATAAATTAATTGAAAATAACTAAACATAATTAAATAAATAAATAACTGTAAAATTAATACATGATTAGAAATAATGATTTAAATAAATTCTATTAAAATAACTAAACACAATTAAATAATTGTGAAATGAATACATGATTTGAAATAATGATTGAAATAAATTAAATTTAAATAACTGAATACAATTATATAAATGAATAAATACATAATTAGAAATAATGACTTAATTAATTATATTGAAATAACTGAACACAATGAAGTACAAAATAAATAGTAGTAAAATAAATACATTATTTGAGATGATTGGAATAAATTAAGTAAAAATAACTAAACACAATTTAATATAAAATAGTTGTGAAATAAATACATCATTTTAAATAATGATTGAAATAAATTAAATAAAAACAACTAAACACAATGAAATAAAAATAAATAACTGTAAAATAAATAAATACTTTTAAATAAATTTTATAAAAATAACTAAACACAATTAAATAAAATAAATAATTGTAAAATAAATACATTATTTGAAAGAATGATTGAAATAAATGCAATAAAAATAACTAAATACAATTAAATAAAAATAAATATTTGTATTAAATAGCAAGAAAATTATTATATAAAAATACACTCATACCTCTTAAAAAGGTACATGTGAATATTGAGATGATAAAGTACAGGAATGTAGAACTAGGACACTTATTAATATAATAATCTATTTTCAGAATAGACATTTTATTCATTTAAATTAAACTTGAGTACATACATATGTGCATATAGGTGGTACTTTTGTAGGTGATTGTATTAAATAAATAATAACTGCAATATATTAAATAAAATTACATGACATGTAATTAATATTTAAATAACTGTATTAAAAATACCCTAGTAACTCCTTAGAAAATATATGTGAATGTTTGACAACAATGCCACTAATTAATGTAAAATATATAAATTTTTATATTATACATGTACATTTTTAAAATATTGTATTTTTATATTATACATTTTTTTTTTTTTTAAGAAATGGACAACAATGCCATTAATTAATCCACAAAATATCCCAAGATGCAAGCACGCCCCCTGGTGGCGGCAAGCAGCATCACAACAACAAACACTTCTGTCCGTTCTGTCAATAAATATACTGACTATGATGTAGAGTCATGTGATTATGTTAATAACAAAATAAGAAGAAGGTAAAGAAGGAAATAAGAAGATGACTGACAAGGTGAAGACTTGGTTCCACTCAGGGTGGAGGTTCTTGTAGACAGTGTGGGTCTGCAGGCGGTCGTTGACCAGCTCCAGCACACAGAAGGGGTCGCTCTTACCTGCACGGAACACACACACACACACACGGTGACATCCCATAATACTTTGTGGCAAGGCGTGATCTACCGTTCAAATCAGCCGCCAGCAGATCCGACGCCTTGATGACCTTGACTTGAAGGATGCCCACGTCGGCCATGTTCTTCAGGGACCTTTGGAGACTCTGCAAGGACAACACCGCCATTAAAGCTAGACCATGTTGCACATGTGATCTATGTCCCAATACTTGTGTCCATGTTGCACATGTGATCCATGTCCCAATACTTGTGTCCATGTTGCACATGTGATCCATGTCCCAATACTTGTGTCCATGTTGCACATGTGATCCATGTCCCAATACTTGTGTCCATGTTGCACATGTGATTATGTCCCAATACTTGTGTCCATGTTGCACATGTGATCTATGTCCCAATACTTGTGTCCATGTTGCACATGTGATCTATGTCCCAATACTTGTGTCCATGTTGCACATGTGATCTATGTCCCAATACTTGTGTCCATGTTGCACATGTGATCTATGTCCCAATACTTGTGTCCATGTTGCACATGTGATCTATGTCCCAATACTTGTGTCCATGTTGCACGTGTGATCTATGTCCCAATACTTGTGTCCATGTTGCACATGTGATCCATGTCCCAATACTTGTGTCCATGTTGCACATGTGATCTATGTCCCAATACTTGTGTCCATGTTGCACATGTGATCCATGTCCCAATACTTGTGTCCATGTTGCACATGTGATCTATGTCCCAATACTTGTGTCCATGTTGCACATGTGATCTATGTCCCAATACTTTTGTCCATGTTGCACAAGTGATCTCCCTCATATTGTCAGACAAATGCTGCCCTCTGGTGGCCTTCAGCAACATTACAGTGTAATAGATAGCCAAGTTACAGTATGTGCCGGCAATGTTTACAATTAATATACCTGTGTGACGTCATCTTATTGCAAATGTTGAAATAACACGCACACTCTTTTGTTTCTGGATAACTGTCATAGTTTTTAAGTTATGGGACCGGTTTTGAATAATAGCACACTAATAACATAAAAACGGTTACGTTAATAACATTGACACAAAACTACAATAGTCAATAACATATAAACTATAATAGTTAACATAACAACTAATAATAATTAAAATTAAAAACTATAATAATTAAAATACAATTAATAGTTAATAAATAAAAACTATAATAGTTAAAAAATTAAAACTATAATTGTTAATAAGTTAAAACTATAATTGTTATAAAATCAAAACCATAGGAGTAATTAAAATAAAAAAACTGTAACAGTCAATAAAATAAAAACTATAATAGTTAACTCAAAACTATGTTGATAAAATGTAATAAAAATAATGGTTAATCAATATTTAAATAATAGTTAATTCCATATAAACCATGTTTCCAAAAACACTATAATTATAGTGGTTAATATTTAAAATAAAAACTATAACAGTTAATAAAATTAAAACTATAATAGTTAATAAAATTAAACCATAATAATTAACCAATTTAAACTATAATAGTTGATCAAATTAAAAGTATAATAGTTACTAAATAAAAACTATGATGTTAATCAAATAAAAACTACAATAGTAATAATTAAAATTAAAACTATAATAATCAATAAAATAAAAACTATAGTAGTTAACACAAAACTATAATGTTAATCAAATGTAATTAAAATAAATCAATAGTTAATAAAATGACAAAAACTCACTCAAATAGGTGATAAAAAATCACTTAAATAGGTGACAATAAATCACCTAAATAAGAAACAATAAATCACTTAAAGAGGTTACAATACATCACTCAAATAGGTGACATAAAATCACTTAAAAAGGTGACAAAAATCACTTTAAAATGTGACAATGAATGACTTAAATAGGTGACAATAAATCACTTAAATAGGAGACAGTAAATCACATAAATAAGTGACAATAAATCACATAAATAGGTGACAGTGAATGACTTAAATAGGTGACAGTAAATCACTTAAATAGGTGACAGTAAATCACTTAAATATGTAACATAAAATCACTTAAATAGGTGACATAAAATCACTTAAATAGGTGACATAAAATCACTTAAATAGGTGACATAAAATCACTTAAATAGGTGACAATAAATCACTTAAATAGGTGACAATAAATCACATAAATAGGTGACAGTAAATCACATAAATAGGTGACAATAAATCACTTAAATAGGTGACAATAAATCACTTAAATAGGAAACAGTAAATCACATAAATAAGTGAAAATAAATCACATAAATAGGTGACAGTGAATGACTTAAATAGGTGACAGTAAATCACTTAAATAGGTGACAGTAAATCACATAAATAGGTGACAGTAAATCACTTAAATAGGTGACAATAAATCACTTAAATAGGTGACAATAAATCACATAAATAGGTGACAATAAATCACTTAAATAGGTGACAATAAATCACTTAAATAGGTGACAATAAATCACTTAAATAGGTGACAATAAATCACTTAAATAGGTGACAATAAATCACTTAAATACGCGACGATAAATCACTTAAATAGGTGACAATAAATCACTTAAATAGGTAAAAATAAATCCCTTAAATAGGTGAAAATAAATCACTTAAATAGGTGACAATAAATCACTTAAATAGGTGACATAAAATCACTTAAATAGGTGACATAAAATCACTTAAATAGGTGACAGTAAATCACTTAAATAGGTGACAATAAATCACTTAAATAGGTGACAGTAAATCACTTAAATAGGTGACATAAAATCACTTAAATAGGTGACAGTAAATCACTTAAATAGGTGACAATAAATCACTTAAATAGGTGACAGTAAATCACTTAAATAGGTGACAATAAATCACTTAAATAGGTGACAATAAATCACTTAAAAAGGTGACAGTAAATCACTTAAAAAGGTGACAGTAAATCACTTAAAAAGGTGACAGTAAATCACTTAAAAAGGTGACAGTAAATAACTTAAATAGGTGACAGTAAATCACTTAAATAGGTGACAATAAATCACTTAAATAGGCGACAATAAATCACTTAAATAGGTGACAGTAAATCACTTAAATAGGTGACAATAAATCACTTAAATAGGCGACAATAAATCACTTAAATAGGTGACAATAAATCACTTAAATAGGTGAAAATAAATCACTTAAATAGGTGACAATAAATCACTTAAATAGGTGACAATAAATCACTTAAATAGGTGAAAATAAATCACTTAAATAGGTGACAGTAAATCACTTAAATAGGCGACAGTAAATCACTTAAATAGGTGACAGTAAATCACTTAAATAGGTGACAATAAATCACTTAAATAGGTGACAATAAATCACTTAAATAGTTGACAATAAATCACTTAAATAGTTGACAATAAATAACTTAAATAGGTGACAGTAAATCACTTAAAAAGGTGACAGTAAATAACTTAAATAGGTGACAGTAAATCACTTAAATAGGTGACAATAAATCACTTAAATAGGTGACATAAAATCACTTAAATAGGTGACATAAAATCACTTAAATAGGTGACAGTAAATCACTTAAATAGGTGACAATAAATCACTTAAATAGGTGACAGTAAATCACTTAAATAGGTGACATAAAATCACTTAAATAGGTGACAGTAAATCACTTAAATAGGTGACAATAAATCACTTAAATAGGTGACAGTAAATCACTTAAATAGGTGACAATAAATCACTTAAATAGGTGACAATAAATCACTTAAAAAGGTGACAGTAAATCACTTAAAAAGGTGACAGTAAATCACTTAAAAAGGTGACAGTAAATCACTTAAAAAGGTGACAGTAAATAACTTAAATAGGTGACAGTAAATCACTTAAATAGGTGACAATAAATCACTTAAATAGGCGACAATAAATCACTTAAATAGGTGACAGTAAATCACTTAAATAGGTGACAATAAATCACTTAAATAGGCGACAATAAATCACTTAAATAGGTGACAATAAATCACTTAAATAGGTGAAAATAAATCACTTAAATAGGTGACAATAAATCACTTAAATAGGTGACAATAAATCACTTAAATAGGTGAAAATAAATCACTTAAATAGGTGACAGTAAATCACTTAAATAGGTGACAGTAAATCACTTAAATAGGTGACAATAAATCACTTAAATAGGTGACAATAAATCACTTAAATAGTTGACAATAAATCACTTAAATAGTTGACAATAAATAACTTAAATAGGTGACAGTAAATCACTTAAATAGGTGACAGTAAATCACTTAAATAGGTGACAATAAATCACTTAAATAGGTGACAGTAAATCACTTAAATAGGTGACAGTAAATCACTTAAATAGGTGACAATAAATCACTTAAATAGGTGACAATAAATCACTTAAATAGGTGACAGTAAATCACTTAAATAGGTGACAATAAATCACTTAAAAAGGTGACAGTAAATCACTTAAAAAGGTGACAGTAAATCACTTAAAAAGGTGACAGTAAATCACTTAAAAAGGTGACAGTAAATCACTTAAAAAGGTGACAGTAAATCACTTAAATAGGTGACAATAAATCACTTAAATAGGCGACAATAAATCACTTAAATAGGTGACAATAAATCACTTAAATAGGTGAAAATAAATCACTTAAATAGGTGACAATAAATCACTTAAATAGGTGACAGTGAATGACTTAAATAGGTGACAGTAAATCACTTAAATAGGTGACAGTAAATCACTTAAATAGGTGACAATAAATCACTTAAATAGGTGACAATAAATCACATAAATAGGTGACAATAAATCACTTAAATAGGTGACAATAAATCACTTAAATAGGTGACAATAAATCACTTAAATAGGTGACGATAAATCACTTAAATAGGTGACAATAAATCACTTAAATACGCGACGATAAATCACTTAAATAGGTGACAATAAATCACTTAAATAGGTGAAAATAAATCACTTAAATAGGTGGAAATAAATCACTTAAATAGGTGACAATAAATCACTTAAATAGGTGACATAAAATCACTTAAATAGGTGACATAAAATCACTTAAATAGGTGACAGTAAATCACTTAAATAGGTGACAATAAATCACTTAAATAGGTGACAGTAAATCACTTAAATAGGTGACATAAAATCACTTAAATAGGTGACAGTAAATCACTTAAATAGGTGACAATAAATCACTTAAATAGGTGACAGTAAATCACTTAAATAGGTGACAATAAATCACTTAAATAGGTGACAATAAATCACTTAAAAAGGTGACAGTAAATCACTTAAAAAGGTGACAGTAAATCACTTAAAAAGGTGACAGTAAATCACTTAAAAAGGTGACAGTAAATCACTTAAATAGGTGACAATAAATCACTTAAATAGGCGACAATAAATCACTTAAATAGGTGACAGTAAATCACTTAAATAGGTGACAATAAATCACTTAAATAGGCGACAATAAATCACTTAAATAGGCGACAATAAATCACTTAAATAGGTGAAAATAAATCACTTAAATAGGTGACAATAAATCACTTAAATAGGTGACAATAAATCACTTAAATAGGTGAAAATAAATCACTTAAATAGGTGACAGTAAATCACTTAAATAGGCGACAATAAATCACTTAAGTAGGTGACAGTAAATCACTTAAATAGGTGACAATAAATCACTTAAATAGGTGACAATAAATCACTTAAATAGTTGACAATAAATCACTTAAATAGTTGACAATAAATAACTTAAATAGGTGACAGTAAATCACTTAAATAGGTGACAGTAAATCACTTAAATAGGTGACAATAAATCACTTAAATAGGTGACAGTAAATCACTTAAATAGGTGACATAAAATCACTTAAATAGGTGACAGTAAATCACTTAAATAGGTGACAATAAATCACTTAAATAGGTGACAGTAAATCACTTAAATAGGTGACAATAAATCACTTAAAAAGGTGACAGTAAATCACTTAAAAAGGTGACAGTAAATCACTTAAAAAGGTGACAGTAAATCACTTAAAAAGGTGACAGTAAATCACTTAAAAAGGTGACAGTAAATCACTTAAATAGGTGACAGTAAATCACTTAAATAGGTGACAGTAAATCACTTAAATAGGTTACAGTAAATCACTTAAATAGGTGACAGTGAATCACTTAAATAGGTGACAATAAATCACTTAAATAGGTGACAGTGAATGACTTAAATAGGTGACAGTAAATCACTTAAATAGGTGACAGTAAATCACTTAAATAGGTGACAATAAATCACTTAAATAGGTGACAATAAATCACATAAATAGGTGACAATAAATCACTTAAATAGGTGACAATAAATCACTTAAATAGGTGACAATAAATCACTTAAATAGGTGACGATAAATCACTTAAATAGGTGACAATAAATCACTTAAATACGCGACGATAAATCACTTAAATAGGTGACAATAAATCACTTAAATAGGTGAAAATAAATCACTTAAATAGGTGAAAATAAATCACTTAAATAGGTGACAATAAATCACTTAAATAGGTGACATAAAATCACTTAAATAGGTGACATAAAATCACTTAAATAGGTGACAGTAAATCACTTAAATAGGTGACAATAAATCACTTAAAAAGGTGACAGTAAATCACTTAAAAAGGTGACAGTAAATCACTTAAAAAGGTGACAGTAAATCACTTAAAAAGGTGACAGTAAATAACTTAAATAGGTGACAGTAAATCACTTAAATAGGTGACAATAAATCACTTAAATAGGCGACAATAAATCACTTAAATAGGTGACAGTAAATCACTTAAATAGGTGACAATAAATCACTTAAATAGGCGACAATAAATCACTTAAATAGGTGACAATAAATCACTTAAATAGGTGAAAATAAATCACTTAAATAGGTGACAATAAATCACTTAAATAGGTGACAATAAATCACTTAAATAGGTGAAAATAAATCACTTAAATAGGTGACAGTAAATCACTTAAATAGGCGACAATAAATCACTTAAATAGGTGACAGTAAATCACTTAAATAGGTGACAATAAATCACTTAAATAGGTGACAATAAATCACTTAAATAGTTGACAATAAATCACTTAAATAGTTGACAATAAATCACTTAAATAGGTGACAAATCACTTAAATAGGTGACATAAAATCACTTAAATAGGTGACAGTAAATCACTTAAATAGGTGACAATAAATCACTTAAATAGGTGACAGTAAATCACTTAAATAGGTGACAATAAATCACTTAAAAAGGTGACAGTAAATCACTTAAAAAGGTGACAGTAAATCACTTAAAAAGGTGACAGTAAATCACTTAAAAAGGTGACAGTAAATCACTTAAATAGGTGACAGTAAATCACTTAAATAGGTGACAGTAAATCACTTAAATAGGTGACAAATCACTTAAAAAGGTGACAGTAAATCACTTAAAAAGGTGACAGTAAATCACTTAAAAAGGTGACAGTAAATCACTTAAAAAGGTGACAGTAAATCACTTAAATAGGTGACAGTAAATCACTTAAATAGGTGACAAATCACTTAAATAGGTGACAGTAAATCACTTAAATAGGTGACATAAAATCACTTAAATAGGTGACAGTAAATCACTTAAATAGGTGACAATAAATCACTTAAATAGGTGACAGTAAATCACTTAAATAGGTGACAATAAATCACTTAAAAAGGTGACAGTAAATCACTTAAAAAGGTGACAGTAAATCACTTAAAAAGGTGACAGTAAATCACTTAAAAAGGTGACAGTAAATCACTTAAATAGGTGACAGTAAATCACTTAAATAGGTGACAGTAAATCACTTAAATAGGTTACAGTAAATCACTTAAATAGGTGACAGTGAATCACTTAAATAGGTGACAATAAATCACTTAAATAGGTGACAATAAATCACTTAAATAGGTGACAATAAATCACTTAAATAGGTGACAATAAATCACTTAAATAGGTGACAATAAATCACTTAAATAGGTGAAAATAAATCACTTAAATAGGTGACAATAAATCACTTAAATAGGTGACAATAAATCACTTAAATAGGTGACAATAAATCACTTAAATAGGTGAAAATAAATCACTTAAATAGGCGACGATAAATCACTTAAATAGGCGACAATAAATCACTTAAATAGGTGACAGTAAATCACTTAAATAGGTGACAATAAATCACTTAAATAGGCGACAATAAATCACTTAAATAGGTGACAATAAATCACTTAAATAGGTGAAAATAAATCACTTAAATAGGTGACAATAAATCACTTAAATAGGTGACAGTAAATCACTTAAATAGGTTACAGTAAATAACTTAAATAGGTGACAGTGAATCACTTAAATAGGTGACAAAAAAACACTTAAATAGGTGACGATAAATCACTTAAATAGGAGACAATAAATCACTTAAATAGGTGACAATAAATCACTTAAATAGGTGACAATAAATCACTTAAATAGGTGAAAATAAATCACTTAAATAGGTGACAATAAATCACTTAAATAGGTGACAGTAAATCACTTAAATAGGTTACAGTAAATCACTTAAATAGGTGACAATAAATCACTTAAATAGGTGACAATAAATCACTTAAATAGGTGACAATAAATCACTTAAATAGGTGAAAATAAATCACTTAAATAGGTGACAATAAATCACTTAAATAGGTGACAATAAATCACTTAAATAGGTGACAGTAAATCACTTAAATAGGTGACAATAAATCACTTAAATAGGTGACAATAAATCACTTAAATAGGTGACAATAAATCACTTAAATAGGAGACAATAAATCACTTAAATAGGTGACAATAAATCACTTAAATAGGTGACAATAAATCACTTAAATAGGTGAAAATAAATCACTTAAATAGGTGACAATAAATCACTTAAATAGGTGACAATAAATCACTTAAATAGGTGAAAATAAATCACTTAAATAGGTGACAATAAATCACTTAAAAATGTGACAGTAAATCACTTAAAAATGTGACAGTAAATCACTTAAAAAGGTGACAGTAAATCACTTAAAAAGGTGACAGTAAATAACTTAAATAGGTGACAGTAAATCACATAAATAGGTGACAATAAATCACTTAAATAGGTGACAGTAAATCACTTAAATAGGTGACAGTAAATCAATTAAATAGGTGACAGTAAATCACTTAAATAGGTGACAGTAAATCACATAAATAGGTGATAATAAATCACTTAAATAGGTGACAATAAATCACTTAAATATGTGACATAAAATCACTTAAATAGGTGACATAAAATCACTTAAATAGGTGACATAAAATCACTTAAATAGGTGACATAAAATCACTTAAATAGGTGACATAAAATCACTTAAATAGGTGACAATAAATCACTTAAATATATGACATAAAATCACTTAAATAGGTGACATAAAATCACTTAAATAGGTGACATAAAATCACTTAAATAGGTGACATAAAATCACTTAAATAGGTGACATAAAATCACTTAAATAGGTGACAGTAAATCACTTAAAAAGGTGACAATAAATCACTTAAATAGGTGACAGTAAATCACTTAAATAGGTGACATAAAATCACTTAAATAGGTGACAGTAAATCACTTAAATAGGTGACAATAAATCACTTAAATAGGTGACAGTAAATCACTTAAATAGGTGACAGTGAATCACTTAAATAGGTGACAAAAAACACTTAAATAGGTGACAAAAAAACACTTAAATAGGTGACAGTAAATCACTTAAATAGGTGACTGTTAATCACTTAAATAGGTGACAAAAAAACACCTAAATAGGTGACAATAAATCACTTAAATAGGTGACAATAAATAACTTAAATAGGTGACAGTAAATCACTTAAATAGGTGACAAAAAAACACTTAAATAGGTGACAGTAAATCACTTAAATAGATGACTGTGAATCACTTAAATAGGTGACAAAAAAACACTTAAATAGGTGACAATAAATCACTTAAATAGGTGACAATAAATCACTTAAATAGGTGACAGTGAATCACTTAAATAGGTGACAAAAAAACACTTAAATAGGAGACAGTAAATCACATAAATAGGTGACAAAAAAACACTTAAATAGGTGACAATAAATCACTTAAATAGGTGACAATAAATCACTTAAATAGGCGACAATAAATCACTTAAATAGGAGACAATAAATCACTTAAATAGGTGACAATAAATCACTTAAATAGGTGACAATAAATCACTTAAATAGGTGACAATAAATCACTTAAATATGTGACAATAAATCACTTAAATAGGTGACAGTGAATCACTTAAATAGGTGACAAAAAAACACTTAAATAGGCGACAATAAATCACTTAAATAGGCGACAATAAATCACTTAAATATGAGACAATTCCGTGAATTCCTGGCAGGAAGTGAGAATGTTGTGGACTTCCTGTAGCAGCAAACATGCAGTTCTTCTACAAGACAAGATGGCGGCCACTCACGTAGTTGTCCAGCTGGTTCTGACGCTGGCCGGGAAGGTCCAAGGGTGCGGCGCTGAGGTCCGAGATGGCCACGCCGCTGCAGGCGCTGAGCGCCACCAGGAAGACCAGGCGACCTCGGCCCTGGTCCAGCGAGAGCGTGAAGACTTGTCTGGTGTCCAAGGGAACGCCGGCCAGGTCCGCCTCGCACCTGCCAACAGAACCTCCTCAGAAGCAGAACCAGAACCGCCGGCGTGATGACGGCGTTTCCTCACGTTCCCAAACACTCCTCTGCCCGTCGCCCCTCTTTGGACCAGAGCTCCGCCTCCAGGACGCTGGGGAGGTCCGGGAAGAGGTTGAAGGTGAAGCGCTCCCTCCACTGAGGCCGGGGCGAGCCACACTGGTCCTGCGGGGCGAGTGGCGTGTGTGAGCGCCCCGGTCCAGAGCGGGAGGGGGCGGGGCCTACCTTGCTCTTGAAGCGCTGCTCGCCCAGGCGGAAGCGCACAAACACCTGGCCGCCGTGCGCCTCGGCCGGCACGTCCTGGGCCTCCACCGCCGTCACCGTGGCAACCGCGCTCCACAGCTGACTCCTCCTCAAAGACTCGGACGGACTTCGGGAAGTCTGTGGAGAAGAAGGACATTATTAGGTCCACCTGCACCATGTTGCCTAGCAACCAGCCACACCAGGCTTTCCTGCCTGCTCAAACAAAACATCCCCATGTAGTTTGCTGTCGCCGCCACAAGGGGGCAGTAGCGGACTCTGCAGAATCCACCAGCTTCACGTCGCTCTGCATGCGCTATAAAAATAATGCACCAGCCTCAACACCTCTTTTGAATTTCTTGTATATTTATATAGCACTTTTCTCAAGTAACTCAAAGCGCTTTACATAGTGAGACCCAATATCTAAGTTACATTTAAAGCAGTGTGGGTGGCACTGGGAGCAGGTGGGTAAAGTGTCTTGCCCAAGGACACAACGGCAGCGACTAGGTTGGCAGAAGCGGGAATCGAACCTGCAACCCTCAAGTTGCTGGCACGGCCACTCTACCAACCGATTTATTGTCACCTATTTAATTGGGGGCCACATGTAAATATTCATGAATATTCACATTTTTACACAATTTGAATGAGCAATTATGTTTAATTACTGTATTCTTTAACAAGAGATTGAGGGACAACTTGCTTTAAAGGGGAACATTATCAGCAGACCTATGTAAGCGTCAATATATACCTTGATGGTGCAGAAAAAAGACCATCTATTTTTTTAACCGATTTCCGAACTCTAAATGTGTGAATTTTGGCAAATTAAACGCCTTTCTGTTTATCGAGCTGGAGGCCATGACGTCAGAATCTGACGTCTCCGAGGTAACACACCCACCATTTTCATTTTCAACACATTACAAACACCGGGTCTCAGCTCTGTTATTTTCCGTTTTTTTGACAATTTTTTGGAACCTTGGAGACATCATGCCTGGTGGGTGTGTTGTCGGAGGGTGTAACAACACTAACAGGGAGGGATTCAAGTTGCACCACTGGCAAGAAATCTGCCGCCAGACCCCCATTGAATGTGCCAGAGTGTCTCCACATTTGACCGGCGATGCTAAGACAGACATGGCACAGAGATGTATGGATAACCTGCAGATGCATTTGCAACCATTAAGTCAACGAAATCACAAAGGTGAGTTTTGTTGATGTTGACTGCCAGCTAATCGATGCTAACATGCTACGCTAATCGATGCTAACATGCTATTTACCGGCGGTGCTAAAGCAGACATGGCACAGAGATGTATGGATAACCTGTAGATGCATTTGCAACTATATTACGTTTCCTTCCACCCACATTTAATGCGAAACAAACACTTACCAATCGAAGGATTTAAGTTGCTCCAGTGTCAAAAGATGCGAAAGTCCTGATCGTTTGGTCCGCACATTTTACCGGCGATGCTAACGCAGCTATTCGGCCATGCTATGGCTATGAATAGCGTCAATAGCTTCAGTTTCTTCTTCAATACTTTCATACTCCAACCATCTGTTTCAATACATGCGTAATCTGTTGAATCGCTTAAGTCGCTGAAATCCGAGTTTGAATCCGAGCTAATGTCGCTATATCTTGCTGTGGTATTCCCATTGTTTGTTTACATTGGCAGCACTGTGTGACGTCACAGGGAAATGGCCAGTGTCTTCGCAGAGAGCGAAAATAAGGCACTTTAAAGCTTTATTTAGGGATATTCCGAGACCGGTAAAATTTTGAAAAAAACTTCAAAAAATACAACAAGCCACTGGGAACTGATTTTTATTGTTTTTAACCCTTTTGAAATTGTGATAATGTTCCCCTTTAACATCAAGGTGACAAGCAGATATTTATGGACGTTTTTGTTTTTTTTAAACCTATAAAAAATGGGGGGGGGGGTCCTTTTTTTAAATTTTTTTTATTTTCTTTGCTTTGTCATGAAAAAGGGAGGTTTTTGTGGTTGATGCACTAATTGTAAGTGTATATTGTGTTTTTTATGTTGATTTAATAAAAAAAAAAAAAATAAAATTAATTATTATTATTTTTTTTTTCTAATAAAAATTAATTTAAAAAAATTCTGCAGCCCGGTACCAATCGGGCCACGGCCTGGTGGTTGGGGACCACTGCACTACAGCACCTTGAGTTGGAGTCTTTAATCTCGTTATATGCAAATATAATGACAATAAAGTCCATTCTATTCTATTCTATATAAACACAAACACACACATACACATATATACATATATATACACAAATATATATACACACACACACATACACATATATACATATATATACACAAATATATATACACGCACACACATACACATATATACATATATATACACAAATATATATACACACACACACACATATATACACACATACATATACACACACACATACATATATATATATATATACACAAATATATATACACACACACACACATATATACATATATATACACAAATATATATACACACACACACACACATATATACATATATATACACAAATATATATACACACACACACACATATATACATATATATACACACATACATATACACACACACATACACATATATACATATATATATACACAAATATATATACACACACACACGTACACATATATACATATATATACACAAATATATATACACGCACACACATACACATATATACATATATATAAACAAATATATATACACACACACACATACACATATATACATATATATACACAAATATATATACACACACACACACATATATACATACATATACACACACACATACATATATATATATATATATATATATATATATATATATATATATATATATATGTATATATCTGTGTGTGTATATGTATGTGTATATATATGTATATATCTGTGTGTGTATATGTATACACACACACGCACACACACACACACACACACCATTTTTTTTGAAGAATCAGCTTTTGGGTTAAAAAACATCAACTATTATTGATATTATAATTATTATTGTAATTATTATTGATGTTATTTTTATTATTATTTAAATTTTAAATATTGATACTAGTATAATTATTATTGATATTATAATAATTATTATTGATATTACTATTGCTGTTATTCATAATTTTTTAAAGATGTTTGTAACTTATCATAATTTATAGCTCAGTTGGTAGAGTGGCCATGCCAGCAACTCGAGGGTTCCAGGTTCGATCCCCGCTTCTGCCATCCTAGTCACTGCCGTTGTGTCCTTGGGCAAGACACTTTACCCACCTGCTCCCAGTGCCACCCACACTGGTTTAAATGTAACTTAGATATGGGCTTTCACTATGTAAAGCGCTTTGAGTCACTTGAGAAAAGCGCTATATAAATATAATTCACTTCACTTCACTTATAAATCAAATAATATATTAAAAGTTGTGTTGAAAGGAGAATCGATTCTGAATGTAATCTTCAGCTGTGGAAGCTGAATCAAAGTGTGACAACACTTCTAATTGATTTGTGCAAATACAAGTACATTTATTCACAAGGACTCTATTGTGCCACATTATTTGCAGCCTGTGGCGGGCCCCATGTGGCCCCATGTGGCCCCATGTGGCCCCATGTGGCCCCATGTGGCCCCATGTGGCCCCTGGCCCTTGTACTTCAACATGTTCTCAGACCGAGCATGCAGATCACCTCCCTCTGTGTCTAATGTCACTTTCCTTTTCTTTGACTCACTTCCATCACAAGAGTCTGCCTAACATAATAATGACGTTTTTTTTTTTTTTTTTAAAGCATCACCACGTGCGTGCAGACGTTCTCTTTTAGTGTAGTTACTTCCAGAAAACATCATCAGAATAAAGATTGATAAAAGTCTTACCCGACTACTGCCCTTGCGGATTTGCTGCCAGCGCTGCGGGGGAAGCATGCGTGTTAGGAGCGGGGACAACCAGGAAGTTAGATACAGCTCACAAGGAAACATCAATGCTCAAAGGAAGAGTCAGCCATGGCCCCGCCCCTCACTGTCTCCGCCCACTAACACTGAGGTAGCCCTCCTATTGGATAATGATACTTAACAGGACAAACATTAAATCAGGCTGACAAATGTATTATGTTTCTTAACTCAACTGTCAATCAAATTAAATAGAAAATTAAAACACAGCTTTGCCACTTGAGTCATATTTTTTTGCGCTTAAACTTCTCTATGGCTCTGTTCATGTTGTCATGACTGCCACAAGTGGTGGAAAAGTGAATTACAACCGAGTACCACTGCAGCTGAGAAACACCTTTTTTCCCTGGCCTTTTAGGGCAGTGGTTTTCAACCTTTTTTCAGGAATGTACCCCCTGTCAACATTTTTTTAACTCAAGTACCCCCTAATCCAGGGGTAGGGAACCTATGGCTCGCGAGCCTCTTTTGATGACTGCATCTGGCTCTCGGATAAATGTTAGCTGCCATTGCTTAATATGATAAGTAATGAATGATTCCAGTGTTAAAAAGAATGTTCAAAATATAAAAAATTCTCATGCGTTTTCAATCCATCCATCTGTTTTCTACCGCACCCGTTCAAGAATTTGCGTTAATGGTAAGAAGTTATTTATTTATTCTTGGTTAGAGTGGGGCTTCTTCAGACCTTATTTTTCAATAAGTCTCTCAGTTGCTTTCCAGCGATTGTATTTTTCTCTTTCGTTTTCGCTCGCGCTCTGGCTCCAGCCCCGACCCCGCCTGTCCTCCTAGCTGCTGTTTGTAACAGAGCGACGGGTGATTAGATAACAAGGCCCAGGTGGGCCATCTACGCACCTGTCGCTGATTTCGAGGCCGGTCCTGGCACACCCCAGTTCGCTGCAGGCCAGCAGGCCACGCCCCCTTCCACAGTTAGCTCGAGAATAACAATGATATTACAAAGAATAAGAGACCTATTATACTCTAGAAATGTTGGTCTTACTTAAAAATGCATGCGTTTAGTTTTGTTCAGTGTAAAAAAAATATATTATATGGCTCTTACGGAAATACATTTTAAAATATTTGGCTTTTTGGCTCTCTCAGCCAAAAAGGTTGCCGACCCCTGCCCTAATCAGAGCAAAGCATTTTTGGTTGAAAAAAAGAGATAAAGAAGTAAAATACAGCACTATGTCATCAGTTTTTGATTTTTTTAATTGTATAACAGTGCAAAATATTGCTCATTTGTAGTGGTCTTTCTTGAACTATTTGGAAAAATAGATATAAAAATACTAAAAACTTGAGAAATAAACAAGCGATTCAATTCTAAATGTAGATTTCTAGACATAGAAGTAATCATCAACTTAAAGTGTCCTCTTTGGGGATTGTAATAAAGATCCATCTGACTTCATTCTAAACATTTCTTCACAAAAAGTAAATCTTTAACATCAATATTTATGGAACATGTCCACAAAAAATCTAACTGTCAACACTGAATATTGCATTGTTGTATTTATTTTCGCAGTTAATGAACTTACATTCTTATTTTGTTGAAGTATTATTCAATAAATATATTTATAAAGGATTTCTGTATTGTTGCTATTTTTTAGAATATTTAAATAAAATCTCAGGTACCCCTTGGCATACCTTCAAGTACCCCCATTTGAGAACCACTGCTACAGGGGCCCCGGCCCTAAGGTCAAGAGACACTGGCGTAAACAACTCCATTTTCACTGAATTTTTGTGCGAGGTGACTTACAAAATTTGTAGAAAGTTTCTGTTAGTTAAAAGTGCATTGCTTAAGTTTGTTTTGTTTTTAAAATAATGTAATGCTTTTTAATGCCCTTTTAATGCAACTTGAAGCTAATTATTGCTTTTAATCTCCTTTCAATGGAACTTGAAACTAATTTCATGCCTTTAATGCCCCTTTTAATGCAACTTAAAACTAAAGTTTATTTGGCATTGAAATCAATTCCTGAAGTGGCAGCGTGGCACTAAAATAATGCAGACATTAAAAGGGAATAAAAACATCATGATTTTTTATTATTATTATTATTGTCACTAAAAGCCCTTTTTAAGATGGCGTCAGAGATTTTTAATGCAACTTCAAAATAACGACATGATTTTAAATGCAACTTAAAACTAACAATGTATTTAAAGCCCTTTTATTGCAACTTAAACATATTGTAATGCTTTTTAATGCCATTTTAATGCAACTTAAACATATTGTAATGCTTTTTAATGCCATTTTAATGCAACTTAAATCCAATGAAATGCTTTTTAATGCCCTTTTAATGCAACTTAAAGCTAATTATTGCTTTTAATGTCCTTTCAATGGAACTTGAAACTAATTTCATGCTTTTAATGCCCCTTTTAATGCAACTTAAAACTAAAGTTTGTTTTGCATTGAAATCAATTCCTGAAGTGGCAGCGTGGCACTAAAATAATGCAGACATTAAAAGGGAATAAAAACATCGGGATTTATTATTACTATTATTGTCACTAAAAGCCCTTTTTAAGATGGCGTCGTCAGGGATTTTTAATGCAACTTCAAAATAACGTCATCATTTTTAATGCAACTTAAAACTAACCTAATCTATTTAAAGCCCTTTTAATGCAACTTGAAACTAATTTAATGTTTTAAAGCCCTTTTATTGCGACTTAAAAATAATGTAATCTTTTTTAATGTCCTCCTAATGCAACTCAAACATATTGTAATGCTTTTTAATGCCATTTTAATGCAACTTAAATCCAATGAAATGCTTTTTAATGTCCTTTCAATGGAACTTGAAACTAATTTTATGCTTTTAATGCCCCTTTTAATGCAACTTAAAACTAAAGTTTATTTGGCATTGAAATCAATTCCTGAAGTGGCAGCGTGGCACTAAAATAATGCAGACATTAAAAGGGCATAAAAACATCATGATTTTTTATTATTATTATTATTGTCACTAAAAGCCCTTTTTAAGATGGCGTCAGAGATTTTTAATGCAACTTCAAAATAACGACATGATTTTAAATGCAACTTAAAACTAACATAATGTATTTAAAGCCCTTTTATTGCAACTTAAACATATTGTAATGCTTTTTAATGCCATTTTAATGCAACTTAAATCCAATGAAATGCTTTTTAATGCCCTTTTAATGCAACTTAAAGCTAATTGTTGCTTTTAATGTCCTTTCAATGGAACTTGAAACTAATTTCATGCCTTTAATGCCCCTTTTAATGCAACTTAAAACTAAAGTTTGTTTTGCATTGAAATCAATTCCTGATGTGGCACTAAAATAATGCAGACATTAAAAGGGAATAAAAACATCAGGATTTATTATTATTATTATTATTGTCAATAAAAGCCCTCTTTAAGAGGGCGTCGTCAGGGATTTTTAATGCAACTTCAAAATAACGTCATAATTTTTAATGCAACTTAAAACTAACCTAATGTATTTAAAACCCTTTTAATGCAACTTAAAACAAATTTCATGTTTTAAAGCCCTTTTATTGCAACTTAAAAATAATGTAATCTTTTTTAATGTCCTCCTAATGCAACTTAAACATATTGTAATCATTTTTAATGCCATTTTAATGCAACTTAAATCCAATTAAATGCTTTTTAATGCCCCTTTAATGCAACTTAAAACAAAGTATTGCTTTTAATTCCCCTCTAATAGAACTATTTCCTGATTTTTAATGCAACTTAGTTGTAAACCATTTATTTTATTATTGTGACATTATCATTGTTTTTACAGCCCTTTTAATGCCACTTAAAACTAATTTCATGTTTTAATGCCCTCTAAATGGAACTTAAAATAATGTATTGCTTTTAAATGCCCTTTTAATGCAACTTAAAACAAATTTTTGTTTCTAATGTAATTTTAATGGAACTTGAAACTAATTTTATGCTTTTAATGCCCCTTTTAATGCAACTTAAAACTAAAGTTTGTTTTGCAATGAATTAGATTTCTGAAGTAGCAGCGTGGCAGTAAAATAATGCAGATGTTAAAAGGGGGGTGGTCATAGGATTTATTTTTATTATTATTGTCATTAAAAGCCCTTTTTAAGATGACGTCGTCAGAGATTTTTAATGCAACTTCAAACTAACCAAATTTTTTTAAAGCCCTTTTAATGCAACTTAACAAATAATGTAATTCTGTTTGATGCCCTCTTAATGCAACTTAAAAATAATGTATTGCTTTTTAATGCCCTTTTAATGCAACTTAAAACTAATGTAATGCTTTTTAATGCCCTTTAAAGCAACTTAAAACGAAATACTGTTTTAATGCCCTTTTAATGGAACTAATTTCCTGAATTTTAATGCAACTTAGCTGTAAATCATCTGTTTTATTTTTATTATATTATTATTACCATTAATGTTTTTAAAGCCCTTTTAAGGCCACTTAAAACTAATTTAATGTTTTAATGCCCTTTTAATGGAACTTTAAACTAATTTCCAAATTTTCAGTGCAACTTAAAACTAAGCCCCTTTAATGCAACTAAACATGTTTTTAATGCCCTTTTAATGCAACTTAAAAATAATTGTATGTTTTGCAATGCCCTCTTAATGCAACTTCAAAATAATGCAATGCTTTTTAATGCCCTTTTAATGTAACTTAAAACTAATGTAATGCTTTTTAATGCCCTTTTAATGCAACTTAAAACTAATGTAATGCTTTTAAAGCCCTTTTAATGAAACTAATTTCCTGATTTATAATGCAACTTAGTTGCAAATCATCTGTTTTATTATTATATTATTATAATTAATGTTTTTAAAGCCCTCTTAATGCAACTTAAAACTAATTTCATGTTTTAATGCCCTTTTAATGCATCTTAAAAATAATTCAATGCCCTCTTAATGCAACTTTAAAATAATGTAATTTTTAACTTCTCTTTGACTCTGTTAATGTTGTCATGACTGCCAACTAAAACTAATGTAATGCTTTTTAGTGCCCTTTTAATGCAACTTAAAATAAATTATTGCTTTTAATGCCCTTTTAATGGAACTAATTTCCTGATTTTTAATGCAACTTAGTTGCAAATCATCTGTTTTATTATTATATTATTATAATTAATGTTTTTAAAGCCCTCTTAATGCAACTTAAAACTAATTTCATGTTTTAATGCCCTTTTAATGCATCTTAAAAATAATTCAATGCCCTCTTAATGCAACTTTAAAATAATGTAATTTTTAACTTCTCTTTGACTCTGTTAATGTTGTCATGACTGCCAACTAAAACTAATGTAATGCTTTTTAGTGCCCTTTTAATGCAACTTAAAATAAATTATTGCTTTTAATGCCCTTTTAATGGAACTAATTTCCTGATTTTTAATGCAACTTAGTTGCAAATCATCTGTTTTATTATTATATTATTATAATTAATGTTTTTAAAGCCCTCTTAATGCAACTTAAAACTAATTTCATGTTTTAATGCTCTTTTAATGCATCATAAAAATATTTCAATGCCCTCTTAATGCAACTTTAAAATAATGTAATTTTTAACTTCTCTTTGACTCTGTTAATGTTGTCATGACTGCCAACTAAAACTAATGTGATGCTTTTTAGTGCCCTTTTAATGCAACTTAAAATAAATTATTGCTTTTAATGCCCTTTTAATGGAACTAATTTCCTGATTTTTAATGCAACTTAGTTGCAAATCATCTGTTTTATTATTATATTATTATAATTAATGTTTTTAAAGCCCTCTTAATGCAACTTAAAACTAATTTCATGTTTTAATGCTCTTTTAATGCATCATAAAAATATTTCAATGCCCTCCTAATGCAACTTTAAAATAATGTAATTTTTAACTTCTCTTTGACTCTGTTAATGTTGTCATGACTGCCAACTAAAACTAATGTGATGCTTTTTAGTGCCCTTTTAATGCAACTTAAAATAAATTATTGCTTTTAATGCCCTTTTAATGGAAGACATTTCCTGATTTTTAATGAAACTTAGTAGTAAATCATCCGTTTTATTATTATTATAATATTATCATTAATGTTTTTAAATGTCCTTTTAATTCAACTTAAACTCATTTCATGTTTTAATGCCCTTTTAATGGAACTAAAAAATAATGTCATGCTTTTTAATGCCCTTTTAATGCAACTTAAAGCTAATTATTGCTTTTAATGTCCTTTCAATGGAACTCAAAACTAATTTCATGCTTTTAATGCCCTTTTCAATGCAATTTAAAACTAGTTTGTTTTGCAATTACAATAATGCAGACGTTAAAAGGGAATAAAAACATCTGATTTGTTAATATTATTATATCATCATTAAAAGTACTTTTAAAGATGGCCTCCTCAGAAATTTCTATTGCTTTTTAATGTCCATTTTAAAGCAAATTCAAACTAATGTCGTGATTTTTAATGCAACTTGTAAATCATCCGTTTTATTATTATTACTATTATTATTATTATTATAATCAAAAGTACTTTTTAAGATAGATTTTCCCATTGTGTAAGTCCCTCCCCGTATGAGGGGCGTGTCCAAAGACTGACTCCGCCTCTGAAAGACTCTGCAAAGCTGCTGGAGAAGCCATGCGGGCGAGAAAGAGGTGTAAGAGCGCCCCCTACTGGTCCTCGTCTGCTGTCCCCGTCTCTGTGCACCAGGGTCATGTCCAGCAGGACCAGTCCCATGTCCTCCTCCAGGCTGTTGGGGTCGTCCAGGTGCAGAACCAGCTCGTTGACCCTGGGGTCCCAAGTCAAAAGAAAGATTTATTATTTCACACTTCCATAGAGAATTCTAACCAGCAGTTTTAGACGGTTAATTAGGTCCAATCTTGGTCATTTGAAGTTATTTTGTGACTTTTTTTTCCCCGCAAGTCCTCATTCGTTACAGCTTCAACGTTTTCAAAACAACAAAGTCGTCGTTTTGCAGAAAAATAAACTAATTGACTGGATTTCACCATTTATTGTTTAATGATAGTTGAAGTTAAAGTGTGGTGAAATGATTCTCTGCAGTCAACTAATCATCTTTGATGTCCCCCTGGGAGGTGAGGGGAGCAGTGAGCAGCAGTGGTGGCCACGCCCGGGAAACATTTTTGGTGAATTAGGGAGGTAATGACTACCAGTTTTTTATAGTCTTTGGTTTGACTCGGTCTTTGATTCCAACTCTCGGCATAAATACATAAAAAAGTAAAGAATTAATAGAGTTAACATTATGGTAATAATAATGATAGTAATACTACAAATATTACGATGTTAATACAAATAAAATACATGTTAAGTAAATAATTATTGGAGTTATTAATGAATCATAGTAATAATGTTGTAGTAATAATTAATATGATAAAAATACTACAAGTATGACGTTAGTGTAAATAAAGTAAATAATTAATGGATTGATTAATATATTGTAGTAATAATTAATAATATGATAGTAATAATACAATTATGAGGTTAATAAAAATAAAATACATTATGTAGTAAAGGATTAATGGAGTCAATATTATAGCATAGTAATAATATTATACTAATAACGATATAATATGATGGTAATAACACAAATATTATGACATCAATACAACTAAAATACAAGATAAAGTAAAGGAGTTATTAATATAATATTATAGTAATAATTAGTAAAAAAAAATTATAATGCAATTTTCGTGATGTTAATGAAAATAAACACATGATATAGTAAATCATTAATGAGGTATTAATATGATACAGCAAAAATATTACAGTAATATATGATAACAAATATGATAGTAATAAAGAAAATATTATGACGTTAATGAAAATAAAATACATGATAAAGTAAATCATTAATGAGGTATTAATATGATATAGCAAGAATATTACAGTAATATATGATAACAAATATGATAGTAATAAAGAAAAAATATGACGTTAATGAAAATAAAATACATGATAAAGTAAAGGATTAATAGAGCTAGCATTATATTAAAAATAATATGATAGTAATAATACAAATAATACATTAATGAAAATAAAATACATGATAATGTAAATAATTATTGGACTTATTAATATTATAGTAACATTTATAGTAATCATGAATAAAATATGATAAAAATAATACAAGCATGATGTTAGTGAAAATAAAATACACGATGAAGTAAGTAATTAGTGGAAATATTAATATAGTAATAATTAATAATATGATAGTAATAATACAAATATGAGATTACTAAAAATAAAAATACATGGAGTTAATAATATAATAGTATAGTAGTAATGATATAATATGATAGTAATAATACAAATATGATGTTAATAAAAAATAAAATACAAGATAAAGTTAAGTAATAATGGAGTTATTAATAATATAATATAGTAATAATATAGAGTAATAATTAATAAATATGATAAAAATAATACAAGTTTTACGGTGGTGAAAATAAAATACATGATAAAGTAAACAATTAATGGAGTTATTAATATATTATAGTAATAATTAAAAATATGATAGTATTAATACAAATATTATGAGGTTGATAAAAATAAAATACAGGATAAAGTAAGGGATTAATGAGTTAATATAATAGTATAGTAATAATATTATAGTAATAACAACATAATATGATAGTAGTTATGCAAATATTAATACGTTAATGAAAATAAAAATACATGATAAAGTAAAGAATTATTGGAGTTAACATTATAGTAATAATTATGATAGAAATACTACAAATATGACGTTAATGAAAATAAAATACATGATAAAGTAAATAATTATTGGAGTTATTTATATTATAGTAATAATATTTATAGTAATACTTTAGAAAATAATATGATAAAAATACAAGCATGATGTTAGTGAAAATAAAATACACGATAAAGCAAATAATTAATGGAGTTATTGATTTATTATAGTAGTAAATAATAATATAGTAATAATACAAATATGAGGTTGACAAAAATAAAATACAAGATAAAGTAAAGGATGAATGGAGTTAATATAATAGTATAGTAATAATTTTATAAGATAGTAATTATGCAAATATGACGTTAATAAAAATAAAAATACATGATAAAGTAAAGAATTGGCTTTTTCTTATATAGTAATAATATAATAGTCATAATAAAAGAATATGATATTGATCATGTAAATATGATGTTAATGAAAATAAAAATACATGATAAAGTAAAGAATTAATGGAGTTAACATTATAGTGATAAAAAATGATAGTAATAATAAAAATATGACGTTAATGAAAATAAAAGACACAATCAAGGAAAGAATTATTGGAGTTAATAATACAGTAATAATAGTTATAGTAATAATTGATAAAAATCATATGATAAAAATAATACAAGTATGACAGTGAAAATAAAATACACGATAAAGTAAAGAATTAATGGAGTTAATATAGTAATAATTAATAATATGATAGTAATAATATAAATATGAGGTTAATAGAAATAAAATACATGATAAAGTAAAGGAATAATGGCATTGATAATATAATAGTATAGTAATAATAATATAATATGATAGTAATAAAAAATATGTTAATAAAAATAAAACACAAGATGAATGTAAGAATTAATGTAGTTATTAATAATATAATATAGTAATAGTATTATAGTAATAATTAATAAAATAATATGATAAAAATAATACAAGTTTGACGTTAGTGAAAATAAAATACACGATAAAGTAAATAATTAATGGAGTAATTAATATATAAGAACATTTCAGCATTTTCTTAACTTGTTACAGAATAATATCAAAATGTCACATACTAATAAATGTGTACACACATTAAAGTAATAAAATAAAGTTTACAATTAAAATTTATATTAATGTCTGTTGAGCATACTTGGTGTATGTTCAACAGACATTAATAAAAACTTGAATTGTAAACTTTATTTTATTACTTTAATTTCCAACACTATACTTTTATTATTGTTATTATTATAACTGTTATTATCTTTTATTTGCATTATTCTGTCAATATTATCATTATTTATAATAATAAATATATTGTTGAATATTAAGGAGCATAAATAAATGTACTGAATTGTTTACATACTTAAAAAAGGATGTGATTTGTACTTATTGATCCATCCATTCATTGATTAGTCCTCTGAGTGCATAGTTGAGCAGATGATTGACAGACAGCACTCACTTGTCCATGTCCAGGCTGCTCAGCAAGACACTGGCTGAGCCCATGAAGTCGTCCGTGGTCAGGTCGCGGTCGTACACCTGCGTCGGGGCGCAGGCTGTTACCATGGCAACACTTTGCCGCGATGTTGCCAGGTGGAGGGGGGAGGCATGGACGCGGAGAGACACACACACACACACACAGACAGAAACACACACCCAGACACACCCAAAACATCCCCCTACACGCACACACAAAGACAGACAGACACACACATGTACACACTCACACACACACACAACCACACAAAGAGACAAAGAGACACACCCAGACACACCCACAACAATCCGCTCCACGCACAGACACCCACCTACACACAGACACACTCAGACGTGCCCACAACACCCACTTACACACACACACTCTCTTTCTCACACAAAAACAACACCCCCCCACACAGACACACACACACACACACACACACCCACATACAGAAACACACACCCACAACAACCCCATGCACGCACACACACAGAGACAGACACACACGCACACAGAGACACACACCCCCCCCCCCACACACACAAACAGACAGACACACACCACACACACCACACACACTCACACACAGAGACAGACACACACTCACTCAGACTTGCCCACAACACAACCCTACACGCACGCACACACACACACACACACACACACACACACACAAACCCAAACACACCCACAACAGCCCCCCCCACACACACACACCCACAGACACACACACACGCACTCTCTCTCACAAAAAACAACACTCTCCCCCACACAGACACACACACCCACCACACCCACATACAGAAACACACACACCCAGACACACCCACAACAACCCCATGCACGCACACACACAGAGACACACGCACCCAGACACACCCCCCCCCCCACACACACACAAACAGACACACACACACCACACACACTCACACACAGAGACAGAGACAGACACACACTCACTCAGACTTGCCCACAACACAACCCTACACGCACGCACACACACACACACACACACACACACACACACACACACAAACCCAAACACACCCACAACAGCCCCCCCCCACACACACACACCCACAGACACACACACACACACGCACTCTCTCTCACAAAAAACAACACTCCCCCACACAGACACACACACCCACCACACCCACATACAGAAACACACACACACAGACACACCCACAACAACCCCATGCACGCACACACACAGAGACAGACACACACCCACAAACCCAAACACACAAACGCACACAGAAACACACACACCCAGACACACGCACACACTCTCACACACACACTCTCACACACACACACACACACACGCACTCTCTCTCACACAAAAACAACACTCCCCCCGACACAGACACACAACCACCACACCCACATACAGGAACACACACACTCAGACACACCCACAACAACCCCATGCACGCACACACACAGAGACAGACACACACACACAAACCCAAACACACACATGCACACAGAAACACACACACCCAGACACACGCACACACTCTCACACACAAACACAACACCCCCCCACACACACACACACCACACACACAGAGACAGACACACACACACTCAGACTTGCCCACAACACCACCCTACACGCACACACACACCCACACAAACCCAAACACACCCTCAACAGCCCCCCACCCACACACACACACCCACAGACACACACACACACAGACACACCCACAACAACCCCATGCACGCACACACACAGAGACAGACACACACCCACAAACCCAAACACACACACGCACACAGAAACACACACACCCAGACACACGCACACAATCTCACACACACACACACACACGCACTCTCTCTCACACAAAAACAACACTCCCCCCGACACAGACACACAACCACCACACCCACATACAGGAACACACACACTCAGACACACCCACAACAACCCCATGCACGCACACACACAGAGACAGACACACACACACACAAACCCAAACACACACATGCACACAGAAACACACACACCCAGACACACGCACACACTCTCACACACAAACACAACACCCCCCCACACACACACACACCACACACACAGAGACAGACACACACACACTCAGACTTGCCCACAACACCACCCTACACGCACACACACACCCACACAAACCCAAACACACCCTCAACAGCCCCCCACCCACACACACACACCCACAGACACACACACACACAGACACACCCACAACAACCCCATGCACGCACACACACAGAGACAGACACACACCCACAAACCCAAACACACACACGCACACAGAAACACACACACCCAGACACACGCACACACTCTCACACACACACACACACACACGCACTCTCTCTCACACAAAAACAACACTCCCCCCGACACAGACACACAACCACCACACCCACATACAGGAACACACACACTCAGACACACCCACAACAACCCCATGCACGCACACACACAGAGACAGACACACACACACAAACCCAAACACACACATGCACACAGAAACACACACACCCAGACACACGCACACACTCTCACACACACACACACACACGCACTCTCTCTCACACAAAAACAACACTCCCCCCGACACAGACACACAACCACCACACCCACATACAGGAACACACACACTCAGACACACCCACAACAACCCCATGCACGCACACACACAGAGACAGACACACACACACAAACCCAAACACACACATGCACACAGAAACACACACACCCAGACACACGCACACACTCTCACACACAAACACAACACCCCCCCACACACACACACACCACACACACAGAGACAGACACACACACACTCAGACTTGCCCACAACACCACCCTACACGCACACACACACCCACACAAACCCAAACACAGCCTCAACAGCCCCCCACCCACACACACACACCCACAGACACACACATACACCCACAGACACACACTCACACAAAGACACCCACACAAACCCAAACACACCCACAACAGCCCCCCCCACACACACACCCACATCCACACACACATACACACTTACACAAACACACCCACAACAGCCGCCCCCACACACACACAAACACACCCACAGACACACACACCCACACACACACCCTGGCCCCCCCTGCACTGCAGGTCCGAGGGAGTCCCCACCTTGATGTAGAGTCTCTGTCCGAGGTTCCTGATGGGGATGGAGAAGTTCTCGCTCCAGGTGGGATTGAGGTTCTTGAAGACCACTTTGCTCTTGTAGATGGTCTTCCCCTCCAGTTTGAACTTGACGTAGGGGTCGCTGGTGCCTGCAAACATCATCTCACTCTTTATCAGTGACATAAAATCATATTTTTATGGTTCATTTATTTTAAATTTGTACTGTAATTTTTCAATTTTTTTAAAATAGGTTATAAAACTGTAGAATTGAAGACATTATCTGTAAATAAACAAACCGTCTGTTATTTTAGATAATATGCCAGTAATGACAAATTATGTATATTTCTATTTTTTTTTTACAGAAAAATACCAAATTAATTATACATATTTTCTGTTTTCTCAAATTACTTTCGAATTCATGTAAAATTACAGTAATTAACTTTCTTTAAATATGTAGCTTGTTATATAAAAGTCCATGTCCATACTAACAATATAACAGTTTTATATGTAATTTTAAGGTAAATCTTGTTTTTCAAATATTTATGTGTATTTTCACATTCAAGTCGAAAAATATATGTAGCCTCTTAAATAAAAGTTTATGCTCATACTAACAATTTAAAATGTTTCTCTGTAATACGACATAAGTAAGTGACTGCTAGACATACTTTATCACAGCCAACAGCCATACAGGTCACACTGAGGGTGGCCGTGAAAACAACTTTAACACTGTTACAAATATGCGCCACACTGTGAACCCACATCAAACAAGAATGACAAACACATTTCAGGAGAACATCTTCACCGTAACACGACAGAAACAATACCCAGAGTTCCATGTCCTACAATATACACCCCCACCACCAAACCCCGCCCACCTCAACCGACGCACGGAGGGGGGCGGTGATGTGGGGGGAGGGGGGTGTTTTGGGTAATAGCGGGAGTGTAGCCCGGAAGAGTCAGCGCTGCATTGGATTGTGGGTATTTGTTATGTTGTGTTACGGTGAAGATGTGCTACTGAAATGTGTTTGTCATTCTTGTTTGATGTGGCTGCACTGTGTGGCGCATATTTGTAACAGTGTTAAAGTTGTTTGTATGGCCACCCTCAGTGGGACCTGTGTAAGAATGTCGCTAGGTGGGACAGCCATTCATGCAAGAAGAACCCACTTTGCACCAAGTTCCTGTATCCAGTGCCCCCCCCCCCCCCCCGGTAAAGTGAATGTAAAATAATGATATTTTTCTGTGGTACTGCCAGCATTGTCACTTCATTAAAAAAGGGTTGAGCGTAATGATTTGGAAAAACTCTGTAGAATAAAGGTATTTTTCTGCAGAACTTTTTGCATCGACACTTTATTAAAGGTGGTTCATCTTAATAATTTTGTAAAAATCTGTAAAATTACGATATTTCGCCGCAAAACATTTCATTGGAATTTCTGTGAATATAATGTTTTTGATAATTTTTTGGTTTACAATGTTTTACTTTAATTTTATGGTTTTCGTTTGGCAGCTGTAGCCGCCAGTAAATGACTGTTTTTTTACCGATTTTTTTTTTTACACTGTAAACTTTTAGTTGTGATTTCTTTCTCTGCATGAAAGTTTAAAAGTAGCATATATGAATGCAGTATGAAGAAGAATGTTTGAATGTAGACACATAGAATCATCATACTGCTGTCATTATATGCATCAAGTGTTCATTCAAGGCTAAGGCAAAATATCCAGATATATATGCTGTATCGTCACATGACCTAAAAATATCCAGATATTAATAAAAGGTCATATCACCAAGCCCTACTTTGGATTTTTCCAAAAGGAACCGTAGTCAGACCGATGTGGTGTGTAAATAACGCAAGGCAAGAGCTCTAATACCACACCACCTTAGCTCAGCCTTTAGAGCACAGCTGTAGCTTCCTGCCACTAAAACTGCAGAAAATAGTTTATCAGGTTTTTTCTACGTTTACGTGTTCTCATGAATCCATTCCCTGCTTAAAAGACGCAACCTCAATTCTGACTTCCCGCCAAAAACAATCTCGGCCTGCGTCGCACCTCCCCTTTATCTCTAAAATCCTCCAAAAAAATTGCAGCTAAATGAATACTTTGCGACTAACAACTTTCAGTCGGCTTTCATTTTCACACTTTGTACCATTTTCTGAAGCATTTCTTACATAGAGCTTACAGTTGAATGTTCAAAGTGATTCTACTATGTTTGTGACATTGTTTGAGTGTTTCCCAGCCTGGTGTTGACATTTCCTTTCTGCCTTGGTAGCTGAGAGCATTATACCGAATTTCCTTGAATTGCCGCCGGGTATATAGTATGCGCCTGCCTAGAATTACTGCCGGGTCAAACTCGTTTCGCCAAATAATTAGCATATGCCTAGAATTTCCACCGGGTCAAACTCGTCACGTCATGAGTAACACTTCACCTGTCCTCATTTTCAAAATGTAGGAGGCTGATTTCAATACCGGTAATTTGAAATCGCATTAAGGGAAGAAGATTAAGAGCTATTCAGTAGGATTTAAGGTCCAAGCTTTTGAATATGCTAAAAAGAACAGTAAGTAGCTATGTTTTATTAACATACCGTAGCTGCGTGTGTCAAATATGAGTCATTAAATGACTCCCGCCTCCTGGTGGTAGAGGGCGCTAGTGATCCTTCTTGCGACTACTCGGCTGCAGAAGAAGTGACAACAAGCAGCGATCCTTTATCTTTTCCTCTCGCTTGCACTTTTAACATGGAGGATTACATATCTGAAATTAAACAGTTTTCTAAACTGGACTTTCAATCGAAGCAGGAGGTAATAAAGGACGATCTCCATCGAGACGGAAAGACTTTTAAAACTGAAGAAAGATAAGGAAGACTTCTATAAATAAGTTATCGATGCTTTTGATCAGAAGGAGCTGCACATGGACTTCATTTATAAGTAAAGGTAAGAAGTGAAGTGAATTATATTTATATAGCGCTTTTCTCTAGTGACTCAAAGCGCTTTACATAGTGAAACCCAATATCTAAGTTACATTTAAAGCAGTGTGGGTGGCACTGGGAGCAGGTGGGTAAAGTGTCTTGCCCAAGGACACAACGGCAGTAACTAGGATGGCGGAAGCGGGAATCGAACCTGCAACCCTCAAGTTGATGGCACGGCCACTCTACCAACCGAGCTATGCCGCCCCAATTAAAGCAGGAGGTAATAAAGGAAGATCTGCATCGAGACAGAGATTCTTTTAAAACTGAAGAAAGATAAGGAAGACTTCTATAAACAAGTTATTGATGCTTTTGATCAGAAGGAGCTGCACATGGACTTCATTTATAAGTAAAGGTAAGACCTTAATAACATTTTTTTTATTAAATGTGTTTTTCATGATGTATACTTACATCACACTCAAATTTTTACTGCATGCCTTTGGTAAGTGCCGGAGTGAGAAGAGGTTTTAAATTAATCAGCGCCCCGGCGGCAATTCAAAGAAATATGTTACCTCACAGGAAGTTACATTTTAAATGAAATATAGTTGTCTCCTGCTCTTTTTATTCCGTGGGTGATAAAAACATGAGTCATGATCAATATTGATGGCTGTAAAACAGTCAAAGATTGGAGAACAATGGCTGCTGGAGGACTAAAGTAAGTGTCCTCTTACAGCAAACAGGCAGCTGAGCTTCTAGAAGCTGGTTAACAATGAACTTTGATCCCCTCTCCCACAGTCAACAAACAGCAGCCTAATAACTCCTGCAAGGTGCGGCTCAGACAGCTTTTTGATGCGCCGCCAAGGTTCGCCTGTCAATCAACAAGAATGGCGTGGATTCTTGTTAAAAAGCATGACAACGCCTCAGAAAGTGCCTTTAGGAGCTTTTGGTCGGATCCCAGTGGGTACCAGAGTAGGTTTATTTGAAGAAAATGAAGCTCGGTTGGTAGAGCGGCCGTGCCAGTAACTTGAGGGTTGCAGGTTCGATTCCCGCTTCTGACATCCTAGTCACTGCCGTTGTGTCCTTGGGCAAGACACTTTACCCACCTGCTCCCAGTGCCACCAACACTGCTTTAAATGTAACTTAGATATTGGGTTTCACTATGTAAAGCGCTTTGAGTCACTAGAGAAAAGCGCTATATAAATATAATTCACTTCACTTCACTTCACTACTCATGCAGAGACAAAAGGCTGCTGCCTAAACTGTTATGACTAGCCCTGTCTTGGTTTAACTCTTATCTTACTGATAGGATGCAGTGTGTCTCCCATAACAATGTGACCTCGGACTACGTTAAGGTAACGTGTGGAGTTCCCCAGGGTTCGGTCCTTGGCCCTGCACTCTTCAGCATCTACATGCTGCCGCTAGGTGACATCATACGCAAATACGGTGTTAGCTTTCACTGTTATGCTGATGACACCCAACTCTACATGCCCCTAAAGCTGACCAACACGCCGGATTGTAGTCAGCTGGAGGCGTGTCTTAATGAAATTAAACAATGGATGTCCGTTAACTTTTTGCAACTCAACGCCAAAAAAACGGAAATGCTGATTATCGGTCCTGCTAGACACCGAACTCTATTTAATAATACAACTCTAACATTTGACAACCAAACAATTAAACAAGGCGACACGGTAAAGAATCTGGGTATTATCTTCGACCCAACTCTCTCCTTTGAGGCACACATTAAAAGCGTTACTAAAACGGCCTTCTTTCATCTCCGTAACATCACTAAAATTCGCTCCATTCTGTCCACTAAAGACGCTGAGATCATTATCCATGCGTTTGTTACGTCTCGCCTCGACTACTGTAACGTATTATTTTCGGGTCTCCCCATGTCTAGCATTAAAAGATTACAGTTGGTACAAAATGCGGCTGCTAGACTTTTGACAAGAACAAGAAAGTTTGATCACATTACGCCTGTACTGGCTCACCTGCACTGGCTTCCTGTGCACTTAAGATGTGACTTTAAGGTTTTACTACTTACGTATAAAATACTACACGGTCTAGCTCCATCTTATCTTGCCGATTGTATTGTACCATATGTCCCGGCAAGAAATCTGCGTTCAAAGGACTCCGGCTTATTAGTGATTCCCAAAGCCCAAAAAAAGTCTGCGGGCTATAGAGCATTTTCCGTTCGGGCTCCAGTACTCTGGAATGCCCTCCCGGTAACAGTTCGCGATGCCACCTCAGTAGAAGCATTTAAGTCTCACCTTAAAACTCATTTGTATACTCTAGCCTTTAAATAGACTCCCTTTTTAGACCAGCTGATCTGCCGTTTCTTTTCTTTTTCTTCTATGTCCCACTCTCCTTTGTGGAGGGGGTCCGGTCCGATCCGGTGGCCATGTACTGCTCGCCTGTGTATCGGCTGGGGACATCTCTGCGCTGCTGGTCCGCCTACGCTTGGGATGGTTTCCTGCTGGCTCCGCTGTGAACGGGACTCTCGCTGCTGTGTCTTGGATCCTCTTTGGACTGGACTTTCACAGTATCATGTTAGATCCGCTCGACATCCATTGCTTTCCTCCTCTCTAAGGTTCTCATAGTCATCATTGTCACTGACGTCCCACTGGGTCATTATTGTCACCGATGTCCCACTGGGTGTGAGTTTTCCTTGCCCTTATGTGGGCCTACCGAGGATGTCGTGGTGGTTTGTGCAGCCCTTTGAGACACTAGTGATTTAGGGCTATATAAGTAAACATTGATTGATTGATGATGATTGATATGACTATCCACTTCACTCTAATCTCAACAATAAGCCACTACTGTTTTCCAACGCTTTCAACCTGCGGCTTGTAAAACGGCGCGGCTCATTTATGCCTTTTTCTTTCGCTGACAACCGTAATGCAAATTGCTAAAAAAAAACACAACAAACAAAGACATTGAAGTGAAGTGAATTATATTTGTATAGCGCTTTTCTGGAGTAACTAGAAGCCCTTTACATAGTGGAAACCAATAGCTAAAGTTCCATTTAAAGCAGTGTGGGTGGCAATGGAGGCAGGTGGTTAAGTGTCTTGCCCATGGACACAAGGGCGATGACTCGGTTGGGAGAAGCGGGAACCTTCAAGGTGCTGGCACGGCCCACAACTTCTTTTGGACGACTTTGCTGCAGTGTCCTTCCATGCAGCGCTTTCAACCGGAAGTAAAAGTGCCGTTTCAACTCCTAGCCATCCATAGCGTTTCTATTTGAGTGGATTCTACATGCATCACTCCAAGCAACATTTTTTACAACATAACTAAAACAATTCTTACTTATAGTGAATTATGTGAATTATATATTTATATAGCGCTTTTTCTCTAGTGACTCAAAGCGCTTTACATAGTGACACCCAATATCTAAGTTACATTCAAACCAGTGTGGGTGGCACTAGAAGCAGGTGGGTAAAGTGTCCTGCCCAAGGACACAACGGCAGTGACTAGGTTGGCAGAAGCAGGAATCGAACCTGCAACCCTCAAGTTGCTGGCATGGCCACTCTACCAATCGAGCTAAAGCGTCCCATGCGTGACGTCTGTAGGAGTGTATTCATGCTATCATAATGTAATGAAGCTAGCGTTAGCTGATATGCTAATAAGTTTACAAGTGTCTGTGTTAGTATTATTAACTTACGACGGCATTCTTTTTGTATTGTTTCAGTTTCACAAATTCCTCCGTAAATTCACCAAAACGTCACCATGGAGTTATTGAGTCTGTTTAGCTGATTGGAGAGCTGGCTTGCACAGCAAGTGGGTCCATGACTTCTGTTTTGTTTGATCAGCCATTTTACTGCCCTGTTACAGACAATTAAGCATTTACAGAATATTTGTGTGTAAATAACTCATTTCACAATGTAAATATCTGTCCTTTGCAGCTAATTTATGGAAAATATGAGTTGATACTAAAATTGAGTGGGTGTGGGATATTGTCTGGAAAATACAGTATTTGCAGTGGGGGAGACTTTTTTTACAATACATTTTTCGAATTTCTTTTACGCCATTTTTTACACACTGAATTTTAGAACACAATTTTTTTTTTGTCTGCACTACATTTTTTTAATTAAATTTCTACACAATTTTTTTTTCATGCAGCAAAATTTTGCTGCACAAATACATTTTATTAGTGAATTTTTATACAATACATTTTTCGAATTTCTTTTACGCCATTTTTTTACACACTGAATTTTAAAACACTATTTTTTTTGTCTGCACTAGATTTTTTCAATTGAAATTTTACACAATTTTTTTTTATGCAGCAAACTTTTGCTGCACAAATAAATTTTATCACGGAATTTGTATACAATACATTTTTCTGCACTAGTATTTTGAACGGATTTTCACTTACTGAATTTTTGCATACTGGATTTTAAAAGACTATTTCTTTCTGCACCAACTTGTTTATATATTGAATTTCTACACAATGAATTGTTATGCAGCAACATTTGTTGCGGTTTAGCTCGGTTGGTAGAGCGCCCTTGCCAGCAACTTGAGGGTTGCAGGTTCGATTCCCTCTTCCGCCATCCTAGTCACTGCCGTTGTGTCCTTGGGCAAGACACTTTACCCACCTGCTCCCAGTGCTACCCACACTGCTTTAAATGTAACTTATATATTGGGTGTCACTATGTAAAGCGCTTTGAGTCACTAGAGAAAAGCGCTATATAAATATAATTCACTTCACGTAAATTCTTACACACCGCATTTAAATCACTGAATTTTAAAACTCATAAAAAATGATATTGAATTTCTACACAATTAATTTAATTGTGGCCTGGAAGTGCAAACACTTTTACCTTTCATGAAACTAATGAAGGAAAAATGACCAAAAGACTAAATAATTACGGACAAAACCACAAATCCTCAGGACTCAAAGGAAGGGCGGAGCCTGGGCTCCAGGTAGCTAATCTACCTGTCAAGTTGCAAATATTTACCAAAGTGCAGCGAGATGTTGAAGGAGATTGACATGAAGGACAACTCCCTTCAACTAAACTCATCCTGTCAGAGTACACCTGCACAGGTGTGCCTAATGTTGTGGCCCACAGACTGAGGTGTGCCTAATGTTGTGGCCCACACACAGACTGAGGTGTGCCTAATGTTGTGGCCCACAGACTGAGGTGTGCCTAATGTTGTGGCCCACACACAGACTGAGGTGTGCCTAATGTTGTGGCCCACAGACTGAGGTGTACCTAATGTTGTGGCCCACAGACTGAGGTGTGCCTAATGTTGTGGCCCACAGACTGAGGTGTGCCTAATGTTGTGGCCCACAGACTGAGGTGTGCCTAATGTTGTGGCCCACAGACTGAGGTGTGCCTAATGTTGTGGCCCACAGACTGAGGTGTGCCTAATGTTGTGGCCCACAGACTGAGGTGTGCCTAATGTTGTGGCCCACACGCTGCAGCTGTGCCTAATGTTGTGGCCCACAGACTAAGGTGTGCCTAATGTTGTGGCCCACAGACTGAGGCGTGCCTAATGTTGTGGCTCACAGACTAAAGTGTGCCTAATGTTGTGGCCCACAGACTGAGGTGTGCCTAATGTTGTGGCCCACAGACTGAGGTGTGCCTAATGTTGTGGCCCACAGACTGAGGTGTGCCTAATGTTGTGGCCCACAGACTAAGGTGTGCCTAATGTTGTGGCCCACAGACTGAGGTGTGCCTAATGTTGTGGCCCACAGACTGAGGTGTGCCTAATGTTGTGGCCCACAGACTAAGGTGTGCCTAATGTTGTGGCCCACAGACTGAGGTGTGCCTAATGTTGTGGCCCAC
The DNA here is from genome assembly GCF_033978795.1 of Nerophis ophidion. Classification (NCBI taxonomy): domain Eukaryota; kingdom Metazoa; phylum Chordata; class Actinopteri; order Syngnathiformes; family Syngnathidae; genus Nerophis; species Nerophis ophidion. Next base: position 85,038,395 of record NC_084612.1, on the reverse strand, counting down.
AGACTAAGGTGTGCCTAATGTTGTGGCCCACAGACTGAGGTGTGCCTAATGTTGTGGCCCACAGACTGAGGTGTGCCTAATGTTGTGGCCCACAGACTGAGGTGTGCCTAATGTTGTGGCCCACAGACTGAGGTGTGCCTAATGTTGTGGCCCACAGATTGAGGTGTGCCTAATGTTGTGGCCCACAGACTGAGGTGTGCCTAATGTTGTGGCCCACACGCTGCAGCTGTGCCTAATGTTGTGGCCCACAGACTAAGGTGTGCCTAATGTTGTGGCCCACAGACTGAGGTGTGCCTAATGTTGTGGCCCACAGACTAAGGTGTGCCTAATGTTGTGGCCCACAGACTGAGGTGTGCCTAATGTTGTGGCCCACAGACTGAGGTGTGCCTAATGTTGTGGCCCACAGACTGAGGTGTGCCTAATGTTGTGGCCCACAGACTGAGGTGTGCCTAATGTTGTGGCCCACAGATTGAGGTGTGCCTAATGTTGTGGCCCACAGACTGAGGTGTGCCTAATGTTGTGGCCCACACGCTGCAGCTGTGCCTAATGTTGTGGCCCACAGACTAAGGTGTGCCTAATGTTGTGGCCCACAGACTGAGGCGTGCCTAATGTTGTGGCTCACAGACTAAAGTGTGCCTAATGTTGTGGCCCACAGACTGAGGTGTGCCTAATGTTGTGGCCCACAGACTGAGGTGTGCCTAATGTTGTGGCCCACAGACTGAGGTGTGCCTAATGTTGTGGCCCACAGACTAAGGTGTGCCTAATGTTGTGGCCCACAGACTAAGGTGTGCCTAATGTTGTGGCCCACAGACTGAGGTGTGCCTAATGTTGTGGCCCACAGACTAAGGTGTGCCTAATGTTGTGGCCCACAGACTGAGGTGTGCCTAATGTTGTGGCCCACAGACTGAGGTGTGCCTAATGTTGTGGCCCACAGACTAAGGTGTGCCTAATGTTGTGGCCCACAGACTGAGGTGTGCCTAATGTTGTGGCCCACAGACTAAGGTGTGCCTAATGTTGTGGCCCACAGACTGAGGTGTGCCTAATGTTGTGGCCCACAGACTGAGGTGTGCCTAATGTTGTGGCCCACACACAGACTGAGGTGTACCTAATGTTGTGGCCCACACGCTGCAGCTGTGCCTAATGTTGTGGCCCACAGACTGAGGTGTGCCTAATGTTGTGGCCCACAGACTGAGGTGTGCCTAATGTTGTGGCCCACAGACTAAGGTGTGCCTAATGTTGTGGCCCACAGACTGAGGTGTGCCTAATGTTGTGGCCCACAGACTGAGGTGTGCCTAATGTTGTGGCCCACAGACTAAGGTGTGCCTAATGTTGTGGCCCACAGACTGAGGTGTGCCTAATGTTGTGGCCCACAGACTGAGGTGTGCCTAATGTTGTGGCCCACAGACTAAGGTGTGCCTAATGTTGTGGCCCACAGACTGAGGTGTGCCTAATGTTGTGGCCCACAGACTAAGGTGTGCCTAATGTTGTGGCCCACAGACTGAGGTGTGCCTAATGTTGTGGCCCACAGACTGAGGTGTGCCTAATGTTGTGGCCCACAGACTGAGGTGTGCCTAATGTTGTGGCCCACAGACTGAGGTGTGCCTAATGTTGTGGCCCACAGATTGAGGTGTGCCTAATGTTGTGGCCCACAGACTGAGGTGTGCCTAATGTTGTGGCCCACACGCTGCAGCTGTGCCTAATGTTGTGGCCCACAGACTAAGGTGTGCCTAATGTTGTGGCCCACAGACTGAGGTGTGCCTAATGTTGTGGCCCACAGACTAAGGTGTGCCTAATGTTGTGGCCCACAGACTGAGGTGTGCCTAATGTTGTGGCCCACACACAGACTGAGGTGTGCCTAATGTTGTGGCCCACACGCTGCAGCTGTGCCTAATGTTGTGGCCCACAGACTGAGGTGTGCCTAATGTTGTGGCCCACAGACTGAGGTGTGCCTAATGTTGTGGCCCACAGACTGAGGTGTGCCTAATGTTGTGGCCCACAGACTGAGGTGTGCCTAATGTTGTGGCCCACAGACTGAGGTGTGCCTAATGTTGTGGCCCACACACAGACTGAGGTGTACCTAATGTTGTGGCCCACACGCTGCAGCTGAGCCTAATGTTGTGGCCCACAGACTGAGGTGTGCCTAATGTTGTGGCCCACAGACTGAGGCGTGCCTAATGTTGTGGCCCACAGACTGAGGTGTGCCTAATGTTGTGGCCCACAGACTGAGGTGTGCCTAATGTTGTGGCCCACAGACTGAAGTGTGCCTAATGTTGTGGCCCACAGACTGAGGTGTACCTAATGTTGTGGCCCACAGACTGAGGTGTGCCTAATGTTGTGGCCCACAGACTGAGGTGTGCCTAATGTTGTGGCCCACAGACTGAAGTGTGCCTAATGTTGTGGCCCACAGACTGAGGTGTGCCTAATGTTGTGGCCCACAGACTGAGGCGTGCCTAATGTTGTGGCCCACAGACTGAAGTGTGCCTAATGTTGTGGCCCACAGACTGAGGCGTGCCTAATGTTGTGGCCCACAGACTGAAGTGTGCCTAATGTTGTGGCCCACAGACTGAGGTGTGCCTAATGTTGTGGCCCACAGACTGAGGCGTGCCTAATGTTGTGGCCCACAGACTGAAGTGTGCCTAATGTTGTGGCCCACAGACTGAGGTGTGCCTAATGTTGTGGCCCACAGACTGAGGCGTGCCTAATGTTGTGGCCCACAGACTGAAGTGTGCCTAATGTTGTGGCCCACACACAGACTGAAGTGTGCCTAATGTTGTGGCCCACAGACTGAGGTGTGCCTAATGTTGTGGCCCACAGACTGAAGTGTGCCTAATGTTGTGGCCCACAGACTGAGGTGTGCCTAATGTTGTGGCCCACAGACTAAGGTGTGCCTAATGTTGTGGCCCACAGACTGAGGTGTGCCTAATGTTGTGGCCCACACGCTGCAGCTGTGCCTAATGTTGTGGCCCACAGACTAAGGTGTGCCTAATGTTGTGGCCCACAGACTGAGGTGTGCCTAATGTTGTGGCCCACAGACTGAGGTGTGCCTAATGTTGTGGCCCACAGACTGAGGTGTGCCTAATGTTGTGGCCCACAGACTGAGGTGTGCCTAATGTTGTGGCCCACAGACTGAGGTGTGCCTAATGTTGTGGCCCACACGCTGCAGCTGTGCCTAATGTTGTGGCCCACAGACTGAGGTGTGCCTAATGTTGTGGCCCACAGACTGAGGTGTGCCTAATGTTGTGGCCCACAGACTGAGGTGTGCCTAATGTTGTGGCCCACACGCTGCAGCTGTGCCTAATGTTGTGGCCCACAGACTGAGGTGTGCCTAATGTTGTGGCCCACAGACTGAGGTGTGCCTAATGTTGTGGCCCACACGCTGCAGCTGTGCCTAATGTTGTGGCCCACAGACTAAGGTGTGCCTAATGTTGTGGCCCACAGACTGAGGTGTGCCTAATGTTGTGGCCCACAGACTGAGGTGTACCTAATGTTGTGGCCCACACGCTGCAGCTGTGCCTAATGTTGTGGCCCACAGACTGAGGTGTGCCTAATGTTGTGGCCCACAGACTAAGGTGTGCCTAATGTTGTGGCTCACACACTGAGGTGTGCCTAATGTTGTGGCCCACAGACTGAGGTGTGCCTAATGTTGTGGCCCACAGACTGAGGTGTGCCTAATGTTGTGGCCCACAGACTAAGGTGTGCCTAATGTTGTGGCCCACAGACTGAGGTGTGCCTAATGTTGTGGCCCACAGACTGAGGTGTGCCTAATGTTGTGGCCCACAGACTAAGGTGTGCCTAATGTTGTGGCCCACAGACTGAAGTGTGCCTAATGTTGTGGCCCACAGACTGAAGTGTGCCTAATGTTGTGGCCCACAGACTGAAGTGTGCCTAATGTTGTGGCCCACACACAGACTGAGGCGTCATGTAATGTTGGTGAAATGTTGCGAGGATAAAAGCGGAGATAAAAGCGGAGATAAAAGCGGAGATAAAAGCAGAGATAAAAGGCAGCGCCTGATAAGACAGGAAGGAAACAAGCATAAGTGTTGTTGTAAAAGTGAGCACGGAGGAAAGAAGGAGGAAATGTGATAAAGTGCGCTTGCGGCGATAAAGAATGAAAGTAGTTTGGATTATTCAGACACACTTTCTGCAGTTATCAGCACATCTCATCTTAGGCTTTTAATGCCGCTTAAAACAAATCTAATGCTTTTAATGCCACGTAAAACTAATCGAATGCTTTTGATGCAAATTAAATGTAATGTAATGCTTTTAGTGCAACTTAAACATAATCTAATGCTTTTTAATGCAACTTTAAACCAAGCCAATGCTTTCCAATGCAACTTAATACTAATATAATGCTTTTAATACCACTTAAAACTAATATAATGCATAAATGCAAATTAAAAATGACCTAATGATTTTAATGAAACTTAAACTAATCTAATGCTTTTATTGCAACTTCAAACTAATCTAATGTTTTTAATGCAACTTAAAAATAATTTCATCCTTTAAATGCAACTTCAAACTATTGGCATGCTTTTTAATGACCTTAAAACTTTAAAATAATTTCATGCTTTTAATGCCTTTTTTAATGAAACTTTAAAATAATTTCAAACTTTGAATGCAAATTCTAAGTAATTCATGCTTTTTAATGCCACTTAAAACTAATCTAATGCTTTTTAATGCAACTTTAAACTAAGTTCATGCTTTTTATTGCAACTCCAACATACTTTTATGCTTTGTAATGCCCTTTTTAATGCAAATTAAAACTAATCCAATGCTTTTTAAGGCAACTTTAAACTAATCTAATGCTTTTTAATGCAATTTTAACGCTGCTTTTTTATGAATCTTTAAATTAAGCTTATGCTTTAATGCACCTTAAAATTGACCTACTGTGTTTCAATGCCCCTTTTAATGCAACTTAGAAGTAATTACATGCTTTTTATTGCAACTCCAACCTACTTTTATGCTTTGTAAAGCCCTTTTTAATGCAACTTAAAACTAATCTAATGCTTTTTAAGGCAACTTTAAACTAATCTAATGCTTTTTAATGCAGTTTTAAGGTTGCTTTTTTATGAATCTTTAAATTAAGCTTATGCTTTAATGCAACTTAAAATTGACCTGTGTTTCAATGCCCCTTTTAATGTAACTTAAAAGTAATTACATGCTTTTTATTGCAACTCCAACCTACTTTTATGCTTTGTAATGCCCTTTTTAATGCAAATTAAAACTAATCCAATGCTTTTTAAGGCAACTTTAAACTAATCTACTGCTTTTTAAAGCAATTTTAAGGTTGCTTTTTTATGAATCTTTAAATTAAGCTTATGCTTTAATGCAACTTAAAATTGACCTGTGTTTCAATGCCCCTTTTAATGCAACTTAAAAGTAATTACATGCTTTTTATTGCAACTCCAACCTACTTTTATGCTTTTTAATGCCCTTTTTAATGCAACTTAAAACTAATCTAATGCTTTTTAAGGCAACTTTAAACTAATCTAATGCTTTTTAATGCTATTTTAAGGTTGCTTTTTTATGAATCTTTAAATTAAGCTTATACTTTACTGCAACTTAAAATTGACCTAATGTGTTTCAATGCCCCTTTTAATGCAACTTAAAAGTAATTACATGCTTTTTGTTGCAACTCCAACCTACTTTTATGCTTTGTAATGCCCTTTTTACTGCAACTTAAAACTAATCCAATGCTTTTTAAGGCAACTTTAAACTAATCTAATGTTTTTTAATGCAATTTTAAGGTTGCTTTTTTATGAATCTTTAAATTAAGCTTATGCTTTAATGCAACTTAAAATTGACCTGTGTTTCAATGCCCCTTTTAATGCAACTTAAAAAAAAATTACATGCTTTTTATTGCAACTCCAACCTACTTTTATGCTTTGTAATGCCCTTTTTACTGCAACTTAAAACTAATCTAATGCTTTTTAAGGCAACTTTAAACTAATCTAATGCTTTTTAATGCAATTTTAAGGTTGCTTTTTTATGAATCTTTAAATTAAGGTTATGTTTTAATGCAACTTAAAATTAACCTAATGTGTTTCGATGCCCCTTTTAATGCAACTTAAAAGTAATTACATGCTTTTTATTGCAACTCCAACCTACTTTTATGCTTTGTAATGCCCTTTTTAATGCAAATTAAAACTAATCCAATGCTTTTTAAGGCAACTTTAAACTAATCTAATGCTTTTTAATGCAATTTTAAGGTCGCTTTTATATTAATCTTTAAATTAAGCTTATGCTTTAATGCAACTTAAAATTGACCTACTGTGTTTCAATGCCCCTTTTAATGCAACTTAAAAGTAATTACATGCTTTTTATTGCAACTCCAACCTACTTTTATGCTTTGTAAAGCCCTTTTTAATGCAACTTAAAACTAATCTAATGCTTTTTAAGGCAACTTTAAACTAATCTAATGCTTTTTAATGCAACTTAAAAGTAATTACATGCTTTTTATTGCAACTCCAACCTACTTTTATGCTTTGTAAAGCCCTTTTTAATGCAACTTAAAACTAATCTAATGCTTTTTAAGGCAACTTTTAACTAATCTAATGCTTTTTAATGCAATTTTAAGGTTGCTTTTTTATGAATCTTTAAATTAAGCTTATGCTTTAATGCAACTTAAAATTGACCTGTGTTTCAATGCCCCTTTTAATGCAACTTAAAAGTAATTACATGCTTTTTATTCCAACTCCAACCTACTTTTATGCTTTTTAATGCCCTTTTTAATGCAAATTAAAACTAATCTAATGCTTTTTAAGGCAACTTTAAACTAATCTAATGCTTTTTAATGCAATTTTAACGCTGCTTTTTTATGAATCTTTAAATTAAGCGTATGCTTTAATGCAACTTAAAATTGACCTAATGTGTTTCAATGCCCCTTTTAATGCAACTTAAAAGTAATTACATGCTTTTTATTGCAACTCCAACCTACTTTTATGCTTTTTAATGCCCTTTTAAGTGCAACTTAAAACTAATTTAATGCTTTTTAAGGCAACTTTAAACTAATCTAATGCTTTTTAATGCTATTTTAAGGTTGCTTTTTTATGAATCTTTAAATTAAGCTTATACTTTAATGCAACTTAAAATTGACCTAATGTGTTTCAATGCCCCTTTTAATGCAACTTAAAAGTAATTACATGCTTTTTATTGCAACTCCAACCTACTTTTATGCTTTGTAATGCCCTTTTTAATGCAACTTAAAACTAATCCAATGCTTTTTAAGGCAACTTTAAACTAATCTAATGCTTTTTAATGCAATTTTAAGGTTGCTTTTTTATGAATCTTTAAATTAAGCTTATGCTTTAATGCAACTTAAAATTGACCTGTGTTTCAATGCCCCTTTTAATGCAACTTAAAAGTAATTACATGCTTTTTATTGCAACTCCAACCTACTTTTATGCTTTGTAATGCCCTTTTTAATGCAACTTAAAAGTAATTACATGCTTTTTATTGCAACTCCAACCTACTTTTATGCTTTGTAATGCCCTTTTTAACGCAATTTAAAACTAATCCAATGCTTTTTAAGGCAACTTTAAACTAATCTAATACTTTTTAATGCAATTTTAAGGTTGCTTTTTTATGACTCTTTAAATTAAGCTTATGCTTTAATGCAACTTAAAATTAACCTAATGTGTTTCAATGCCCCTTTTAAAGCAACTTAAAACTAATCCAATGCTTTTTAAGGCAACTTTAAACTAATCTAATGCTTTTTAATGAAATTTTAAGGTTGCTTTTTAATTCAAATTTAAATTAAACTTATGTGTTTCAATGCCGGCCCTGTGATGAGGTGGCGACTTGTCCAGGGTGTACCCGGCCTTCTGCCCGATTGTAGCTGAGATAGCCACTGCGACCTCAAAAGGGAATAAGCGGTAGAAAATGGATGGATGGATGGAGATTTGACTGCCTCTTTAATGCAACTTAAAAGTAATTAATGCTTTTTAATGCAACTTAACACAAACCTATTGTTTTATTGCCCTTTTAATGCAACTTAAATCTAACTAATGCTTTGTAATGCAACTTTTGGTGAGAAAAGGGAAAAGGAAAAAAGTAGAAAAATATTATTTAAAAAAAAAAGGGGAAAAACGGAAAAGGAAAAAAGAGAATAAAGGGGAAAAGGGATGTAATGGGAAAAAGGGGACAAGGGGAAAAAACTGTGAAAAAAGGGATGAAAAAGGAAAGAAAAGAAAGGGGTAAAAAGATGTGACAAGGCCAGCATTGCAGTAACACAAATAGCATCAAGGCTCAAGCAAGAAAAACACAAGCAAGGTTAACAAAACTCAACCACCAGATAGGACTCGAACCCACAACCCCGGTCTCAGGAGGCCATTAGACTACGACACACAACTAACATGACTTCTTACCACTGCGGTCTCGGATGACCAAGTTGTGTCCTTCCTTCAGGTTGATGGTGAGCAGGAAGGACCTAGAAGACTCTCTGTCGCCCTCAAACACGCTGGGGGACTCCATCTCAGTCTGCATACAAACAATACCCCGTTATTGCATCATCACATGTGCTCCATCTCAGTCTGCACACAAACAATATCATCAGTACGCCACATGGACTTGTTTCCTACAAAATAAAGGTGAGTTACAATCCATGGACATGTCTCCACATGGTCATGTTTCCTACAAAATAAAGGTGAGTTACAATCATACTCCACATGGACATGTCTCCTACAAAATAAAGGTGAGTTACAATCATACTCCACATGGACATGTCTCCTACAAAATAAAGGTGAGTTACAATCCATGGACATGTCTCCTACAAAATAAAGGTAAGTTATAATTATACTCCATATGGTCATGTCTCCTACAAAATAAAAGTTAGTTACAGACATACTCCACATGGTCATGTCTCCTACAAAATAAAGGTGAGTTATAATCATAGTCCACATGGTCATGTCTCCTACAAAATAAAGGTGAGTTATAATCATAGTCCACATGGTCATGTCTCCTACAAAATAAAAGGTGAGTTATAATCATACTACACATGGTCATGTCTCCTACAAAATAAAGGTGAGTTACAATCCATGGACGTGACTCCTACAAAATAAAGGTGAGTTACAATCATACTCCACATGGTCATGTCTCCTACAAAATAAAGGTGAGTTACAATCATACTCCACATGGTCATGTCTCCTACAAAATAAAGGTGAGTTACAATCCATGGACGTGACTCCTACAAAATAAAGGTGAGTTATAATCATGTCTCCATAGGTGCTCCAGCAGCTGGGCGGAGGTGACATGAGATACGACATCTTTTGTTCTCGCCACGGCTCTTTGTCGGCGTCGTATTTGCTGGGCGACAAGTTTCCATGTCATGATGGCGGCAAACACGCGTTGAAAAGATCCACGTCTGATTTCACTGCCAGCAAACACGGAGATTAGCTGGCTTTTTTTTGTCTGTCTGGCTTTGTTGACACCATGTTAGTCGCTCAACTTTCACACTTCTTTTTAAACCATTACCTCAAAGTAGACATGGACCCATATGGGTTTGTCAGGCCGATACCGCTTTTCACTGATAAATATAAGACTAAAACAATTTTTACCTACCCAACCCTTATTTTGTAGGAGACATGTCCATGTGGAGTATGATTGTAACTCACCTTTATTTTGTAGGAGACATGTCCATGTGGAGTATGATTGTAACTCACCTTTATTTTGTAGGAGACATGACCATGTGGAGTATGATTAAAACTCACCTTTATTTTGTAGGAGACATGACCATGTGGAGTATGATTGAAACTCACCTTTATTTTGTAGGAGACATGACCATGTGGAGAATGATTACAACTCACCTTTATTTTGTAGGAGACATGACCATGTGGAGTATGATTGAAACTCACCTTTATTTTGTAGGAGACATGTCCATGGATTGTAACTCACCTTTATTATGTAGGAGACATGTTCATGTGGAGAATGATTGCAACTCACCTTTATTTTGTAGGAGACATGACCATGTGGAGAATGATTACAACTCACCTTTATTTTGTAGGAGACATGACCATGTGGAGTATGATTGCAACTCACCTTTATTTTGTAGGAGACATGACCATGTGGAGAATGATTACAACTCACCTTTATTTTGTAGGAGACATGACCATGTGGAGTATGATTGAAACTCACCTTTATTTTGTAGGAGACATGTCCATGGATTGTAACTCACCTTTATTATGTAGGAGACATGACCATGTGGAGTATGATTGAAACTCACCTTTATTTTGTAGGAGACATGACCAAGTGGAGTATGATTGTAACTCACCTTTATTTTGTAGGAGACATGACCATGTGGAGTATGATTGTAACTCACCTTTATTTTGTAGGAGACATGACCATGTGGAGTATGATTGAAACTCACCTTTATTTTGTAGGAGACATGACCATGTGGAGTATGATTGAAACTCACCTTTATTTTGTAGGAGACATGACCATGTGGAGTATGATTGAAACTCGCCTTTATTTTGTAGGAGACATGACCATGTGGAGTATGATTGAAACTCACCTTTATTTTGTAGGAGACATGACCATGTGGAGTATGATTGTAACTCACCTTTATTTTGTAGGAGACATGACCATGTGGAGTATGATTGAAACTCACCTTTATTTTGTAGGAGACATGACCATGTGGAGTATGATTGAAACTCACCTTTATTTTGTAGGAGACATGACCATGTGGAGTATGATTGTAACTCACCTTTATTTTGTAGGAGACATGACCATGTGGAGTATGATTGTAACTCACCTTTATTTTGTAGGAGACATGTCCATGGATTGTAACTCACCTTTATTTTGTAGGAGACATGTTCATGGATTGTAACTCACCTTTATTTTGTAGGAGACATGTCCATGTGGAGTATGATTGTAACTCACCTTTATTTTGTAGGAGACATGACCATGTGGAGTATGATTGAAACTCACCTTTATTTTGTAGGAGACATGACCTTGTGGAGTATGATTGTAACTCACCTTTATTTTGTAGGAGACATGACCATGTGGAGTATGATTGAAACTCACCTTTATTTTGTAGGAGACATGACCATGTGGAGTATGATTGAAACTCACCTTTATTTTGTAGGAGACATGTCCATGTGGAATATGATTGTAACTCACCTTTATTTTGTAGGAGACATGACCATGTGGAGAATGATTACAACTCACCTTTATTTTGTAGGAGACATGACCATGTGGAGTATGATTGAAACTCACCTTTATTTTGTAGGAGACATGACCATGTGGAGTATGATTGTAACTCACCTTTATTTTGTAGGAGACATGACCATGTGGAGTATGATTGTAACTCACCTTTATTTTGTAGGAGACATGACCATATGCAGTATGATTGTAACTCACCTTTATTTTGTAGGAGACATGTCCATGTGGAATATGATTGTAACTCACCTTTATTTTGTAGGAGACATGACCATGTGGAGAATGATTACAACTCACCTTTATTTTGTAGGAGACATGACCATGTGGAGTATGATTGAAACTCACCTTTATTTTGTAGGAGACATGACCATGTGGAGTATGATTGTAACTCACCTTTATTTTGTAGGAGACATGACCATATGCAGTATGATTGTAACTCACCTTTATTTTGTAGGAGACATGTCCATGTGGAATATGATTGTAACTCACCTTTATTTTGTAGGAGACATGACCATGTGAGGATGATTACAACTCACCTTTATTTTGTAGGAGACATGACCATGTGGAGTATGATTGAAACTCACCTTTATTTTGTAGGAGACATGTCCATGTGGAATATGATTGTAACTCACCTTTATTTTGTAGGAGACATGACCATGTGGAGAATGATTACAACTCACCTTTATTTTGTAGGAGACATGTCCATGGATTGTAACTCACCTTTATTTTGTAGGAGACATGTTCATGTGGAGTATGATTGAAACTCACCTTTATTTTGTAGGAGACATGTCCATGTGGAGTATGATTGTAACTCACCTTTATTTTGTAGGAGACATGACCATGTGGAGTATGATTGTAACTCACCTTTATTTTGTAGGAGACATGCCCATGTGGAGTAAGACTGTAACTAGCTTTTATTTTGTAGGGAGATATGTCCATGTGGAGTATGACTGTAACTAGCTTTTATTTTGTAGGGAGATATGTCCATGTGGAGTATGACTGTAACTAGCTTTTATTTTGTAGGGAGACATGTCCTTGTAGAGTAGGACTGTAACTAGCTTTTATTTTGAAGGGAGACATGTCCAGTAGTCAAGGAGGTGGATGAGTGATATTTGGAGCAGGAAAAGTTATTTAAAGATGAATATTACACGTCCACAAACATCTGGTTGTTTTTTGAACATTATTTTGTAGGAGAGGTGGGACCACAATGTTTTATTTTCTTCCATTTATCCTCAAAAAACACATTTATCACGTGTGTCTCCTGGGAAAATTGGTCAAAATGATTTGTCTCCATCACAATAAGTCATCTCCGCCATTTTATACGCTTGCACACATTGTACAAATACAAAGTACGAGAATGTGCGGGCTGCTGCCTGCTCTTCTTTACCTGCATAATCATCTCACATTTGTCAAGATATTTACGCACAGTTTGCATTTTCTGGCAAATATCTGGCAGATTTCTGTCGCCCGCGCATTGTTTGATTGAATGACGGAACATGAAACTCGTGGCGCTCCTCCAATGAGCCCACGCTGCGAGCGTTGCGGACGGACGCCGTCGCCGCAGTTGCTAAAACCAACAAAACATCAGCGGAAAGACGCCAGGAAAGAAGGACAAAAACTGGATTTCCCAGCAAAAAAAGGTTTGGACGGTGCTATCGGTGAAACGGGGCGTGGCAGTCTAGGGAAGAATTCTCACAAGAACTGAAATTAATTCCCAGCCAGTTATAAAAACATATTTGAGGACTAATATTGACGATGGGAGTAATTTTATTCCTAAATGAACTAAAAAAAAATTACTTCCCAAGCAGGGCTTTGCTGCTTCACTAATTACTGTAAATTGCTACTTTTTCTCTACGCTTTGGACCCTGCGGCTTATAAAACGGTGCAGATAATTTATGGATATTTTTCAATGTAAATAGTTTAAAAAGAAACACAGGCAAAGAGATTGAAAAGGTGCATAATTTTTTTGTGCCATGGCGCCATTTTTCAGACGAGTGCGCTCACTGCCATTTAGAGCTTTGGACTGGAAGTACAAGTGTCGTTCCGTCTACTCATTGTCCATAGCGTTTCTACTCGTATGGATTCTACATTCATCAATCCAAGCAACATTTGTAGGTTTTACAATATAACTAAAACAATTCTTACTTATTAAAGCATCCCATGTTTGATGTCGGTAGGAGTGTTTTCATTCACGTTTCTACATGCTATCGTAATTTGATCAAGCTAGTGTCATTAGCATTAGCTGTGGATTCTACATTCATCACTCCAAGCAACATTAGTAGGTTTTACAATATAACTAAAACAATTCTTACTTACTAAAGCATCCCATGTGTGATGTGAATAGAAGTGTTTTCATTCACGATTCTACATGCTATCGTAATTTGATTGAGCTAGTGTCATTAGCATTAGCTGTGGATTCTACATTCATCACTCCAAGCAACATTTGTAGGTTTTACAATATATCTAAAACAATTCTTACTTATTAAAGCATCCCATGTGTGATGTCGGTAGGAGTGTTTTCATTCACGTTTCTACATGCTATCATAATTTGATCAAGCTAGCATCATTAGCATTAGCTGTGGATTCTACATTTATCACTCCAACCAACACTTCTAGGTTTTACAATATAACTAAAACAACTCTTACTTAATAAACCATTCCATGTGTTATGTCGGTAGGAGTGTTTTCATTCACGATTCTACATGCTATCGTAATTTGATTGAGCTAGTGTCATTAGCATTAGCTGTGGATTCTACATTCATCACTCCAAGCAACATTTGTAGGTTTTACAATATAACTAAAACAATTCTTACTTAATAAAGCATCCCATGTGTGATGTCGGTAGGACTGTTTTCATTCACGTTTCTACATGCTATCGTAATTTGATCGAGCTAGTGTCATTAGCATTAGCTGTGGATTCTACATTCATCACTCCAAGCAACATTTATAGGTTTTACAATATAACTAAAACAATTCTTACTTATTAAAGCATCCCATGTGTGATGTCGGTAGGAGTGTTTTCATTCACGTTTCTACATGCTATCGTAATTTGATCGAGCTAGTGTCATTAGCATTAGCTGTGGATTCTACATTCATCACTCCAAGCAACACTTGCAGGTTTTACAATATAACTAAAACAATTCTTACTTATTAAAGCATCCCATGTGTTATGTCGGTAGGAGTGTTTTCATTCACGTTTCTACATGCTATCGTAATTTGATCGAGCTAGCATCATTAGCATTAGCTGTGGATTCTACATTCATCACTCCAAGCAACATTTATAGGTTTTACAATATAACTAAAACAATTCTTACTTATTAAAGCATCCCATGTGTGATGTCGGTAGGAGTGTTTTCATTCACGTTTCTACATGCTATCGTAATTTGATCGAGCTAGTGTCATTAGCATTAGCTGTGGATTCTACATTCATCACTCCAAGCAACACTTGCAGGTTTTACAATATAACTAAAACAATTCTTACTTATTAAAGCATCCCATGTGTTATGTCGGTAGGAGTGTTTTCATTCACGTTTCTACATGCTATCGTAATTTGATCGAGCTAGCATCATTAGCATTAGCTGTGGATTCTACATTCATCACTCCAAGCAACACTTTTAGGTTTTACAATATAACTAAAACAATTCTTACTTATTAAAGCATCCCATGTGTGATGTCGGTAGGAGTGTTTTCATTCACGTTTCTACATGCTATTGTAATTTGATCAAGCTAGCGTCATTAGCATTAGCTGTGGATTCTACATTCATCACTCCAAGCAACACTTTTAGGTTTTATGATATAACTAAAACAATTCTTACTTAATAAAGCATCCCATGTGTGATGTGAATAGAAGTGTTTTCATTCACGATTTTACATGCTATCGTAATTTGATCGAGCTAGTGTCATTAGCATTAGCTGTGGATTCTACATTCATCACTCCAAGCAACATTTGTAGGTTTTACAATATAACTAAAACAATTTTTACTTAATAAAGCATCCCATGTGTGATGTCGGTAGGACTGTTTTTATTCACGTTTCTACATGCTATCGTAATTTTAACAAGCTAGCGTCATCAGCGTCAGCTAATATGCTAACAGGTTTACGAGTGTCTGTATTGAAAGTTAAAGTTAAAGTACCAATGGTTGTCACACACAAAATAATTCTCTGCATTTGACCCATCACCCTTGATCACCCCCTGGGAGGTGAGGGGAGCAGTGAGGAGCAGCACCGGTGGCCACGCCCAGGAATCATCGTTAGTGATTTAACCCCCAATTCCAACCCTTGATGCTGAGTGCCAAGCAGGGAGGTAATGGCTCCCATTTTTAGTCTTTGGTATGACTCGGCCGGGGGGGTTTGAACTCACAACCTACCCATTTTAGGTTCGCATCATTAACTTACAACAGCATTCTTTTTGTATTGTTTCAATTTGACAAATTCCTCGGTATATTCACCCGAAACGTCAGCGTGAAGTTATCGAGTCTGTTTAGCTGATTGGAGAGCTAGCTTGCGCAGCTATTGGGTCCATCGTCATGACTTCTGTTTTGTTTGATCAACCGTTTTACTGCCTTGTTACAGACACCATTTGGAAACAATTAAGGTATGTAAATAGGTATTTATTTGTGTGTAAATAATTATTTCACCAGGTATATTACTGCAGATTATAGTCAGGTGCTAAACATGTTTCTTCTAAAATGTTTTGGGTGTGGCTTATATCCCGACGTAGAACACAATTCCTGCCCAATTCGGTAATTCATGCTTGAATAAAAGCATCCATTTAATACAAGTAAACTTCTCACACAACTACCGATGCAAAGGTTGCATCCCGAGAAGTCTGACAACAAAAACATGTTACACAATTAGTAACTACTAGCCTTCATATTTGTACATGGTGGTTCAGTCCATTAATTAACCACAGGGAGTGTCGTCTGCAGCCTGACACTCTCATTTACTTTGGCATCAACATTTAAGAATAATAATTAGGGATGCACCGATTAATCGGTAACCGAATATATTCGGCCGAATATGGCAAAAAAAGCCACATTCGGCCTTCGGTGGAATGAGTTAAAAACACGGCCGAATAGTGGCGTGTGACGCAATTTCTTGAGGCGGTGACGCAATCAACCAACGTGCGGTGACGTTGGGATATGTTGTGTACCTGTATAAGTGTATGAGGTTACAAGCACACACTTATTGAGATTTAGTGGGGCCTCTGTTTACATTATTAGCCTGTTGTGTAGGCTACCTGTATAAGTGTATGAGGTTACAAGCACACACTTAATTGAGATTTACTTGAGCCTTCTGTTTACATTATTAGCATATCTACTGTGGCTAAGCAGACTTTTGCCAAAAGGACAATAATTCATTTGTTGTGGGTTTATCCACTTTAATGCACTTTATTTTTTTTTGGAATGCATGTTTTGTTTGAAGGCCTAATATAAATGAAAAACGTTGTGCTTTTTTTTTGAAAAGCAAAGGCTACTGGATTATTAAAAAAATGTCAATATTCAATAAAAAATTACTTTATTTGAAAAACATGTCTAAATATTTATTCTAGGCTATTTATGCAATATAAAAAAAATGTGAAAAACGGCATTCATTATTCGGCATTCGGCCTTCGGCCAAGCGTTTAAGTTTTATTCGGCTTCGGCCACAAATTTGCATCCATCCATCCATCCATCATCTTCCGCTTATCCGAGGTCGGGTCGCGGGGGCAGCAGCCTAAGCAGGGAAGCCCAGACTTCCCTCTCCCCAGCCACTTGGTCTAGCTCTTCCCGGGGGATCCCGAGGCGTTCCCAGGCCAGCCGGGAGACATAGTCTTCCCAACGTGTCCTGGGTCTTCCCCGTGGCCTCCTACCAGCTGGACGTGCCCTAAACACATCCCTAGGGAGGCGTTCGGGTGGCATCCTGACCAGATGCCCGAACCACCTCATCTGGCTCCTCTCCATGTGGAGGAGCAGCGGCTTTACTTTGAGTTCCTCCCGGATGGCAGAGCTTCTCACCCTATCTCTAAGGGAGAGCCCCGCCACACGGCGGAGGAAACTCATTTCGGCCGCTTGTACCCGTGATCTTATCCTTTCGGTCATGACCCAAAGCTCATGACCATAGGTGAGGATGGGAACATAGATCGACCGGTAAATTGAGAGCTTTGCCTTCCGGCTCAGCTCCTTCTTCACCACAACGGATCGATACAACGTCCGCATTACTGAAGACGCCGCACCGATCTGCCTGTCCATCTCACGATCCACTCTTACCCCACTCGTGAACAAGACTCCTAGGTACCTGAACTCCTCCACTTGGGGCAGGGTCTCCTCCCCAACCCGGAGATGGCACTCCACCCTTTTCCCTAATAATAATAATAATAATAATTCATACGGAGCAAAATAATGTAAACATCCCAGGTTGTTGTATCTTGTTGTAATTAAAACTGCAGAAAATAGTTCTCAGGTTTCTTTATGTTTACAATTCGACACTTTGCACTATTTAAAAAAAAAAAAAAACTTTATAAAGCATTTCTTGCATATTGATGATTTTTTTAAGCTCTTATTGTGAAGTCTTCAGTGTGATTTGACTCTTTTGTTGACATTGAGAGTTTTCCATGCTTGTGTTGACATGTCCTTCCCGCCCTGATAGCTGAGGGATTATAATCACAGGAAGTTACATTTCAAATTAAATCTTTTTTTTCTCCTGCTCCTTATTTTCCGTAGCCCATAAAAAAATATCAATAATCACAGATAGACCGATACAGAAGACTTATACCGTGATACACATTACTTTATTTCACATTCAGGAAATAAGATGTATCACCGGCTTCTAATTCAGGCCGTCTTTGTGCTAAAGACCCAGCGTCCTCAGAAGTGGACATTCATGTTAAAGGCCTACTGAAATGAGATTTTCTTATTCAAACGGGGATAGCAGCTCCATTCTATGTGTCATACTTGATCATTTCGCGATATTACCATATTTTTGCTGAAAGGATTTAGTAGAGAACATCGACGATAAAGTTAGCAACTTTTGGTCGCTAATAAAAAAGCCTTGCCCGCACCGGAAGTAGCAGACGATGACGTCACGGGTTGTGGAGCTCCTCACATCTGAACATTGTTTACAATCATGGCCACCAGCAGCGAGAGCGATTCGGACCGAGAAAGCGACGATTTCCCCATTAATTTGAGCAAGGATGAAAGATTCATGGATGAGGATAGTGAGAGTGAAGGACTACAGAAAAAAAAAAAAGAATAGGCGAGGGCAGTAGGAGCGATTCAGATGTTATTAGTGAAGTGAATTATATTTATATAGCGCTTTTTCTCTAGTGACTCAAAGCGCTTTACATAGTGAAACACTATATCTAAGTTACATTCAAACCAGTGTGAGTGGCACTGGGAGCAGGTGGGTAAAGTGTCTTGCCCAAGGACACAACGGCAGTGACTAGGGTGACAGAAGCGGGAATTGAACCTGCAACCCTCAACCCACTCTACCAACCGAGCTAAACCGGCACACTTACTTGGATAATTCTGGAAAATCCCTTATCTGATATTGTGTTGCTAGTGTTTTAGTGAGATTATATGGTACCTGAAAGTTGGAGGGGTGTGGCCACGGGTGTGGTGACCGCCAGTGTCTCCGGTGGAAGGAGGTAAGAGAGTCCGCAGCTCGGACGCAAGCTCCGCTCATGTCTACGGTAAGAGCAGACTTATTGGCACAATTTTCTCACCGAAAATGTGGTCGGGAACCATGTTCGCTTGACCGCTCTGTTCCATGGTAAAGCTTCACCTTCGGGAATGTAAACAAGGAAACACCGGCTGTGTTTGTGTGGCTAAAGGCTAAAAGCTTCCCACTTACATCTTTCTTCTTTGACGTCTCCATTATTAATTGAACAAACTGCGAAAGATTCAGCAACACAGATGTCCAGAATACTGTGTAATTATGGGATTAAAGCAGACTACTTATAGCCTGGATCGGGCTGGAAAAAAATGTGGCCACGGTTGTGGTGACCGCCA
>NC_084612.1:84886753-85014253 GCF_033978795.1 Nerophis ophidion | reverse complement strand
GAAAGAAAAAGACAGCCCAACAAAGGAAATGGAAGGTAAATAGACAGTAAAAGAGGGTAAAGAAAAGGTAAATGAGGGTAAATACAATATAAAGAAAAGGTAAATGAGCGTAAATAGAAAATAATACAATAAAAAAAAGTAAATGGAAGGTAAATGAATGGTAAAAGAAAATGAAACAAATTAAATTGACGGTAAACAAATTAAATAAAAAGGTAAAACATGAACATAAAAGGTAAAAACAAGGTAAGAAAGTCAAATATCAATTGAAGATTAACAGAAGATAAAAGGGAAAAAGGTTACCCGAAGGTAAATAAAAAGTTTAAATATGTTAAAAAGATAAAATAAGTTCAACAGAAGGCAAAACAAGGAAAATAGAAGTTAAACAAGGTAAAAGACAGTCAAACAGGGTAAATAGAAGGTAAAAAGGTAAACCGAATGTAAAACAAGAAATATAGAAGGCAAAAGATTGGAAATAGAAGGCAAAATAAGGTGAAACAAGGTAAAAGACATTCAAAAAAGGTAAACAGAAAGTAAAACAAGGAACATAAAAGGTAAGGTAAGTGAAAAAGTAAAAAAGTAAATAAAAGCTAAAAAAAAAAGTAATATAGACAATTAAATAAGTTGGATAAAAAGGTAAAATAATGAATATAAAAGAGGTCCCTCCTGGATCAACCAAAACCATTGGTGGCTCAGCCGATACTACTGGTGGAACAGCCGATACCACTGGTGAATTCAATCATACAACTGGTGGATCAACAGATACCACAGGTGGATCAGCTGATACCACTGGTGAATTAAACTATTCCACTGGTGGATCAACTGATACCACTGGTGAATTAAACTATTCCACTGGTGGATCAACTGATACCGCAAGTGGATCAATCCATACCGCAGGTGGATCAATCCATACCGCAGGTGGATCTGCCAATATCACTGGTGGATCTGTTGATACCACTGATGCAACAGCCGATACTTCTTATGGACCAGCCGGTACCACTGGTGGAACAGCCGATACCATTTGTGGATCAGCCAATACCAATAGTGAATTCAATTATACAACTGGTGGATTAACAGATACCACAGGTTTATCAGCCGATACCACTGGTGAATTCAATCATACAACTGGTGGATCAACAGATACCACAGGTGGATCAGCCGATACCACTGGTGAATTAAACTATTCCACTGGTGGATCAACTGATACCACTGGTGAATTAAACTATTCCACTGGTGGATCAACTGATACCGCAAGTGGATCAATCTTTACCGCAGGTGGATCAATCGATACCACAGGTGGATCTGCCAATATCACTGGTGGATCTGTTGATACCACTGGTGGAACAGCCGATACCATTTGTGGATCAGCCAATACCAATGGTGAATTCAATTATACAACTGGTGGATCAACAGATACCACAGGTGGATCAGCCGATACCACTGGTGAATTAAACTATTCCACTGGTGGATCAACTGATACCACTGGTGAATTAAACTATTCCACTGGTGGATCAACTGATACCGCAAGTGGATCAATCTTTACCGCAGGTGGATCAATCGATACCACAGGTGGATCTGCCAATATCACTGGTGGATCTGTTGATACCACTGGTGGAACAGCCGATACCATTTGTGGATCAGCCAATACCAATGGTGAATTCAATTATACAACTGGTGGATCAACAGATACCACAGGTGAATCAGCCAATACCACTGGTGAATTAAACTATTCCACTGGTGGATCAACTGATACCACTGGTGAATTAA
The DNA here is from genome assembly GCF_033978795.1 of Nerophis ophidion. Lineage (NCBI taxonomy): Eukaryota > Metazoa > Chordata > Actinopteri > Syngnathiformes > Syngnathidae > Nerophis > Nerophis ophidion. The sequence goes on along the minus strand of NC_084612.1, from coordinate 85,012,489 downwards.
ACTATTCCACTGGTGGATCAACTGATACCGCAAGTGGATCAATCTTTACCGCAGGTGGATCAATCGATACCACAGGTGGAGCTGCCAATATCACTGGTGGATCTGTTGATACCACTGGTGGAACACCCAATACTACTTATGGACCAGCCAGTACCACTGGTGTAACAGCCGATACCATTTGTGGATCAGCCAATGCCAATGGTGAATTCAATTATACAACTGGTGGATCAACAGATACCACAGGTGAATCAGCCGATACCACTGGTGAATTAAACTATTCCACTGGTGGATCAACTGATACCACTGGTGAATTAAACTATTCCACTGGTGGATCAACTGATACCGCAAGTGGATCAATCTTTACCGCAGGTGGATCAATCGATACCACAGGTGGAGCTGCCAATATCACTGGTGGATCTGTTGATACCACTGGTGGAACACCCAATACTACTTATGGACCAGCCAGTACCACTGGTGTAACAGCCGATACCATTTGTGGATCAGCCAATACCAATGGTGAATTCAATTATACAACTGGTGGATCAACAGATACCACAGGTGGATCAGCCGATACCACTGGTGAATTAAACTATTCCACTGGTGGATCAACTGATACCACTGGTGAATTAAACTATTCCACTGGTGGATCAACTGATACCGCAAGTGGATCAATCCATACCGCAGGTGGATCAATCGATACCGCAGGTGGAGCTGCCAATATCACTGGTGGATCTGTTGATACCACTGGTGCAACAGCCGATACTTCTTATGGACCAGCCGGTACCACTGGTGTAACAGCCGATACCATTTGTGGATCAGCCAATACCAATGGTGAATTCAATTATACAACTGGTGGATCAACAGATACCACAGGTGGATCAGCCGATACCACTGGTGAATTAAACTATTCCACTGGTGGAATAGATCAAGTGGATCAGTCCATACCGCAGGTGGATCAATCGATACTGCAGGTGGAGCTGCCAATATCACTGGTGGATCTGCGGGTACCACTTGTGGATCTGTTGATGCCACTGGCATCAACAGCCGATACTACTTATGGACCAGCCGGTACCACTGGTGGACCAGCCGATACTACTTATGGACCAGCCGATACTACTTATGGACCAGCCGGTACCACTGGTGGACCAGCCGGTACCACTGGTGGACCAGCCGATACTACTTATGGACCAGCCGGTACCACTGGTGTAACAGCCGATACTACTTATGGACCAGCCGATACTACTTATGGACCAGCCGGTACCACTGGTGTAACAGCCGATACTACTTATGGACCAGCCGGTACCCCTGGTGGACCAGCCAATACTACTTATGGACCAGCCGGTACCACTGGTGGACCAGCCGGTACCACTGGTGGACCAGCCGATACTACTTATGGACCAGCCGGTACCACTGGTGTTACAGCCGATACTACTTATGGACCAGCCGGTACCACTGGTGGACCAGCCGATACCACTGGTGGACCAGCCGATACTACTTATGGATCAGCCGGTACCACTGGTGTAACAGCCGATACTACTTATGGACCAGCCGGTACCACTGGTGGACCAGCCGATACTACTTATGGACCAGCCGGTACCACTGGTGGACCAGCCGGTACCACTGGTGGACCAGCCGATACTACTTATGGACCAGCCGATACCACTGGTGGACCAGCCGATACTACTTATGGACCAGCCGGTACCACTGGTGTAACAGCCGATACTACTTATGGACCAGCCGGTACCACTGGTGTAACAGCCGATACTACTTATGGACCAGCCGGTACCACTGGTGGACCAGCCGATACTACTTATGGACCAGCCGGTACCACTGGTGTAACAGCCGATACTACTTATGGACCAGCCGGTACCACTGGTGGACCAGCCGATACTACTTATGGACCAGCCGGTACCACTGGTGGACCAGCCGATACTACTTATGGACCAGCCGGTACCACTGGTGGACCAGCCGATACTACTTATGGACCAGCCGGTACCACTGGTGGACCAGCCGATACTACTTATGGACCAGCCGGTACCACTGGTGGACCAGCCGGTACCACTGGTGGACCAGCCGATACTACTTATGGACCAGCCGATACCACTGGTGGACCAGCCGATACTACTTATGGACCAGCCGGTACCACTGGTGGACCAGCCGGTACCACTGGTGGACCAGCCGATACTACTTATGGACCAGCCGATACCACTGGTGTAACAGCCGATACTACTTATGGACCAGCCGGTACCACTGGTGGACCAGCCGGTACCACTGGTGGACCAGCCGATACTACTTATGGACCAGCCGGTACCACTGGTGTAACAGCCGATACTACTTATGGACCAGCCGGTACCACTGGTGGACCAGCCGGTACCACTGGTGGAACAGCCGATACTACTTATGGACCAGCCGGTACCACTGGTGGACCAGCCGATACTACTTATGGACCAGCCGGTACCACTGGTGGAACAGCCGATACTACTTATGGACCAGCCGGTACCACTGGTGGACCAGCCGATACTACTTATGGACCAGCCGGTACCACTGGTGGAACAGCCGATACTACTTATGGACCAGCCGATACTACTTATGGAACAGCCGATACCAACGAGCAGGAGGTGGCAGCTGGGGGACACGCTGGCTCCATGTTTGCAGGAGAAGTTGCCAAGGTCGGCGAGCACGTGTTCTCAGCACGGAGCCAGGAGCAAAGAGCAGAAGGAGTGCGATACAGGCCACACATCCGCAGCCCGACCCAAATATGAGGATTAGCGTCACGGATGTGCAGAGAGAGGCGGAGCGAAAAAACCCCGGCTTGCCAAACAATCCATCAGTGCAAACACTCCATGTTGGAGCCTGTTGTTAAACATCACATGGCCATGAGGGGGCGCCACTGAGACTGTGAAACACTTTATAATCTGCTTAAATGGAAGGAATTTGTCCTGAACTGAAATCCAGCTCACAACCACACAGGAAGTACTACAGTAGTTTAGTAACAATATTACAACACTCTATGTTGTAATATTGTTACTAAACTACAGTAGTTTAGTAACAATATTACAACATGGAGTAGTTTAGTAACTACGTGTGATACTTATTGTGTCAGGGAGTTTAAAATGTTTCTCTTGTGCCTCTGCTGTTGCACACCTGTCAACAGGTGCATCATTGATGAGCTCGTCATCATGTGACCAATGTTAGTGATGATGTCATCAAAGTTGAAGGAGCAGAGTAGGTCAAAGGTCAGCAACGTACACATCAATGGTGGACGCCTTTGGAGGTCAACATGTGACCAACCTTGATACAGGTCACTTTTTAAACAACGATGCATGAAAGACAACACCATGATATCATTGATACAGGTCACTTTTAAAACAACGATGCATGAAAGACAACACCATGATATCATTGATACAGGTCACTTTTTAAACAACGATGCATGAAAGACAACACCATGATATCAATGATACAGGTCACTTTTAAAACAACGATGCATGAAAGACAACACCATGATATCAATGATACAGGTCACTTTTAAAACAACGATGCATGAAAGACAACACCATGATATCATTGATACGTGTCACTTATTAAACAACGATACATGAAAGACAATGCCTTGATATAATTGATACACGTCACTTTTTAAACAACGATGCATGAAAGACAACACTGTGATATCATTGATACAGGTCACTTTTTAAACAACGATGCATGAAAGACAACACCATGATATCATTGATACAGGTCACTCTTTCAACAACGATGCATGAAAGACAACACCATGATATCATTGATACAGGTGACTCTTTCAACAACAATGCATAAAAGACAAAACCATGATATCATTGATACAGGTCACTTTTTAAACAACGATGCATGAAAGACAACACCGTGATATCATTGATACAGGTCACTTTTTAAACAACGATGCATGAAAGACAACACCGTGATATCATTGATACAGGTCACTTTTTAAACAACGATGCATGAAAGACAACACCGTGATATCATTGATACAGGTCACTTTTTAAACAACGATGCATGAAAGACAACACCATGATATCATTGATATGTGTCACTTTTTAAACAACGATCATGTAGGACAACGCCATGATCTCATTGATACAGGTCACTTTTAAGACAATGATCCATGAAAGTCAACACCATGATATCATTGATACATGTCACATTTTAAACAACGATCCATGAAAGACCACACCATGATATCATTGATACAGGTCAGTCTTCAAACAACGATGCATGAAAGACAACACCATGATATCATTGATACAAGTCACTTTTTAAACAACAATGCATGAAAGACAACACAATGATATCATTGATACAGGTCATTTTTTAAACAACGATGCATGAAAGACAACACCATTATATCATTGATACAGGTCACCTTTTGTACAACACCATGATATCAATGATGCAAGTCACTTTTTAAACAAAGATGCATGAGATACAACACCGTGATATCATTGATACAGGTCACTTTCTAAGCAACGATGCATGAAAGACAACACCATGATATCATTGATACAGGTCACTTTTTAAACAACGATGCATGAAAGACAACACCGTGATATCATTGATACAGGTCACTTTTTAAACAACGATGCATGAAAGACAACACCGTGATATCATTGATACATGTCACCTTTTAAACAACGATCCATGAAAGACAACACCATGATATCATTGATACAGGTAACTTTTTAAACAACGATGCATGAAAGACAACACCGTGATATCATTGATGCAGGTCACTTTTTAAACAACGATGCATGAAAGACAACACCGTGATATCATTGATACATGTCACTTTTTAAACAACGATGCATGAAGGACAACACCGTGATATCATTGATACAGGTCACTTTTTAAACAACGATGCATGAAAGACAACACCATGATCTCATTGATACATGTCACTTTTTAGACAATGATCCATGAAAGTCAACATCATGATATCATTGATACGTGTCACTTATTAAACAACGATGCATGAAAGACAATACCATGATATCATTGATACAGGTCACTTTATAAACAACGATCATGTAGGACAACACCATGATCTCATTGATACATGTCACTTTTTAGACAATGATCCATGAAAGTCAACACCATGATATCATTGATACGCGTCACTTATTAAACAACGATGCATGAAAGACAATACCATGATATCATTGATACAGGTCACTTTTTAAACAACGATCCAAAGGACAACAACATGATATTGATACCATGTCACTTTTTAAACAACGATCCATGAAGGACAACACCATGATATCATTGAGAGCGAGTGTTTTGTTGGTGCAACTAACCTTGCTTCCATATTTCCACTTTCTTCCACCAGGAAGATGAAAATGATGGCAGTTTTTTTTTATTGATATCGATTACGTGTCTGTTGTGATATTTATTGATATCATTTATTCTGCCAGCACTGCTATGTGTTGCTGTCAAATTTGCAGACATCATGAAGTATCATCACATGATGACATCATTCAAATCTGTATCATGCCAACCGGGTTGCTGTGTGCAGGAAGAAGAAGTCATGTGACTTCAGGAAGAAGAGGTCATGTGACAAGTCATGTGACTTCAGGAAGAAGAAGTCATGTGACTTCCTCTTCCACTCAAAGAGTGAAAGTTTACTGTACTGATTTCTACTCTTCTTCTTTTTTCTCTTATTCTTTTTTCACTTCCCTTTTTCTTCTTTTAATTATTGTTCTACTTATTTGTTCTTTCTTTTACTTCTATTACTTAATTTTTCTTTTACTAATTTTCCTTCATTTTTTTCCTCTACTTTTCTCTTCTTAGTTGTTGTCTTTTTTTATTATTTTTCTACATTTTCTTCTTTATTTCTTATTGTTCTCATTATTCATCTACTTTTTTCTTCCTTTTCTTCTTATTTTACTTCATTATTTTCTTATTGTTTTTCTTGTTTTTATTATTATTTGTCTACTTCTTTTTAATTTACCCTTTAGTTTCTCTTTTCATTCTTCGTTTTCTTTTCCCTTTTTCTAGTTATATTTTGTTTTCCTTTTCTAACTTTTTATTTATTTAACTGTAACTTTTTTTTACTACTTTTTTCAACTTTTTCTTTCACTTATTTTTCATTTTTTCCTTCCTACTTTTTTATTTTTCTTTGTTTTCTTCTTATTTTTACATTTTGTAATTATTTTATCCATATTTTCTTCTTTATTTCATATTCTTTTTACTTGTCTACTTCTTTTTTCTTTGTTTTCTTCTTCTTTTACATTATTATATTCTTATTCTTTTCTATTTTGAGTATTATTTGTCTACTTCTTTTTGATTTCCCCTTTAGTTTGTTTTTTTGTTCTTCATTTTCTTTTTCCTCCTTTTGCTTGCATTTTCTTTTTTGTTAGTACTTTTTCATTTTCCTTTTTTTACTACTTTCTTCTACTTTTTCTTGTATTTTTCCTCTTTCTACTTTTTTATTTTTCTTTTTTTTCTTCTTTTTTTTTACATTTTCGAATTATTTTTCCATATTTTCTTTTTTTCTTATTCTTTTTACTAATCTTCTTTTTTTTGTTTTCTTCTTCTTTTACTTATTTTTCTTATTATTATTATTTCCCTTATTTGTCTACTTCTTAATATGTTCCTATTTATTTATTTTTTCTTCTCTCTTTTTATTGTTCATTTTCTTTTTTCCCTTTTACTTTTTTTTTCTTCTTCCAAGTTCTTTTTTGTGTCTTCACTTTTTATTTCTTTCCCTTTTTTTAACTTTTTCTTCTTCTTTTTATTTCCCTGTCCTTCCTTTGCTGTCTTCCTCTTCCCGACGCGAGCGTGTGATTTGAGTGCTTCAAGTTGCGACACGACCGCAAGTTACTTCCTGCCAGCGAGCAGGAAACCAGCACGCAGATGAGAAAGACGACGTCACAGCTGATTTTCTTTGGAGGTCCCAACATGTTCAGCGGAATGTTCCGTGCAGGATTAAAATGGCTGCCATGAAGCACCTCCACACAAAAACCTTCTCTTTACTGCACTTGCAACTGAAGCAGCAAACTTTCTCATGCACTCCTAATCATTAATCAAAGTATGAACATTTGGTGCACAATAACTTTTTTATTGGCCGTGCCAAATTGTAAACATTAAATGGGTCATTATTACTGAGATATGTTATTCCACCATCATTTTTTTAATCCGATTAAACATACTTTTCAATGTGGATTAATCGGATTGATAATTGACTTAAAAACGATTAATTTAAGAAAGACCAACACTTATACACAGATGCAATTTTTTTTAGAGTAGAACGGAAGATAAAGGAGGAACATAAATTGCGTGATTAATGGTGTAAATACAACATTAATCACGCAATAGTTTTGCCAACATTAGTATGCTAATACAAACCCTGTTTCCATATGAGTTGGGAAATGGTGTTAGATGTAAATATAAACAGAATACAATGATTTGCAAATCCTTTTCAAGCCATATTCAGTTGAATATGCTACAAAGACAACATATTTGATGTTCAAACTCATAAAATGTATTTTTTTTTTGCAAATAATAATTAACTTAGAATTTCATGGCTGCAACACGTGCCAAAGTAGTTGGGAAAGGGCATGTTCACCACTGTGTTACATCACCTTTTCTTTGAACAACACTCAATAAACGTTTGGGAACTGAGGAAACTAATTGTTGAAGCTTTGAAAGTGGAATTCTTTCCCATTCTTGTTTTATGTAGAGCTTCAGTCCTTCAACAGTCCGGGGTCTCCGCTGTCGTATTTTACGCTTCACACATTTTCCATGGGAGACAGGTCTGGACTGCAGGCGGGCCAGGAAAGTACCCGCACTCTTTTTTTACGAAGCCACGCTGTTGTAACACGTGCTGAATGTGACTTGGCATTGTCTTGTTGAAATAAGCAGGGGCGTCCATGAAAAAGACGGCGCCTAGATGGCAGCATATGTTGTTCCAAAACCTGTATGTACCTTTCAGCATTAATGGTGCCTTCACAGATGTGTAAGTTACCCATGCCTTGGGCACTAATGCACCCCCATACCATCACACATGCTGGCTTTTACACTTTGCGTCGATAACAGTCTGGATGGTTCGCTTCCCCTTCGGTCCGGATGACACGATGTCGAATATTTCCAAAAACAATTTGAAATGTGGACTCGTCAGACCACAGAACACTTTTCCACTTTGCATCAGTCCATCTTAGATGATGTCGGGCCCAGAGAAGCCGGCGGCGTTTCTGGATGTTGTTGATAAATGGCTTTCGCTTTGCATAGTAGAGCTTTAACTTGCACTTACAGATGTAGCGACCAACTGTATTTAGTGACAGTGGTTTTCTGAAGTGTTCCTGAGCCCACGTGGTGATATCCTTTAGAGATTGATGTGGGTTTTTGATACAGTGCCGTCTGAGGGATGGAAGGTCACAGTCATTCAATGTTGGTTTCCAGCCATGCTGCTTACGTGGAGTGATTTCTCCAGATTCTCTGAACCTTTTGATGATATTATGGAGCGTAGATGTTGAAATCCCTAAATTTCTTGCAATTGCACTTTGAGAAAGGTTGTTCTTAAACTGTTTGACTATTTGCTCACACAGTTGTGGACAAAGGGGTGTACCTCGCCCCATCCTTTCTTGTGAAAGACTGAGCATTTTTTGGGAAGCTGCTTTTATAGCCAATCATGGCACCCACCTGTTCCCAATTAGCCTGCACACCAGTGGGATGTTCCATATAAGTGTTTGATGAGCATTCCTCAACTTTATCAGTATTTATTGCCACCTTTTCCCAACTTCTTTGTCACGTGTTGCTGGCATCAAATTCTAAAGTTAATGATTATTTGAGTTTGAACATCAAATATGTTGTCTTTGTAGCATATTCAACTGAATATGGCTTGAAAAGGATTTGCAAATCATTGTATTCTGTTTATATTTACATCTAACACAATTTCCCAACTCATATGGAAACAGGGTTTGTAAATATAAATCTAAACATCAGTGCTCATGAAACTTGGCGCCACCTTAGAAGTAGACTAACATGTTATTATGCTAACATTAGCAGGCTAACGTTTTATAAAATGTTTCAATCTAAAATGTATGGCTTTTGATGCTTGGCGCCATCTTAGAAGTACACTAACATGCCGTATGTTATGATGCTAACATTAGCGTGCTAACAATAGCATGCTAACATTTTATGCTAACGTTTTATAAAAAAAATTAATCTAAAATGTATGGCTTTAGATGCTTGGCGCCATCTTGGAAGCACACAAACATGTTGTATGTTAAGTTGTCATGCTAACATTACCATGCTAATGCTTTGAGCTAACATTTGCCTATTTTTTAAACCTAAAATTCATGGTTTTTAGAACATGTCTCCATTTTACAAGTGTGCTAACTGTTCCCATTACAACAAGCTAGCGTTAGCATGCTAAGGTTTTCTGCCGGATCCACCAAAATTTTGCTAACATTTTAAGATAGCATTTCAGCTAATTTTATACGCTCAAACCAAAAAATTCATGGCTTTTAATACTCTGCGCCATCTTAGAAGCATGCTAGCTTGTCCCACGTTATAATGCTATCATTAGCAAGCTCACATTTTACTTCCTTTTGGGTCATTTAAATCAAAAATTCATGGGTTTTGAAACATGTCTCCATCTTACAAGTATGCTAACTGTTCCCATTACAACAAGCTAGCGTTAGCATGCTAACGTTCTCTGCCGGCTCCGTCAATATGTTGCTAACGTTTTAAGATAGCATTTCAGCTAATTTGAGACGCTTAAACCAAAAAAATCATGGCTTTTAATACTCGGCGCCATCTTAGAAGCATGCTAGCTTGTCCCACGTTATAATGCTATCATTAGCATGCTCACATTTTACTTCATTTCGGGTCATTTAAATCTAAAATTCATGAGTTTTGAAACATGTCTCCATCTTACAAGTATGCTAACTGTTCCCGTTACAACAAGATAGCGTTAGCATGCTAACGTTCTCTGCCGGCTCCGTCAATATGTTGCTAACGTTTTAAGATAGCATTTCAGCTAATTTGAGACGCTTAAACCAAAAAAATCATGGCTTTTAATACTCGGCGCCATCTTAGAAGCATGCTAGCTTGTCCTACGTTACAATGCTATTATTAGCATGCTCACATTATACTTCATTTCGGGTCATTTAAATGTAAAATTCATGGGTTTTGAAACATGTCTCCATCTTACAAGTATGCTAACTGTTCCCATTACAACAAGCTAGCGTTAGCATGCTAAGGTTTTCTGCCGGCTCCATCAAAATGTTGCTAACGTTTTAAGATAGCATTTCAGTCTGTACTGTGCAATCTACTAATAAAAGTATCAATCAATCAGTCGGAGGAGGCAAAAGAGTCCGCAGCTGCCTCTTTGAGGAACGACGCAGGCTCCGCTCATGTCTACGGTAAGAGCCGACTTATTACCACAATTTGCCAGTTGACATGTGGTCGGGATGCATGTTCGCTTGACCGCTCTGTTCCGTAGTAAAGCGGCATAGCTCGGTTGGTGGAGCGGCCGTGCCAGCAACTTGAGGGTTGCTAGGTTCAATTCCCGCTTCCGCCATCCTAGTCACTGCCGTTGTGTCCTTGGGCGAGACACTCTACCCACCAGCTCCCAGTGCCACCCACACTGGTTTAAATGTAACTTAGATATTGGGTTTCACTATGTAAAGCGCTTTGAGTCACTTGAAAAAAGCGCTATATAAATATAATTCACTTCACTTCACTTTGGGAATGTAAACAAGGAAACACCGACTGTGTTTGTGTTACTAAAAGGCAGCTGCAATACACCGCTTCCCACTTACATCTTTCTTCTTTGACGTCTCCATTATCAATTGAACAAATTGCAAAAGATTCAGCAACACAGATGTCCAGAATGTTGTGTAATTATGCGATCAAAGCAGACGACTTATAGCTGGTATAGGGCTGGAAAAAAACATCTGTGTTGCTGAATCTTTTGCAATTTGTTCAATTAATAATGGAGACGTCAAAGAAGAATGCTGTCGGTGAAAAGCGGTGGTTTGCAGCTGTCTTTAACAACCGAAATACAGCCGGTGTGTCTTTGTTTGTTGTGAAGCTTTGATATGGAACAGAGCGGTCAAGCCAACATGTTTCTCTACCACATGTCAACCAGCAGGTTTCAGTGAGAAAATTGTGGTAATAAGTCGGCTCTTACCGGAGACATGAGCGGAGCTTGCGCCCTCCAGCTGCTGTGGAAGAGGCAGCTGCGACTTTCTTGGCTCCTCCGTGGCTTCACTCAGAGACACTGGCGGTCACCACACCCCTCCAACATTCAGGTATGACTTTATAATCTCACTAAAACACTAGTAACACAATAAGCAGATAAGGGATTTTCCAGAAATATCCTAGTGAATGTGTCTAATAACATCTGAATCACTCCCACTGGGGCGGCATGGCGTAGTGGGTAGAGCGGCCGTGCCGGAAACCTGAGGGTTGCAGGTTCGCTTCCCACCTATTGACATCCAAATCGCTGCCGTTGTGTCCTTGGGCAGGACACTTCACCCTTTGCCCCCGGTGCCGCTCACACTGGTGAATGAATGATGAATGAATGATGGGTGGTGGTCGGAGGGGCCGTGGGCGCAAACTGGCAGCCACGCTTCCGTCAGTCTACCCCAGGGCAGCTGTGGCTACAGATGTAGCTTACCACCACCAGGTGTGAATGAATGATGGCTTCCCACTTCTCTGTGAGCGCTTTGAGTATCTAACAATAGAAAAGCGTGATATAAATCTAATCCATTATTATTATTATTATTACTGCTGACGCATTTTTTTTCTTCTAGTGCTTCACTCTAACTTTCCTTATCCATGAATCTTTCATCCTCACTCAAATTAATGGGGAAATCGTCGCTTTCTCGGTCCGAATCGCTCTTGCTGCTGGTGGTTATTATTATAAACAATGTTCAGATGTGAAGAGCTCCACAACCCGTGACATCACGCGCACATCGTCTGCTACTTCCGGTAAAGGAAAGGCTTTTTTATTAGCAACCAATTGTTGTGAACTTTATCGTCGATGTTCTCTACTAAATCCTTTCAGCAAAAATATGGCAATATCGTGAAAATGATCAAGTATGACACATAGAATGGACCTGCTATCCCCGTTTAAATAAGAAAATCTCATTTCAGTAGGCCTTTAACTAACGTTTTATGCAAGCTTCGAAGGTTTAAACAACCCAAGTTTGGACGACTTTATGTTTTCGGTAAATCATTTCACACTGCTGGAACACAAACATGCTGACACGCCCCCTGGCGGCTGGGAGTGACATGCGCGATGACGTCACGAAACAATATGCTAGTAAATTCTTTCATCTTCCAGACAAGGCGTGAATTATTTGATTTAGAAAAGCTTTAAAAAAAAGAAGAGGTGACGTCATCACACAAACAGGAAGGACTGAAAACAGCCGCGATGAAAAAAAAAAAACGTTAGCGTGGGAAAATGGTGGACTTGTTGAAAAGTACAACCCGGAAACATGTCGTCCCAACACAAAAGGAGTCAAGCTCAGGTGAAGTTCACCTGGCCTTGGGCGACACCGGAAACCGGGAAAGAAAGACCAAAGCTGACTTTTTTTTTTTTTTACCTTTGAGTCGAAGGTGAAGAATGTCTGTCCCACGAGAGAGTGTTTGTCTCGCCGCGCCAGCCTCAAACGCATCACGGTACCGTAAAGCGGACTTCCTCCTCCCTTTTTTTTCGTCAAGCGCCAAGTGGTGAGCAACTCACTTCCGTTATATTCCATAATAAAAGCTACGCTCTCCTAATTAGTTGCGAACAAAGACGAGGCTACCAGTATAATTGACCGTAAATACGCTCCAAAAATCAATTAAACACATCAATAATCGCCGGATAACTTCGATCTGGCCGTGGCGGAGCTTTTAGTGACGTATTTTGAAATTCTCCTTACATTGTATTTCTGCTTGCATTCACTCCAGCTTTATATTTGTTTAGTCCGAGCAGTAATCACAACTAATCACGTGTTCATCGCGTTCTCTCCAAAAGTACTTTCAAAATAAAGTACGGCATTAAGTGTTTGATACGCAATATTGGAATCTTACAAATGTTACTAAATCATCTTCAGTCAGTGATTGCTCACTCGCTGGTGACGTCACATGTAGGGTTACTCCACATGTTAGCATCTTACACAACAAATGGATTTTATGTTCTGTTGCCATGGTGACAACGGCTAAAAGGCACCTTTTACCTTTCAAGGGGAGAAACTATGGTGTGTCAAATGGGACAAAATGTATTTTAAATAAATATAAACATTTGTCATCATTTAACTTTAATTTTGATTAATTACTTAAATGTGTCATGAATGTATAAGTAATTAATTTTATCATTTAGATGATTCAATATTGAATTAATATTTTAATTTGATTATTGTTTTCATTATTTCAGGGATGATTTGTTTTATCTGTCAAAGTGAGCCATCAAAGTCAGGAGGCGGGGCTAAAAGGAATCTCGTCCAATGATTGCTTCGGAAGTTTGGAAGACTTCGGCGAAGGAGTAACCAATCAGGTGTTAGGACCCGCCCACTCACTTTGAAGGTGGCGGCTAAGGAGTAACCAATCAGGTGTTAGGAACCGCCCACCGATAAAGTAGATTCTTGAAACGCTGCCTCAGACGTTCATGAAATAATTAATTCAATAATGAATCAGTAATCAATTAATTCAATATTTAAATAATTAATTCAATCAATAATCAGTTAATGAATGAAATATTTAAATACATTAAATCATGAATGGATAGTTGATTATGTAATTAAATATTGAAATAACTAAATCATGAATCAATAGTTATTTAAATATTATAATAACTCAGTTAGTTATGAATTAATAAATAATACATGAACATAATATAATTAATTAAATGATGAACAAATTATTAATTAATTAAATATGGAATTAATTAAATCGTGAATCTATAATCAGTTAGTTAATTAAATACCAAAATAAATTAAATTAAAAGAATGCGATGAGGTGGCGACTTGTCCAGGGTATACTCCGCCTTCCACCCCAATGCAGCTGAGATCAGCTCCAGCACCTCCCACGACTCCAAAAGGGACAGGCGGTAGACAATGGATGGATGGATGTTTTTGAAACAAACTGCAAACGTTCCAACATGATTCAAACCTCCGCATGTCTAAAATCCATCTTGGAACTTTACAATGTTTCTATTTTATTTTGAAGGTTCAGAAACATTATAAAGTGTGACAACGCGAGGAGAAGAGCTCCCTGTGAGAGGAACAAAAAGAAGAACGAAACGTCGGCGTTCTTTTTTTGCTGCGTGATGACAAACAATGACAGTAAAAAATAAATAAAGATATACTTCTCATGTTTCGCCACCAGAGGGTGCTGTCTCTCAAATTGTGGCCCTGGAAACAGCTCGCCTACATCTTCTCTAAAGTATGAGACGTTGACATCCATCCATTTTCTACTTCGTTGGATTGGTAAGTCTCACGTGTGAGTATTCATACATGGCACCTGTAAAGCTGCACTTTAAAGGGCGGGGCCTTCTACAAGGTGACACACAAATACAGTAACATACATGATTTATTGTGAAATATTCCCTCAGTGCTTTGTAGGTTTGAAAACTCCATTAAGTAGTTTTTTATGTTGAAATGATGTATGTTTTAGAGTTGTAAAACACAGGAAGTGTTGATAAGTGTGGTATTCAATCTCTGAATGCAAGTATTCATCAAAATCAAAATGGTGCCCCTAATTTACTGACCACGTGGGTAATAAATATGTATTTATTAAATATATGTACTGTATATGTATATAAACATGTTTTAAATAATTGCCTTACCCCCCAATGTTTGCCTCCTACTCTCTGCTGTTGAGTAGAAGTAAGTTGCTTGCTTGCACCGCATTAGAATGTGCAGGTGTACCTAATAAAGTGACCTGTGTGTGTAAAAAAACAAAAAAGAAAAAAAAACAGGACGTCCATATAAGGTCATGTATACAATCTTTGAATGCAATTCATCAAAATCATAAAATTCCACATACATATGTATTTCTGAAATATATATATATTATATATGTATATAAACATGTTTTAAATAATCGCCTTACCCCCAAAATTTTGCTTGATACTCTCTGCAGTTGAGTAGAAGTAAGTTGCTTGCTTGGATCGCATTAGAATGTGCAGGTGTACCTAATGAAGTGACCTGTGTGTGTAAAAAAAGAAAAAAAAGAAAAAAAAAACAGGACGTCCATATAAGGTCATGTATATAAATACAGTAGAATATAGCATCTTCTTGAGTGTTAAATGAAAGAGAAAGTGATTATTGCTTTCGTCCGCCCTGAGAAGACGAGCAGGAAGTGTGGGCGTTGACCTTTGACCCCACTTCCTGCCGTGAAAGTGTAAAGAAAAAGCAAAGGCGTCAGTTTAAAAATGCTTGGCCGCCGGACTCTTGGCGCCCTCTTCCGACCGCAGCAGGAAGTCCCGCCTCCGCGGCTTATTCGGGCTAGTTGGCGGGGGAGGGGCGAGGATGAGGGCGGGGCGGGGAGGGGAGGGGACTCGGCCTTGATGCTGATGCTGCACACTTGGAGAGGAGGGGGCGGGGACAAGGGAGGGGGCGGGGACAGGACAGGAGGGTTAATGGCGCCATCTAGTGGCCTAAGTCTAGTCCTACAACAAAGTCTTTAGAAACACTTTTCATTTATTCTTTTACAAAGTGATGGGATATTGTACGTTTCTGTTTTTTCCTGCTCCTCTTCGGACACACACTGTTTATTTTCATGTTAATGTTTTTAAAAGTTTTAAGTTTGTTTATTTTTTTTCAAATGACGATTTTTTTTAAACCTAAATCAGGGGTGTCCAAACTTTTTCCACAGAGGGCCGCACACGGAAAAATGTAAGCAGGCGGGGCCATTTGGATATTTTTCATTTTCAAACCATAACAAAATATATGGATTTTTATTTTTAATCCTTAGAGCTCCTGGGGAGCATAGAGGGTCTCAGTCACTAAAATGTTAAACATAAGTAAAATTTTTATTATTGTTTTTTATTTAATGCTTGCAGTAAATCTCTATATCAACTTGAGGTTGATATAAAGTAAAACAAATAAGGTTTTATGCCTTTTCTGTCAAAGACAACTTGGTTTTTTTATAGTAAAACTGAAATATGCAGTATTTAGATGGATAGATGGATGGATGGATGGATAGATAGATAGATAGATAGATAGATAGATAGATAGATAGATAGATAGATAGATAGATAGATAGATAGATAGATAGATAGATAGATAGATAGATAGATAGATAGATAGATAGATAGATAGATAGATAGATAGATAGATAGATAGATAGATAGATAGATAGATAGATAGATAGATGGATAGATAGATAGATAGTAATTTATTGATTCTTTCAGAAGAGTTCCTATATTTAGCAATTAAAGCCCTCAAAGATCAATAATGCAGGACACCATTAATTTTAATTATTTAATATTTTTGAGTAATCCCAATGAAAAGTTAAATAAAATCCTACTAAATATATTTGCGATCCGAAAGGTTCCTCACTCATAAAGTGATAGATTTTTATTAGTTTTTTTTTTTACTTTTAACACTTAAATTTCAAGATCAACTTCCAATATATCTGTCGATTTTAAGTTTGAACTATTATTTTGTTTGTTTTATGCTCTTTTGTCAAAACTTTGATGTTTTTATATGGCAACCACACAACATATGCGATATTTTTTCCACATAAAACATTTTGAAGTGATAATTTTTAAGTAATAATTCATGATAACATAGATTTTTTTTTGTCCTTTTTTTTTTGAGCAATGGAAAAAAAAAAGAAAATAAAGACAAAAGAGAAAAAAAACTTTGTGTCAACATTGCCACTTTTTCTCAATAGATTTCACCTCATTCCACTGTTTTTAAATGTTTGAGTTTTTTTTAGTTTTTGCAATACTATCAATTTTGAAGATACTTATTATATTCTTAAAATGTTGGTCTTACTTAAAAATGCACACATTTATTTGTATTCAATGTTAAACATTATTATATGGCTCTCTCGGAAATACATTTTATAATATTTTGCTTTCATGGCTCTCTCGGCCAAAAAGGTTCCCGACCCCTGGACTAAACGATAAAGAAACAAAGTATTCATTTAAAAACACGCTCTTGGGAACCTCAATTCCCATCATGCACCGTAGAACAGTACAGGCCAATCAGATGACAGCCGATGACGTCAGGCGCGAGCAGACCAATAAGAATAAATCACGTGACGTCACAAGACTATATAAACACTCTCCAGCCGTCTCTCGGTCTCTTTCACCTTCGACTCTCGGCCGACGCAGGAACAAACATGATGGCGTGCTTATTTCAAACATCTTATTGTTCCTTTGTCACTTTTAAACTATCCAACTATTTAATTCCACAAGTTTACAGGCCGTGTCCGAGTTGAAGGCGGAGAAGATGACGTCACGCGACCAAGTGAGTCTTCTTCCGGCTAAGCTAATGTTGCTAACGTCGTCTTCCAGCAGTTAATGTTCGAAATAAATGAAGAAATGTGCAGTTAAATTTTAAATTTAGTCCTGTGCGGTAAATGTTTTAAAAAAATTGAAGTTATGTAAGTTTATTGGCAACGTTTTGTCGGAGGTGTAGCTACATGCTAATGCTAAGCTAACCACGTGGTCAGCAGCCTGCTGTTGTAAAGAAGTTAAGAGATTTTAAATTAAAAGTAGAACTTTTAAGGCTCCAATCGAAGCTGTTCTTGCTGATCTGTGGCAATGAATGGTCATCAGGAAGCCGAGATGAAACATTCACCGACGGTCGCGGCCCAGCTTGACTAAGTAGCTGCTGGCAGCAACATTGTGGGGAAGAACATTCTATCAAAGTAGCTGCTGGCAGCAACATTGTGGGGAAGAACATTCTATCTAAGTAGCTGCTGGCAGCAACATTGTGGGGAAGAACATTCTATCCAAGTAGCTGCTGGCAGCAACATTGTGGGGAAGAACATTCTATCCAAGTAGCTGCTGGCAGCAACATTGTGGGGAAGAACATTCTATCCAAGTAGCTGCTGGCAGCAACATTGTGGGGAAGAACATTCTATCCAAGTAGCTGCTGGCAGCAACATTGTGGGGAAGAACATTCTATCTAAGTAGCTGCTGGCAGCAACATTGTGGGGAAGAACATTCTAAGTAGCTGCTGGCAGCAACATTGTGGGGAAGAACATTCTAAGTAGCTGCTGGCAGCAACATTGTGGGGAAGAACATTCTATCCAAGTAGCTGCTGGCAGCAACATTGCGGGGAAGAACATTCTATCCAAGTAGCTGCTGGCAGCAACATTGTGGGGAAGAACATTCTATCCAAGTAGCTGCTGGCCGCAACATTGTGGGGAAGAACATTCTATCCAAGTAGCTGCTGGCAGCAACATTGTGGGGAAGAACATTCTATCTAAGTAGCTGCTGGCAGCAACATTGTGGGGAAGAACATTCTATCTAAGTAGCTGCTGGCAGCAACATTGTGGGGAAGAACATTCTGCATCACAATTCGATTATGGTAAAACTTACATTATTTTCCTTTTACAGATGTAAGTGAACCTCAAAGTCCACGATGACGACAAATCACGTGCACTTCTGGACGGGTAAGTGTTTATTTTTTACATGATCAACACCGTGGAACCTCTCACCAAGCATTAGTCTGTTCCGGGGTCAAACTGGCTGTTAAACTCAATGGAAAATGTGTTAAAGTCCCACATGTAGTCTTAAAGGCCTACTGAAAGCCACTACTAGCGACCACGCAGTCTAGTTTATATATTAATGATGAAATCTTAACATTGCAACACATGCCAATATAGCCGGATTAGTTTACTAAATTGTAATTTTAAATTTCGTGTCTTAAGTATCATGCTAAAACGTCGCGGTACGACGCGTGTGTGTAACTTTTTGTTCCAGCACCGTTCCCAGCTATAAGTCTCGTTTTCATCGCATAATTCCACAGTATTATGGACGTCTGTGTTGCTGAATCTTTTGCAATTTGTTCATTGAATAGTGAATACGTCAAAGAAAGCTGTAGGTTCAATGAATAATGGAGACATCAAAGAAGAAAGCTGTAAGTGGGAAGCGGTGTATTTCGGCCGCCTTTAGCAACACAAACACAGCCGGTGTTTCAGTGTTATATTCCCGAAAGAAGATGGTGAAGCTTTACTGCGGAACAGAGCGGACACGGTTTGATAGGACCACACACAAAGTACAGTATTATGCAGTGATCATTTTGAAAGATCTTGTTTTGAAGAGGGTCCCTTGTGAAGGGCAGATATGGGCCTTATAATAGAATTAACTTTATTGTCATATTTGCACATAGCGAGATTAAAGACTCCAATTTAAGGAGTGGGAACAAATATGGGGTGAAATAAATGACACGAGGTAATAAAGGAAAAATAAACAGACTACTATCCAATAAAAATAAGCAATTCTGTACAATATACAAAACACTATAGAAGTATAAAATACAAATACTGTACAACAGGGTTAGGGGTAGTATTGCACAGTGTAGGGTATTAGGGCATGATATTGTGTAGGGGTGAATTATTATAAGTTAGTTCAACATGGTGACAGCTTTGGGAAAGCCTGTTTGGTCTGGCTCTGATGCACCTGTAGCGCCTGCCTGATGGTAGCAACTGGTGCTGAAGAAAGGTGAAGGGCCGACCTTCAGGATGTACAGGTTCCAACCATATAATCTCACTAAAACACTTGTTTTTTTCTAGTCCTTCACTCTAACTTTCCTCATCCACGAATATTTCATCCTCGCTCAAATTAATTGGGAAATTGTCACTTTCTCGGTCCGAATCGCCCTCGTTGCTGGTGGCCATGATTGTAAATGTTCCGATGTGAGGAGCTCCACAACTCGTGATGTCACACGCACATGGTCTGCTACTTCCGGTACAGGCAAGGCTTTTTTATTAGCGACCAAAAGTTGCCAACTTTATCGTGGATGTTCTCTACTAAATCCTTTCAGCAAAAATATGGCAATATGGCGAAATGATCAAGTATGACAGTTAAAGTACCAATGATTGTCACACACACACTAGGTGGTGTGAAATACATCCTCTGCATTTAAACCATCACCCCTGGGAGGTGATCACCAGAGCAGTCCCGTCCATCGCCCGGGAATCATTTTTGGTGATTTAACCCCCAATTCCAAGCCTTGATGGCTCCCATCTTTATAGTCTCTGGTATGACTCGGCCAGGGTTTGAACTCAACTTACTGATTTCACTAAGTGCAGGGCTCATACAAAATAGGAAGTTGTTTGTTTACACTGCTGGACTCTAGACAATAAGGTTCTTAAAAGCTTCTTCCCTCAAACCATAACTCTTGAACGCATTAAAATCTCCTCGATTCCCCCCCCAAAACGGATTAACTGGCTACAATATAACATACATCCATAAACAATATATTAATCTATATCTGTTCTTTAATCCTGCACTAAAAGAATGTTATCTGTACTGTGAAGTTGACATTTGAACGACCAAAGGAAGACTAAGTTGTGTAGAGGTTCCACGCTTTGTGTGTTGGCTGTGATGACAAAACTTGCCCTCACTGATTCAATGTTTGATTGATAGTTTTAAACTGAGCCATGTTTGTGTTTCAATCATCTGACTGCAGTAGAATAATTACTAATGGTGTGCTCTGTCTCTGCCTGCAGGAGCAGTCCTGATGGCCGCTGTCCAGGTAATTTCAAAATAAAATGTAGCGCTACTTCACTTTAAGATCTGGGATGACATTTACTGCCACTGAAATAAGATGACTTGTGGTGCGGATATGGGACTGAGATCATCACTTCAACACTTTTTCTCAATTGTTGTCGTTTACATTTTAGTCTAAAGTTTGCTTTTCTTGTCCTCAGTTTGCCGAGTGGGACTTCCTGTCCAGAATCACAGGACTTCCTGTCTACTTCCATGTGGGATGATTCAAGCGGGAAAACAGTTGTCCCAATTCAGTCTGCGTCCTTAGAGCTAATTTGAAGGCTGTCTGTGTTCATTTAAATTGACAGGCTCAGAAAAATGTGCTGTCTTTTTTTTTTTTTTGTCTTCCGTGGCCTCACATATTCCAACATGTTGTGTGTCTTTGTTCAAGCCAGCTGTCCTGAGGGGTTTTGTGTGAAAACTTCATTAAAGAATACTCTAAATGATGTTTGTACTTTTCTACAACTGCTGTTTGACATGATGTGCAATACTTTGTGCTCTGAAACAGGCCTGAAGTAGAATAACTGACATGCAGATATTGGTGTAACATTAAATGTGAACTAGAATAGCAGGAGTATAATTAAAATGGAAAGTAGAATATTTTGATGACATGCAGATATTTGTACATAAAGTACATTTACCCACACATTTTGGCACTAAAACACTTGTCAGAAATGAAAAATGCGTAAATCAGGGGTCAATTGTATAAAAGCTGTCCTAATTTTCTACTGCTTGTCTCCCAGCTGCTCAGGAAAATCATGTCTAAAAATGCATTTTTCTATCGATGGAGTGCACACTTGTCATGTTTTCAGTCAATTGGTGTGTGGGGAATGTGTATAATTGGGATTTTATTTATGTAAATATAAAGCCTGGTCAAATCATTGTAGCCCAATGCGGTCAAGTTTGGGGACCACTGGTGCAAATGTTTAGAATAACTTCATGAAATGCACATTTTGGTGCAGATATTTGTGTATGTATAAAATGTAAAGTCAAATAATGACATGCATATGTTTAAATGAAATGTAAAGTTGGAGGCGTGTCTTAATGAAATTAAACAATGGATGTCCGCTAACTTTTTGCAACTTAATGCCAAAAAAACGGAAATGCTGATTATCGGTCCTGCTAGACACCGACCTCTATTTAATAATACAACTTTAACATTTGACAACCAAATAATAAAACAAGGTGACTGTAAAAAATCTGGGTATTATCTTCGACCCAACTCTCTCCTTTGAGGCACACATTAAAAGCGTTACTAAAACGGCCTTCTTTCATCTCCGTAATATCGCTAAAATTCGCTCCATTTTGTCCACTAAAGACGCCGAGATCATTATCCATGCGTTTGTTACGTCTCGTCTCGATTACTGTAACGTATTATTTTCGGGTCTCCCCATGTCTAGCATTAAAAGATTACAGTTGGTACAAAATGCGGCTGCTAGACTTTTGACAAGAACAAGAAAGTTTGATCATATTACGCCTGTACTGTATATACCTTTATATACATATATGCATACATATATACCTGTACTGTATATACCTTTATATACATACATACATACATATATACCTGTACTGGCTCACCTGCACTGGCTTCCTGTGCACTTAAGATGTGACTTTAAGGTTTTACTACTTACGTATAAAATACTACACGGTCTAGCTCCATCCTATCTTGCCGATTGTATTGTACCGTATGTCCCGGCAAGAAATCTGCGTTCAAAAGACTCCGGCTTATTAGTGATTCCCAAAGCCCAAAAAAAGTCTGCGGGCTAGAGAGCGTTTTCCGTTCGGGCTCCAGTACTCTGGAATGCCCTCCTGGTAACAGTTGGAGATGCTACCTCAGTAGAAGCATTTAAGTCTCACCTTAAAACTCATCTGTATACTCTAGCCTTTAAATAGACCTCCTTTTTAGACCAGTTGATCTGCCGCTTCTTTTCTTTCTCCTATGTCCCCCCCTCCCTTGTGGAGGGGGTCCGGTCCGATGACCATGGATGAAGTACTGACTGTCCAGAGTCGAGACCCAGGATGGACCGCTCGTCGGGACCCAGGATGGACCGCTCGCCTGTATCGTTTGGGGACATCTCTACGCTGCTGATCCGCTTGAGATGGTTTCCTGTGGACGGGACTCTCGCTGCTGTCTTGGAGCCACTATGGATTGAACTTTCACAGTATCATGTTAGACCCGCTCGACATCCATTGCTTTCGGTCCCCTAGAGGGGGGGGGTTGCCCACATCTGAGGTCCTCTCCAAGGTTTCTCATAGTCAGCATTGTCACTGGCGTCCCACTGGATGTGAATTCTCCCTGCCCACTGGGTGTAAGTTTTCCTTGCCCTTTTGTGGGTTCTTCCGAGGATGTTGTAGTCGTAATGATTTGTGCAGTCCTTTGAGACATTTGTGATTTGGGGCTATATAAATAAACATTGATTGATTGATTGATTGATAAATTGGTGTTTAACACTAGTAGAAGGTTAGTCTGCAGTTGAATAAATGACATTTTGCTGCACGTGCAAAAGAAAGCAACTTAAATATGGATCTGATCTCAGTGCTGAGATGTAATCTGACAGAAATATTTCATACAGAAAACATCTCACTAAGATTTAAGATCTCCTGCCCTGAGTTTTGTGTAAAATTTCAACTCAGATGCGATTAAAAGAACAGACCAGTTTGTTACTCAGGAAAGTTAGTAAAACATGAAACTTGCAACTTACCCCATCTCATGATGCTGATGCTGCCACGTTGCCATGGAGATTAAAGATGGAGACTTCTCATCTGACAAAATATTCAATAAATTAATTGGATGAAAACACATTCATTTGAATTAATACGACACAAAACATAAAAGTAAAACAATCTGATGAAACAAAATACAAATTTAAATTAATGTGACACAAAAAAACATTACCATGATTTAATTTGACAAAACAATTAAATTAATTTGAAAAACATTGAATATAATCTGATAAAACATATAAATGATATTCCAATTATATTGAAGGAAACATTTTCATGTCACGTTTTGTCCTTAAAATGTTTTGGTTTTGGAACAGAGTTGTGTAATGTCTCCTTCTGGCCACATGGGGGCGACTTTGAGAGTTCAGGAAGCACTTTAGTACAGCATGACGTCATAAAACAGCAACATTGTTTTTTTTGTCTAATTCTAAATTTGTACGTAAATATTTCTTAGAAATGTTATCAATACTAAATCATTAAATGAGTGCCAGAATATTAAATCATTACTGAATTAGTAAGAATTAGTACTAAATTATTAAATTATTATGAGTGCCAGACTATTAAATAGTAAGTGTTAGTACTAAATTATTAAATAAGTGCCAGACTATTAAATTATTAGTAAATTAGTAAGTATTATAGGCACCAGCCCCCCCTACCACCCCAAAAGGGAATAAGCGGTAGAAAAATGGATGGATGGATAGTATTAAATTATTTAATAAGTGCCAAACTATCACATTATTAGTAAATTAGTAAGTATTAGTACTAAATTAGCCCTGGGATGTGGAAGCGACTTGTCCAGGGTGTAGCCGGCCTTCCGCCTGATTGTAGCTGAGTTAAGCACCAGCGACCCCGAGGGAATAAGCGGTAGAAATGGATGGATGAGTGGATAGTACTAAATTATTAAATGAGAGCCAGACTATTAAATTATTACTAAATTAGTAAATCAGTAAGTATTAGTACTAAATTATTAAATGAGTGCAAGACTGTTAAATTATTTGTAAATTAGTAAGTATTAGTACTCAATTATTAAATTATTAAATGAGTGCCAGACTATTAAATTATTACTAAGTTAGTAAATTAGTAAGTATTAATACTAAAATATTAAATTATTAATAGAGTGCCAGACTATTAAATTATTACTAAATTAGTCAATTAGTAAGTATTAGTACTAAATTATTAAACTATTAAATAAGTGCCAGACTATTAAATTATTACTAAATTAGTAAGTATTAGTACTAAATTATTAATAGAGCGCCAGACTACTAAATTATTACAAAGTTAGTAAATTTGTAAGTATTAGTACTAAAATATTAAATTATTAATAGAGCGCCAGACTATTAAATTATTACTAAATTAGTAAGTATTTGTACTAAAATATTAAATAATTTAATGAGTGCCAGACTATTAAATTATTACTAAATTAGTAAGTATTAGTACTAAAATATTAAATTACTAAATAAGTGCCGGACTATTAAATTATTACTAAGTTAGTAAATTAGTAAGTATTAGTACTAAAATATTAAATTATTAATAGAGTGCCAGACTATTAAATTATTTGTAAATTAGTAAGTATTAGTACTAAAATATTAAATTATTAATAGAGTGCCAGACTATTAAATTATTACTAAATTAGTAAGTATTAGTACTAAAATATTAAATTATTAATAGAGTGCCAGACTATTAAATTATTACTAAATTAGTAAGTATTAGTACTAAAATATTAAATTACTAAATAAGTGCCGGACTATTAAATTATTACTAAGTTAGTAAATTAGTAAGTATTAGTACTAAAGTATTAAATTTAATGAGTGCCAGACTATTAAATAATTACTAAATTAGTCAATTAGTAGGTATTAGTACTAAAATATTAAATTATTAATAGAGTGCCAGACTATTAAATTATTACTAAATTAGTAAGCATTAGTACTAAAATATTAAATTACTAAATAAGTGCCAGACTATTAAATTATTACTAAATTAGTAAGTATTAGTACTAAAATATTAAATTATCAATATAGTGCCAGATTATTAAATTATTACTACATTAGTAAATTACAATGTATTAGTACTAAATTATAAAATTATAAAATAATTATATAAGTGCCAAACTAAAAAATTATTACTAAGTTAGTAAATTTGTAAGTATTAGTACTAAAATATTAAATAATTTAATGAGTGCCAGACTATTAAATTATTACTAAATTAGTAAGTATTAGTACTAAATTCTTAAATGATTAAATAATTAAATAAGTGCCAAACTAAAAAATTATTACTAATTTAGTAAATTAGTAAGTATTAGTACTAAATTATTAAATTTCTAAATGAGTGCCAGACTATTCAATTATTACTAAATTGTTAAATTACAAAGTATTAGTAGTAAAATATTAAATAAGTGCCAGACTATTAAATTGTTATCAACACTAAATCGGGTTCTGGAACTTTTTTGGCTGAAAAGCCATGAAAGCCAAATATTTTAAGAGCCATAAAATACTTTTTAACACTAAATCCAAATAAAAGCGTGGATTTTTAAGTAAGACCAACATTTCTAGAGTATAATAAGTATGTATATTATTATTTTTAATAATACTTTTATTCTGAAGTTAACCAATGATGAACACAATCCTTCTCAGCATTAATGGGACTTCTTCAACAGGTGTGCTAGAAGACAGGTGAACAGATTAAAATGCGCGTGAAAGTTTTATATTTTGAACGTGATTTTTAAACACTGTGATTCCACCCATCACCTGGATCACCTACTGGCAGGTGAGGGGAGCAGTGAGCAGCAGTGGTGGTCTCGCCCGGGAATCATTTTTGGTGATCGTACTTTCCCACTTTTCTGTTCCCACAATACAAACATACTCTCTTCATATAAAAAGGTAGATCATACAAATAGAGCGTGACTTACCGTTGTGGGCGGAGTCTATGTAGAGATGGTGCTGAGGCAGGCTGGGTGTTGCCATGGAGACCACCGCTGTGCTCAAAGGTTGGCCAAACTGATGAGGAAAGGACATTTTAATCATTTACAGCATATATATATATATATATATATATATATATATATAATTTATGGGGAAAAGTTTATAAAACAAACTAAATAATTGAACGTGAAAAAAGGGTGATTAGAATAATAGACCAAGTGAGCTACTATGAAAAACACAAATCCTTTATTTATAACTTCTGGTGTGTCAACATTTTCAGATATTGTCTTTTTAAAAGCAATGGAAATGATGTTTGTATTCTTAGCTTATTTTAATGAAGAGGACAAAACTGTCATTTACGGGGGATATTGCTTTTTGAAATAGGTAAAGTAAGAAGGAATGCTGTATAATAGACTGTATTTATATTACTCACATGTGAATAATGTTGTATAATAGACTGTATTTATATTATTCACATGTGAATAATGCTGTATAATTTACTGTATTTATGGTATTCTCATGTGAATAATGCTGTATAATAGACTGTATTTATATTATTCACATGTGAATATTGTTGTATAATAGACTGTATTTATATTATTCACTTGTGAATAATGCTGTATAATAGACTGTATTTATATTATTCACATGTGAATAATGCTGTATAATAGACTGTATTTATATTATTCACATGTAAATAATGCTGCATAATAGACTATATTTATATTATTCACATGTGAATAATGCTGCATAATAGACTGTATTTATATTACTCACATGTGAATAATGTTGTATAATAGACTGTATTTATGTTATTCACATGTGAATAATGCTGTATAATTTACTGTATTTATGTTATTCACATGTGAATAATGCTGTATAATAGACTGTATTTATGTTATTCTCATGTGAATAATGCTGTATAATAGACTGTATTTATGTTATTCACATGTGAATAATGCTGTATAATAGACTGTATTTATGTTATTCACATGTGAATAATGCTGTATAATAGACTGTATTTATATTATTCACATGTGAATATTGTTGTATAATAGACTGTATTTATATTACTCACATGTGAATAATGCTGTATAATAGACTGTATTTATATGATTCACATGTAAATAATGCTGTATAATAGACTGTATTTATATTATTCACTTGTGAATAATGCTGTATAATAGACTGTATTTATATTATTCACATGTGAATAATGCTGTATAATAGACTGTATTTATATTATTCACATGTAAATAATGCTGCATAATAGACTATATTTATATTATTCACATGTGAATAATGCTGCATAATAGACTATATTTATATTATTCACATGTGAATAATGCTGTATAATAGACTGTATTTATATTACTCACATGTGAATAATGTTGTATAATAGACTGTATTTATGTTATTCACATGTGAATAATGCTGTATAATTTACTGTATTTATGTTATTCACATGTGAATAATGCTGTATAATAGACTGTATTTATGTTATTCTCATGTGAATAATGCTGTATAATAGACTGTATTTATGTTATTCACATGTGAATAATGCTGTATAATAGACTGTATTTATGTTATTCACATGTGAATAATGCTGTATATTAGACTGTATTTATGTTATTCTCATGTGAATAATGCTGTATAATAGACTGTATTTATGTTATTCTCATGTGAATAATGCTGTATAATAGACTGTATTTATGTTATTCACATGTGAATAATGCTGTATAATAGACTGTATTTATGTTATTCACATGTGAATAATGCTGTATAATAGACTGTATTTATGTTATTCTCATGTGAATAATGCTGTATAATAGACTGTATTTATGTTATTCACATGTGAATAATGCTGTATAATAGACTGTATTTATGTTATTCACATGTGAATAATGCTGTATAATAGACTGTATTTAAAATATTCACATGTGAATATTGTTGTATAATAGACTGTATTTATATTATTCACATGTGAATAATGCTGCATAATAGACTATATTTATATTATTCACATGTGAATAATGCTGTATAATAGACTGTATTTATGTTATTCACATGTACATAATGCTGCATAATAGACTATATTTATATTATTCACATGTGAATAATGCTGTATAATAGACTGTATTTATATTAATCATATGTAAAAAATAAATAAGTATTGTTTATTGTGAGCGAACTGCGGTGCTGATTTTCCCCAGGGATCAATAAAGTACTTTCTATTCTATTCTAGTTCTTTGTTAAGGTTTAAAAGAAAACCTTGAAAGGTAAAATAATAATAAAAAATATAGTAACAATTACTTTCATCCCATTGATTTTCTTTTAATGTTGATATAATATATTATTAAAGTATATGACTCAGTGACGTAAACAACCAAAATTGGCTAAAAATGTTGGCATGCTAATTTTAGCATGCTAGCTTTTGTAAGCTACTATTACACTTTTTTTTTTTTAGCTACTGTTGCAGCTGCACACTTCACCCTCTCATAAGTTGGTTCACCTAGTATAGCATGCTAACTTTTTGGTACTTGCATTTTTTTCCAGGAATTTTGCAACCTTTTATCCGAAAGTGGTCAACCCCGTACTTGCATTATGCTAACTGTTAGCATGCTGAAGGTTACAATGAGACAAGTAACCAAAGTATGTGACTCAGCGGCGTACACAACCCAAAATTGGCTATAAAAGGTTAGCATGCTAAAGTTAGCATGCTAACTTTTGTATGCTATTATTACACTTTTTTTTAGCTACTGTTGCAGCTTAATGTCATATAACTTGGCATGAGATCATATTAAAAAGGAACAAACTTACACATTTATGAAAAAAAAACAAACATTTCCATAGAAAAAATGTACATAGATGAAGTTTGACCACAAATATGATGAATTTCTTAAGAAATAAAATTACAGAATGGCAAGAAAATAAGTTGTAATTTTACTAAAAATTAACAAAAATAAGAAAATATTTGACCGTAGGAATTTATAGTATGAGAATATTTTTACTAATCTATTATTAACAATAAAAACAATTGTAAAAGTGAAACAAAAAAATCTGCAGTCATGATTACATTTTTGAGGGGAAACATTTTTTTAAATATGGTAATAAAGTTTGACCAAAAAAAGGTCCATTTTACAAAAATAAAATCACGATGGGGCAAGAAAACAAGTAGTTTTACCAGAATGAAGTTCATAGTGACTTAAATAAAAGAATAAACTGGTTTCATGAATGACAAAATAATAATAATAATAATAATAATAATAATACAATTCATGACATGTTAAATGCTGTAAAGTTTATTATCTAAAACTCATTGGCAAGTTTGCACCCAAAAGTCATCCACGTAAAGTTTGCAAAGCTTTAAAAAACATGAAAAAAAATCATATCTGTTATTATTAACCACAATAAATAGTAAACGTGCAAGAAACATTCTGCAGTTATAATTATTTTTTTGGGAAAAAGAAAAAAAAAAGTTATATTTTGGTAATAAAGTCAATTTCATTAGAATAAAGTAATTTTGTGGCAAGAAAACAAGTTGAATACATAAAGAATAAAGTGGTAAATATTAACCCTTCTATTATGTTGAGGGTCAATTTGACCCATTTCAGTTTTTGTGTTGATCAAAGTACTGGTCATCCTTTCTTTTTCTTGCTGAAATTTGGTGACTTTTCCTCATCTAGGGTCATGAACTGGTGTGTAAAATCTGGACACTTTGTTGTGCAGTGGAATGTCTTGCAGAGTTTGTATACAAATATGATGTTGCGGGTCATTTTGACCCAGACACTTTAATGTGGGTAAATAGCCAAAATAAACAAGTCACTTTGATGTACAGTTGTTTGTATTTTGATTGCCTCTGAGACCCAGAGCCAGGTGTGTGGAGAGAGGTAACTTTCTCAAACTTGTCCTTGTCACTGTTCTCATGTCATCTCTTTGACAAACTCACCAAAAATGAGCTCCAGAAGGATGACATCTGAGGAGACAAGGACAAGTGTGAGAAAGTTCCCTCCCTTCACACACCTGGCTCTGGGTCTCAGAGACAATCCAAATACAAACAATTGTACATCAAAGTAAAATGTACATCAAGGAGACATGTTTATTTTTTGGATCTGAACAGCTATTTACCCACATTAAAGTGCCTGGGTCAAAATGACTCGCAACATCATCTTTGTATACAAACTCTGCACAAACATTCCACTACACAACAAAGTGTCCAGATTTACACACCAGTTCATGACCCTAGATGGGGAAAAGTCACCAGATTTCAGCAAGAAAAAGAAAAGATAACTAGTGCTTTGATCAACACAAAAACTGAAATGGGTCAAATTGACCCTTAACATAATACAATTGGAATAAAAAATGTAATGTATGTCACTTTTCAAAATGTTTATATAACCTAAAATAAAATAGTTATTGGTTTAACCTTTTTTCTTGACTGTTTTGATTGCATTTACACAATATGGGTCAAAACGACCCGTAACATAATCAATGTCATTTTTTTCAACATAATACAAGGGTTAAAGGTTATATAATGGTAATAAATAAAATGGTAAGAATTACGGAATGGCAAGAAAATAAATTGTATTTTAATCCAAAAAATGAATGAAAATAAGAAATAACAAATATTTGACTCAAAGAAATCATAGTATGAGAATATTTTTTTAAATCTATTATTAATAAAAAAAAATGGTAAAAAAATGCTAAAGAAATTCTGCATTTCTGATGACATTTATGAGTAAAAAAAGGTTAAGTTACGGTAATAAAGTTTGACCAAGAGAGGTCAATTTCATCAAATAAAGTCATGATATGGCAAGAAAATATGTAAAAAAAAAAAAAAATCCAAATATGGAAATATTTTCCATGAATGAATACATTCATAATAATAAAAACAAAGGAGTATAGAAACACAACGTGGCAAAAATAAATGAGTCATATCTGCAGAAAAAAGGTTTTGAAAGAAAACACACAACAACATTGATTGATTGATTGAAACTTTTATTAGTAGATTGCACAGTACAGTACATATTCCCTACAATTGACCACTAAATGGTAACACCCCAATAAGTTTTTCAACTTGTTAAAAGTCGGGGTCCACCTTCATCAATTCATGGTACAAACATATACTAAAATATACATCAAGTCATACATTATTCATATTAACTCCAGTTAAGGGTATATAAAATCAGACTAGTGTAGAAAAAGTGCTTTAATGAGAGTGTTAGTTTCCCTGATCAAGTCAACACGTCATCAATAAAATCTTCATTGGGATCAACGTGTAGCGCCATCGTGTGGCCGGAAAGGAAACAACAACAACAACAACACAAGTTCTTCTACTTTGTAAACACAGGAAGGCAGGAAGTGTGAACTCTTTTCAACATGATCCTCCCAAAGCACACATTAGTCAGAGAAGTGATCAATAAATACAAGATATTCAATAAAAATAGTTAAGTTCAGCAGAGGGTGTCCAAAGTACTGCTTAAAAAATTTAAAACGTGGAGTAAAAGAGCAAACAGCAAAAATTATAACATATAGTAACAATTACTTTGATCTTATTGATTTTTTTTTAATGTTGATATATTATTAAAGTATATGACTCAGTGACGTAAATAACCAAAATTGGCTAAAAATGTTAGCATGCTAATTTTAGCATGCTAGCTTTTGTAAGCTACTATTACATTTTTTTTTGAGCTACTGTTTGCCGCCGCACACTTTACTCTCACATAACTTGGTTCACCTAGTATAGCATGCTAACTTTTTGGTACTTGCATTTTTTTCCAGGCATTTTGCTACCTTTTAATCCGAAAGTGGTATAAACTGGTACTTGCATTATGCTAACTGTTAGCATGCTGAAGGTTACAATAAATGGGTTGTACTTGTATAGCGCTTTTCTACCTTCAAGGTACTCAAAGCGCTTTGACACTACTTCCACATTTACCCATTCACACACACATTCACACACCAATGGAGGGAGCTGCCATGCAAGGCGCCAACCAGCACCCATCAGGAGCAAGGGTGAAGTGTCTTGCTCAGGACACAACGGACGTGACGAGGGTTGGTACTAGGTGGGATTTGAACCAGGGACCCTCGGGTTGCGCACGGCCACTCTCCCACTGCGCCACAAGTAACCAAAGTATGGGACTCAGCTTTGAGCAAAAAGTTGCTCAAAGCTGTCATGCAGGCGGCTCTTTTCTTTAAAGCTGTCATTGCTCAAAACATAATAATGAATCAAAAATCAATGTTATGAATTATTGACACATTTAACACTTTATATCAAATATTACACTTTGAAACATTGTGGGGGGAATAGATTGCATATTTTGTGTGTTTGCCATACACAAAACAATAGTTATTTTTTCTTTTGTTTTTTACAAAAAAAGGCATAAAACCAACACAAGAAAACTATTTAAAAAATGATAAAATTTTATGTGGTAGAAATGTCAGGGATTTAACCATCCTGTTCGTGACGCCAATTTTATGTGGTCGAAAAGTCCGAATCTTAAACAGGAACAATAGAGAGTTTTAATTACTCATAATCAGATAACACAAAGTTGGATTGATTTAATATGTTGACACAGACAATGTCTTCCAAGACGAAAGATGGTGGACCCTCGTGAGAGGAATTAAAAAGAGCGCACATCAGGCTTGGTCTTCCCTTCTTATTTATACGCTCCATTAAGGCCTGATTTGTATCATAACAACTTATGTAACTGTCCAATGTCCAGGGTGACTTGACCCTTTATGTCGTGTCCCTCCCGATGCATTTAGTTTGGAGCTAACCTGAGGACAGACACTCTCCACTACACTTACAATCCACAAATAGATCTGAAATTGATCGGGGAACTTTATCGTTGAAAATAAAAAAAAATACAATTATTGATTATCATTATTATTGATTAATACAATTTTTTGGACAAAAAGGGCATGAAACAAAAAACAAAAAAAAGAAGAAAAAAAAGATTAAATCTTAAAATCAACACATAGCTCCGATGTTGTTCTATACACTTAATCGTTTAAAATACATAACATTATTAATGATTATTCATTATTAAATGTATTATTATTATTAATTAATAAACTGCTTTTTGACAAAAAGGGCATGAAACAAACAAACAAAAACAAAAAAACAATAAAAAAAAAGATAAAAACTAGTAATCCACAGATGGATCGGAA
Organism: Nerophis ophidion; assembly: GCF_033978795.1. Taxonomy (NCBI): domain Eukaryota; kingdom Metazoa; phylum Chordata; class Actinopteri; order Syngnathiformes; family Syngnathidae; genus Nerophis; species Nerophis ophidion. Next base: position 84,978,961 of record NC_084612.1, on the reverse strand, counting down.
ATTGATCTAAGAACTTCATCGTTGAAAATAAAAAATACAATTATTAATTATTATTATTATTATTGATTAATACCATTTTTTGGGACAAAAAGGGCATGAAACAAAAAACAAAAAAAAGAAGAAAAAAAAGATTAAATCTTAAAATCAACACATAGCTCTGATGTTGTTCTATACACTTAATCGTTTAAAATACATAACATTATTAATGATTATTCATTATTAAATGTATTATTATTATTAATTAATAAACTGCTTTTTGACAAAAAGGGCATGAAACAAACAAAAACAAAAAAACAATAAAAAAAAAGATAACAACTAGTAATCCACAGATGGATCGGAAATTGATCTAAGAACTTCATCGTTGAAAATAAAAAATACAATTATTAATTATTACTATTATTATTGATTAATACAATTTTTTGGGACAAAAAGGGCATGAAACAAAAAACAAAAAAAAGAAGAAAAAAAAGATTAAAACTTAAAATCAACACATAGCTCTGATGTTATTCTATACACTTAATCGTTTAAAATACATAACATTATTAATGATTATTCATTATTAAATGTATTATTATTATTAATTAATAAACTGCTTTTTGACAAAAAGGGCATGAAACAAACAAACAAAAACAAAAAAACAATTAAAAAAAAGATAAAAACTAGTAATCCACAGATGGATCGGAAATTGATCTAAGAACTTCATCGTTGAAAATAAAAAATATAATTATTAATTATTATTATTATTATTGATTAATACCATTTTTTTGGACAAAAAGGGCATGAAACAAAAACAAAAAAAAAGAAGAAAAAAAGATTACAACTTAAAATCAACACATAGCTCCGATGTTATTCTATACACTTAATCGTTTAAAATACATAACATTATTAATGATTATTCATTATTAAATGTATTATTATTATTAATTAATAAACTGCTTTTTGACAAAAAGGGCATGAAACAAACAAACAAAAACAAAAAAACAATTAAAAAAAAGATAAAAACTAGTAATCCACAGATGGATCGGAAATTGATCTAAGAACTTCATCGTTGAAAATAAAAAATACAATTATTAATTATTATTATTATTATTGATTAATACAATTTTTTTGGACAAAAAGGGCATGAAACAAAAACAAAAAAAAGAAGAAAAAAAAGATTAAATCTTAAAATCAACACATAGCTCTGATGTTGTTCTATACACTTAATCGTTTAAAATACATAACATTATTAATGATTATTCATTATTAAATGTATTATTATTATTAATTAATAAACTGCTTTTTGACAAAAAGGGCATGAAACAAACAAACAAAAACAAAAAAACAATAAAAAAAAAGATAAAAACTAGTAATCCACAGATGGATCGGAAATTGATCTAAGAACATCGTTGAAAATAAAAAATACAATTATTAATTATTATTATTATTATTGATTAATACCATTTTTTGGGACAAAAAGGGCATGAAACAAAAACAAAAAAAAGAAGAAAAAAAAGATTAAATCTTAAAATCAACACATAGCTCTGATGTTGTTCTATACACTTAATCGTTTAAAATACATAACATTATTAATGATTATTCATTACTAAATTAATTATAATTATTAATTAATAAACTACTTTTTGACAAAAAGGGCATGAAACAAACAAACAAACAAAAAAAAAAACAATAAAGAAATGATAAAAAATAGCAATCCACAGATAGATCAGATATTGATCTGGGAACTTTATCGTTGAAAATAAAAAATACAATTATTAATTATTATTATTATTGATTAATACCGTTTTTTGACAAAAAGGGCATGAAACAAAATAATAAAAAATGATAAAAACTTAAAATCCACAGAAAGATCTGAAGTTGATCCAGGAACTTAATAGTTGAAAATAAAAAAATAAATGATTAATTAATAAACTATTTTTGGAAAAAAGGCATGAAACAACAAAAAAGATGTAAAAAATGATTAAAACTTAAAATGGACACATCGATCATAAGTTGATCTAAAAACTTAATCATTGAACATAAATACAATTATTAATTATTATTAATTACTAAATTAATTATTATTATTATTTTTAATAAACTACTTTTTGACAAAAAGGGCATGAATAAAAAGAAGAGAAAAAAAAAGATTAAAACTTAAAATTGACACATGGGTTTGAAGTTGATCCAAAAACTTAAACATTGAAAATTATTATTATTTAATAAATCAATTATTATCATTAATTAATAAACTACTTTTTGACAACAAGGGCATGAAACAAACAAACAAAAAAAATAATAAAAATGATAAAATCTTAAAATCCACAGATAGATCTGAAGTTGATCTAGGAACTTAATAGTTGACAATAAAAAATAAAATTATTAATCATTATTATTATTGATTTATAAACTATTTAAAAAAAAAAAAGGGGATGAAACAAAAAAGATGAAAAAATGATTCAAACCTAAAATCGACACATCGATCATAAGTTGATCTAAAAACTTAATCATTGAAAATAAATACAATTATTAATTATTATTAATTACTAAATTAATTATTATTATTATTATTATTATTAATAAACACATTTTATGACAAATGGGCATGAAAAAAAAGGAAAAAAAGGATTAAAACTTAAAATCAACACATAGGTCTGAAGTTGATCTAAAAACAAACATTGAAAGTTATTATTTACTGAGTTAATTATTATCATTAATTAATAAACTACTTTTTGACAAAAAGGGCATGAAACAAACAAAAAAAACAATAAAAAAATTATAAAAACTAATAATCCAGAGATCTGATGTTGATCTAGAAACTTAATAGTTGAAAATAAAAAATACAATTATTAATTATTATTATTAGTTATTTATTATTATTATAATAAACTATTTTTTGACAAAAAGACCATGAAACAACAACAACAAAAAACATGGAAAAAAACAACAAAATAAAAACATGAAAAAAATTATTTCAACTTTAAATTGAGCTCTGAATTTGATCGAAACACTTAAGCGTTAAAAAAAAAAAAAATTAAGACTTAAAACACTTACTTTTATACATTTTCGTGGGATTTTTTTTCAAACGGTCATTGCTCAAAAATAATAATAAATAAAAATCAATATTGTGTTTGAATTATTGACCAATGTGAGGCTGTAGTGACTTCACATCAAATATTACACTTTGACATATTTCTGTGGGGGAAGATTGCATATTTTGTGTGTTTGCCATAAAAAAATAAGGTTTTAAGAAAAAACATAAAAAAACAACAACATTAAAGCAACTTTATATCGTAAACCTGAAGTTGATCTAGAGTTTAAAGTGTTCAATAAAAAAAAAAAAAAAAATTATATATATATATATATATATTAATATATATATATATATAAATAAATAAATGACTTCTTTTTAACATTTCCATGACTGACACCCTTCCAGATCCCCAGGACCAAAACTCAAGAAGGGAGCTGTAAAAGTAATGAAAAAAATAAATATATATACTGTATATTGTATTGGTTTTGAAAATTACAAATATGAAAATGGCCCCGGCGTGATTTGAGTTTTAGTAGTGGCCCTCAGTGGAAAAAGTTTGGACACCCCTGCACTAGCACCGCCCCACTGGACACACACTGTCCCTAATGTAGTGGCCAACAAGCAGGAGTCAAATGAGAGTCTCCAAGTCACAGTGCACGTCACAGTGCACGTGCAGGTGCAGGTCACAGTGCACGTGCAGGTGCAGGTGCAGGTGAAAGTGCACGTGCAGGTCACAGTGCATGTCACAGTGCATGTGCAGGTCAAAGGGCACGTGCAGGTGCAGGTGAAAGTGCACGTGCAGGTCACAGTGCATGTCACAGTGCATGTGCAGGTCAAAGGGCACGTGCAGGTGCAGGTGAAAGTGCACGTGCAGGTCACAGTGCACGAGCAGGTGCAGGTGCAGGTGCAGGTGAAAGTGCACGTGCAGGTCACAGTGCATGTCACAGTGCATGTGCAGGTCAAAGGGCACGTGCAGGTGCAGGTGAAAGTGCACGTGCAGGTCACAGTGCACGTGCATGTGCAGGTCAAAGTGCACATGCAGGTGCAGGTGAAAGTGCACGTGCAGGTCACAGTGCACGTGCAGGTGCAGGTGCAGGTCACAGTGCAGGTGCAGGTGAAAGTGCACGTGCAGGTCACAGTGCACGTGCAGGTGCAGGTGCAGGTGAAAGTGCACGTGCAGGTCACAGTGCATGTCACAGTGCATGTGCAGGTCAAAGGGCACGTGCAGGTGCAGGTGAAAGTGCACGTGCAGGTCACAGTGCACATGCAGGTGCAGGTGAAAGTGCACGTGCAGGTCACAGTGCATGTCGCAGTGCATGTGCAGGTCAAAGGGCACGTACAGGTGCAGGTGAAAGTGCACGTGCAGGTCACAGTGCACGTGCATGTGCAGGTCAAAGTGCACATGCAGGTGCAGGTGAAAGTGCACGTGCAGGTCACAGTGCACGTGCAGGTGCAGGTGCAGGTCACAGTGCAGGTGCAGGTGAAAGTGCACATGCAGGTGCAGGTGAAAGTGCACGTGCAGGTCACAGTGCACGTGCAGGTGCAGGTGCAGGTGAAAGTGCACGTGCAGGTCACAGTGCATGTCACAGTGCATGTGCAGGTCAAAGGGCACGTGCAGGTGCAGGTGAAAGTGCACGTGCAGGTCACAGTGCACGTGCATGTGCAGGTCAAAGGGCACATGCAGGTGCAGGTGAAAGTGCGCGTGCAGTGCACGTCACAGTGCATGTGCAGGTCAAAGGGCACGTGCAGGTGCAGGTGAAAGTGCACGTGCAGGTCACAGTGCACGTGCATGTGCAGGTCAAAGGGCACATGCAGGTGCAGGTGAAAGTGCGCGTGCATGTGCAGGTCAAAGGGCACATGCAGGTGCAGGTGAAAGTGCGCGTGCAGTGCACGTCACAGTGCATGTGCAGGTCAAAGGGCACATGCAGGTGCAGGTGAAAGTGCACGTGAAGGTCACAGTGCACGTGCAGGTGCAGGTGAAAGTGCACGTGCAGGTCACAGTGCAGGTGCACGTGCAGGTGCAGGTGCACGTGCAGGTGCAGGTGCAGGTCAAAGTGCGTGTGACTGGCTGACAGTGTTTGCGGCCGCCAGCAGTGAAGAGAAGAGGGAGTCGGGCCTTTTGGACAAAACATCTGGACTGTCCAACTCTGCCACCTGTAGCACGTGCGGCAGCGTCAGTGTACTGCAGCGTGTGTGTGTGTGTGTGTGTGTGTGTGTGTGTGTGTGTGTGTGTGTGTGTGTGTCACCTTGCCGTGGTCCATGACCAGGATGCGGTGGGCCTGCATGACGGTGTTGATGCGGTGGGCGATGGTGAGCACAGTGCAGTCCCTGAAGGCGTCTCTGATGGTGGTCTGGATCAGGGCGTCCGTCTGGGCGTCGATGGACGCCGTCGCCTCGTCCAGAAGAATGATCTGGAGGTCAAAGGTCACCCGGTGACTGGAGGGAACCAACTTGGACTTCTAACATGAAACTGAAAGAAAACCTTTTGAAATATTTCTTTCAAAGCAGTTCAGTGCAATATTTCATATTCTATATATATATATATATATATATATATATATATATATATATATATATATACATATATATATATATATATATATATATATATGTAGGTGGCACTGGCAGCAGGTGCTCAAGTGTCTTGCCCAAGGACACAACGGTAGTGACTAGGATAGCAAAAGCGAGGATCGAACCTGGAACCCTCAAGTTGCTGGCACGGCTAAGTCTACCAACCAAGCTGTACCGCCCCAACGTCAACTATGATGGGATGTCAACATCCATCCAGCCATTTTCTACCGCTTAGTCTTTTTTGGGGTTGCAGGGGGCGCTGGCACCTATCTCAGCTACAATCGGGCGGAAGGCGGTGTACACCCTGGACAAGTCGCCTTCTCATCGCAGGGCCAGGATGTCAACATCAAGTATTTATTTATACATCCATCTGTCTGTCCATCTATCTGCCACACATCCACTGTCAACCATTCATTCATTTTCATCCATCCACTATCAACCATTTTATATTGTTCATCCGCCCATTCAACCATCCATCCACTATCATCTGTTATACATCCACTATAATCCAACCATTATATTCTTTCATCCATCCATTCAACCATCCATCCACTATCATCTGTCATCCATCCGCTATCATCTATCCATGATATTCTACCGTCCATCCATCCAACCATGTATCCATCCACTATCATCCAACCAACCATCCACTATCATCTGTCATCCATCCACTATCATCTATCCATTATGTTCTTTCATCCATCTATTCAACCATCCATCCACTATTATCCATCCATTATATTCTATCATCCATCCATGTATCCATCCACTATCATCCAACCAACCATCCACTATCATCCATCCACTATCATCTATCCATGATATTCTTTCATCCATCCATCCACTATCATCTATCATCCATCCATCCATCCACTATCATCTATCATCCATCCATCCATGTATCCATCCACTATCATCCATCCACTATCATCCATCCACTATCATCCATCCATCCACTATCATCCGTCATCCATCCAGTATCATCTGTCATCCATCCAGTATCATCCATCCATGGCATCCTATCATCCATCCATCCACTATCATGCATCCAGTATTATCTGTCATCCATCCACTATCATCTATCCATTATGTTCTTTCATCCATCCATTCAACCATCCATCCATCCACTATCATCTGTCATCCATCCACTATTATCTATTCATTATATTCTATCATCCATCCATTCAACCATCCATCCAGTATCATCTGTCATCCATCCGCTATCATCTATCCATGATATTCTACCGTCCATCCATCCATGTATCCATCCACTATCATCCAACCAACCATCCACTATCATCCATCCACTATCATCTATCCACTATCATCCATCCACTATCATCCAACCAACCATCCACTATCATCCATCCACTATCATCTGTCATCCATCCATGTATCCATCCACTATCATCTATCATCCATCCATCCATGTATCCATCCACTATCATCTATCCATTATATTCTATCATCTGTCATCCATCCACTATCATCCATCCATCCATGTATCCATCCACTATCATCTATCATCCATCCGTCCATGTATCCATCCACTATCATCTATCCATGATATTCTTTCATCCATCCATCCACTATCATCTATCATCCATCCATCCATCCACTATCATCTATCATCCATCCATCCATGTATCCATCCACTATCATCCATCCACTATCATCCATCCACTATCATCCATCCATCCACTATCATCCGTCATCCATCCAGTATCATCTGTCATCCATCCAGTATCATCCATCCATGGCATCCTATCATCCATCCATCCACTATCATGCATCCAGTATTATCTGTCATCCATCCACTATCATCCATCCATGACATTCCTTCATCCATCCATCCACTATCATCCATCCATCCACTATCATCTATCATCCATCCATCCATCCACTATCATCTATCATCCATCCATCCATCCACTATCATCTATCATCCATCCATCCATCCACTATCATCTATCATCCATCCATCCATCCACTATCATCTATCATCCATCCATCCATGTATCCATCCACTATCATCCATCCACTATCATCCATCCATCCACTATCATCTGTCATCCATCCAGTATCATCTGTCATCCATCCAGTATCCATGGCATCCTATCATCCATCCATCCACTATCATGCATCCAGTATTATCTGTCATCCATCCACTATCATCCATCCATGACATTCCTTCATCCATCCATCCATCCATCCATCCACTATCATCCATCCACTATCATCCATCATCCATCCATCCATCCATCCACTATCATCTATCATCCATCCATCCATGTATCCATCCACTATCATCCATCCACTATCATCCATCCATCCACTATCATCCGTCATCCATCCAGTATCATCTGTCATCCATCCAGTATCATCCATCCATGACATCCTATCATCCATCCATCCATCCATCCGCTATCATGCATCCAGTATTATCTGTCATCCATCCACTATCATCCATCCACTATCATCCATCCACTATCATCCATCATCCATCCATCCATCCACTATCATCTATCATCCATCCATCCATGTATCCATCCACTATCATCCATCCACTATCATCCATCCATCCACTATCATCCGTCATCCATCCAGTATCATCTGTCATCCATCCAGTATCATCCATCCATGACATCCTATCATCCATCCATCCATCCATCCACTATCATGCATCCAGTATTATCTGTCATCCATCCACTATCATCCATCCATGACATTCCTTCATCCATCCATCCACTATCATCCATCCATCCATCCACTATCATCCATCCATCCACTATCATCCATCCATCCATCCACTATCATCCATCCGTCCACTATCATCCATCCACTATCATCCATCCACTATCATCCATCTATCCACTATCATCCATCCACTATCATCCATCCACTATCATCCATCCACTATCATCCATCCATCCACTATCATCCATCCACTATCATCCATCCACTATCATCCATCCATCCACTATCATCTGTCATCCATCCAGTATCATCTGTCATCCATCCAGTATCATCCATCCATGGCATCCTATCATCCATCCATCCACTATCATGCATCCAGTATTATCTGTCATCCATCCACTATCATCCATCCATGACATTCCTTCATCCATCCATCCATCCACTATCATCCATCCACTATCATCCATCATCCATCCATCCATCCACTATCATCTATCATCCATCCATCCATGTATCCATCCACTATCATCCACCCACTATCATCCATCCATCCACTATCATCCGTCATCCATCCAGTATCATCTGTCATCCATCCAGTATCATCCATCCATGACATCCTATCATCCATCCATCCATCCATCCACTATCATCCATCCACTATCATCCATCCATCCACTATCATCCGTCATCCATCCAGTATTATCTGTCATCCATCCACTATCATCCATCCATGACATTCCTTCATCCATCCATCCACTATCATCCATCCATCCATCCACTATCATCCATCCATCCACTATCATCCATCCATCCATCCACTATCATCCATCCGTCCACTATCATCCATCCACTATCATCCATCCACTATCATCCATCCACTATCATCCATCTATCCACTATCATCCATCCACTATCATCCATCCACTATCATCCATCCACTATCATCCATCCATCCACTATCATCCGTCATCCATCCAGTATTATCTGTCATCCATCCACTATCATCCATCCATGACATTCCTTCATCCATCCATCCACTATCATCCATCCATCCATCCACTATCATCCATCCATCCACTATCATCCATCCACTATCATCCATCCACTATCATCCATCCACTATCATCCATCCATCCACTATCATGCATGCGTGAGCACGGTCAGTCCACCATCCCCAAGTTCCAGCGCGGTGGTACCTTGGAGTTGCGCAGCAGTGCTCGGGCCATGCACATCAACTGTCGCTCGCCCACTGAGAAGTTCTCCCCGTTCTCAGAGACCCGGGCCTCCAGTTGTCCATCCAGTCTGGAGATCTGGGCACACAAACCACAGACAGACTGAACAACAACTTGTCTTACCTGCTCTTACCTTCCTTCTGGCTTTGGTGTTTGCAAGAAGTGAGAAATCGAAGGCGAGGCGGAGATGCTTATAAAATAATCTTGCCTTCTTTTATACTTCCTGCAAACAAGCCAGTGATTGTCCAGACACTTCAGAAGAAAAGAACTTTGCGTGGCTTTTGGAGTCCGACGCTGTAGTCAATAAACCTGTTCTTCTTTTCTATCCTCCTGTTGTGGGGCAGACTGGCTCGTACATGCACATGCATCCATTTACTGTTCCATCCATTCACTGCCGCTTTTCCTTATCGGGGTCACGGGAGGGTGCTGGAGCCTATCTCAGCTGCATTGGGGCGGAAGGCGGGGTACACCCTGGACAAGTCACAAGGCTAACATTGCCATTTCTAGTACAAAGTAGCATACAGTTCTGACTTCTATTTTTCAGTAGTCTCGCTATGGAAGCACTAAAAACTACAACAAAGATGACGGGGATAATACGCTGTCAAAGTGGAGGCACGTAAATAAGACCTGCCCACAAAGTAGCGCAAATCTTATCTGAACTTTATTGTACAGACAAGAACAACATTTTGTTGCATTAGCTGCTTGTGGTGCAGGATAAAATACATTTTATGTAGGAAGTCTTTTAAATGTAAAATGACATTTTTAAGGAAGCAAGCTAGTATTCACTAAGGAGCTCCTTTTTATGTAATTGTATCTACTTATTTTAATTTTCATGTATTTATTTTCTTTATTTCTCAATTAATTATTGTTTCATTTATTTAAATTTATATATATATATATATATATATATATATATATAATTTCTTATTTATTAAATAATTATTTCATAAATTGTTTATGTTTTAATTATATATTATATCATGTTTTTATTTATTATTTTAGTTTATTGTTTTATATTTAAAATTAATTAATGCATTTTTGTATTTTCATTCCAAAAATATTTTTTTAATGTTTTTTTTTTTTATGCCTTTTTAATTTTATTTTTTACTCATTAAGGAGCTTCTGGTTTTGTAACCACACCGGTCACCCATTAATATGTTTAACAAAATATTTCAATTCATTTGTTACTTTAATTTATTGCAATTTTCTGATTTGAATAATTAGTAAATTTTTGAATTGTAATTAAAAATGTATTTGGTAATGTTTTTTATAATTCATTGGGGCGGTATAGCTCGGTTGGTAGAGCGGCCGTGCCAGCAACTTGAGGGTTACAGGTTCGATTCCCGCTTCCATCATCCTAGTCACTGCCGTTGTGTCCTTGGGCAAGACACTTTACTCACCTGCTCCCCGTGCCACCCACACTGGTTTAAATGTAACTTAGATATTGGGTTTCACTATGTAAAGCGCTTTGAGTCACTCGAGAAAAGCGCTATATAAATATAATTCAATTCAATTCATTTGTATTTTATTTGTTTGACTTACGAAATACTTTATTTTTGTAAGCATATTTATTTATTTTTGTGATTATATTGTTATGTATCTGTTTTCTATGCATCTCTATTTATTATTGTTTTATTCATTTTTATTCTATTTATGTATTTATTTTTTAAATTTTAATAAAAACTTATTTTTTTATGTTCAACTCTATAATTTATTTATTATTATAATTTTCTGAACTAATTAATTAGTACATTAAAAAGTAAAAAAATGTTTTTTGAGTAATTTTTGATTGTATTTTATTTGTTTGACTCAGAAAATGCTTTATTTTTGTAATCATATTTATTTATTTTTGTGTTGGTATTGTTATGTATTTCATTTCTTTATATCTCTATTTATTATTGTTTTATTTATCTTTATTTTATTGATGTTTTTATTTTTTAAATTGTAATAAAAATTTTAGATTTTTTTACGTTTAACTATAATTTATCTATTATTTTAATTTATGATCATAATTTTGTGAATTAATTAGTACATTTAAAATGTAAAAAAAAAATGTGTTTGTTAATGTATTTTTTTAAATCCATTTCTAATGGTTCGCATTTGATTAGATGACACCTTTTCTTCTTGAATGTGTTTCCTTTCTTGTCGAAGAGGTTCTGCAACCTGTTATTTCTCAGCGTCCAATCAGGACGGTCCCTGTGACGCGGCCGCCACTCACCATGTCCTTCATGTAGGTCCTCTCCAGGGCCGTCCACAGGTCCTGGTCGCTGCGCGTGCCGAAGGGGTCCAGGTTGTACCTGCGGGCGCACACGGGCGGTCAGCCGGCGCTCACGAAGCAAGATGTCGGTCGCAGCTGACCTGACGGTGCCGATGAAGAGCACCGGGTCCTGAGGGATGATGGACAGTTTGCTGCGCAGGTCCTGCAGGCCCAGGTGGGAGATGTCCACGCCGTCGATCAGGATGCGTCCCGCTGCCGGCTCCACCAGCCTGAACAGGGACACGCCTAAGGAGGACTTCCCTGCAGCAAGAAGCACGGAGGACATGTCGGAGCTTCCCGGGGACGCCGCGGTCTCGGACCTCACCAGAACCCGTCCTTCCCACGATGCCCAGCTTCTCTCCGGCCCGCACCAGGAAGTCCAGGCCGTGGAGGACGACGGGCGTGTTGTGCCGGTACCTCATCTGGTAGTCCTGGAAGGAGATGGCCCCGTTCTTGGGCCAGTCCCCCGGGACCTCAGAGTCCCGGAGGTGTCTGGGGGCCTCGGACGTACAACCCTGCACACACCAGCCTGCTCAGACCCTGAGATCCACCAGCGGGAGGTCCCCCCCCCCCCGTCCTGACCGTGATGTACTCCTGCAGACGCTCCACAGAGTTGAACCTGGCCTCCACCTCCGTGGCCTGCCTCACCACAAACTGCAGCATGCCCGTCAGCTGCAAACACACCAGCTGCCAGTCAGCTGCAAACACAGCAGGGAGCCCCTCCCCCTACCTGGATGGTGTAGGACAGGGCCAGCCCCTTCAAGGCGGGACTGATGTGCTCGTTGCTGCTGAGGACGGCGAAGAGCGAGACCAGCAGGGTGAGGGAGGCCGCCATGACGTCCAGCCTGAAGGCCAGCCAGCGTGTCCCCGAGATGAAGAGCAGGAAGTGGTTGGAGTTGATGTCGTTCAGGGACTTGAAGCTGCAACACCCGGAAGGAAGCAAGGAGACAAATCTTCTCATGAAATCATCATCATCAGCAGCAGCAGCAGCAATACACCTTCTTCTTCTTCTTCTTCTTTGTGGACTCATTCAAACAACATGACATCATCACTTTTACATCACCATGACATCATCAGTCTTTACTTCACCTGCACACCATGACATCATCAGTCTTTACTTCACCTGCACACCATGACATCATCACTCTTTACTTCACCTGCACACCATGACATCATCACTCTTACTTCACCTGCACACCATGACATCATCACTCCTACTTCACCTCCACACCATGACATCATCACTCTTACTTCACCTGCACACCATGACATCATCACTCTTTACTTCACCTGCACACCATGACATCATCACTCTTTACTTCACCTGCACGCCATGACATCATCACTCTTACTTCACCTGCACACCATGACATCATCACTCTTTACTTCACCTGCACACCATGACATCATCACTGTTACTTCACCTGCACACCATGACATCATCACTCCTACTTCACCTCCACACCATGACATCATCACTCTTTACTTCACCTGCACACCATGACATCATCACTCTTTACTTCACCTGCACGCCATGACATCATCACTCTTTACTTCACCTGCACACCATGACATCATCACTCTTTACTTCACCTGCTCACCATGACATCATCAGTCTTTACTTCACCTGCACACCATGACATCATCACTCTTTACTTCACCTGCACACCATGACATCATCACTCTTACTTCACCTGCACACCATGACATCATCACTCCTACTTCACCTCCACACCATGACATCATCACTCTTACTTCACCTGCACACCATGACATCATCACTCTTTACTTCACCTGCACACCATGACATCATCACTCTTACTTCACCTGCACACCATGACATCATCACTCTTTACTTCACCTGCACACCATGACATCATCACTCTTACATCACCTGCACACCATATCTTTACTTCACCTGCACACCATGACATAATCATCCTTACTTCACCTGCACACCATGACATCATCACTCTTTACTTCACCTGCACACCATGACATCATCACTCTTTACTTCACCTGCACACCATGACATAATCATCCTTACTTCACCTGCACACCATGACATCATCACTCTTTACTTCACCTGCACACCATGACATCATCACTCTTACTTCACCTGCACACCATGACATCATCACTCTTTACTTCACCTGCACACCATGACATCATCACTCTTACTTCACCTGCACACCATGACATCATCACTCTTTACTTCACCTGCACACCATGACATCATCACTCTTTACTTCACCTGCACGCCATGACATCATCACTCTTACTTCACCTGCACACCATGACATCATCACTCTTTACTTCACCTGCACACCATGACATCATCACTCTTTACTTCACCTGCACACCATGACATCATCACTCTTTACTTCACCTGCACACCATGACATCATCACTCCTACTTCACCTCCACACCATGACATCATCACTCTTTACTTCACCTGCACACCATGACATCATCACTCTTTACTTCACCTGCACGCCATGACATCATCACTCTTTACTTCACCTGCACACCATGACATCATCACTCTTTACTTCACCTGCTCACCATGACATCATCACTCTTTACTTCACCTGCACACCATGACATCATCACTCTTTACTTCACCTGCACACCATGACATCATCACTCTTTACTTCACCTGCACACCATGACATCATCACTCTTACTTCACCTGCACACCATGACATCATCACTCTTTACTTCACCTGCACACCATGACATCATCACTCTTACATCACCTGCACACCATATCTTTACTTCACCTGCACACCATGACATCATCACTCTTACTTCACCTGCACGCCATGACATCATCACTCTTTACTTCACCTGCACACCATATCTTTACTTCACCTGCACACCATGACATCATCACTCTTTACTTCACCTGCACACCATGACATCATCACTCTTACTTCACCTGCACGCCATGACATCATCACTCTTTACTTCACCTGCACACCATGACATCATCACTCTTACTTCACCTGCACACCATGACATCATCACTCTTATTTCACCTGCACACCATGACATCATCACTCTTACTTCACCTGCACACCATGACATCATCACTCTTACTTCACCTGCACACCATGACATCATCACTCTTTACTTCACCTGCACGCCATGACATCATCACTCTTACTTCACCTGCACGCCATGACATCATCACTCTTACTTCACCTGTGCAAACTGCAAGCGTGGAGCACGCTGTCAAGTTAACTTTCAGTTTCGATCTCCGTCAAGGCAACCTAAGTGGACGCTATCGACAATTTGGAAGAGGCGTTCAAGGTACCCTGAAGCTGCCACCAATGAGTAGAGGATGCAGAGCTAAATTGGACTAAATCGCAAACTGGACAACATCTCGGAAACGCCTTCGGCTCCGCATGGCGAAGTACGATGAATGTGAGGACCGGGCAAACCTTCTAATCTGGACTGTTTCCCCTGGCTGCTTGGAGAAATGTTAGAGAGAACTCCTTCCCGGTCTGTGGTGTGTGTTTTCTTACAGCTGGATGTGCTTGTCCCTCATGTCGAAGGCGTGGATGGTGCTGAGGCCCTGCAGGGTGGAGGTGGTGAGGGAGATGCACGGCGAGCGGCTGACGTTCTCCATCTTCTTCATCTGGCGAATGCTCCTCTGGGAGACGCTGCAGGAGCGGCGGGGACATGTCAGAGCGTTTCCCCCCGCGCGGGCACGGCGGCGGGCGAGGCGGCGACTGACAAGAGCATGAGGGCGAACAGGACGCCCGTGACGACCACGGCGAGCAGCATGGCGGGGAAGACGGTGGAGATGATGACCACGGTGAAGGCCACCAGCAGGGCGAACTGCAGGAAGGGGTCCATGTGGAGCGGCAGCACGCTGTCCACCTCGTCCTGGTCCTTGGAGAAGCGGTTGAGGACGCGTCCCGTGGGCGTGGTGTCGAAGAAGCTCATGGGGCTGGCCATGATCTGGAAAGTAGGAGGAGTCGGAGTTAGCGCGACACCTTGGTGCTGTCAGGGGAACATTGTCGAGAACTACATGACGTAAACTGATACTTTTTTCCTACGCTTTACACTCTGCGGCTTATAAAACGGTGCGGCTAATTTGCTATGACGCTAATAGTTTAAAAAAACGACAACAACAAGCAAAGACACTGAAAAGGTGTGTTATTGACTGTGCTGTGGCGCCATCTTCTGGACGAGTTCGCTCCATTTAGTGCCATTCCCTCTTGTAGCCGTCCATAGCGTTTCTACTCCTATGGATTCTCCATTCATCACTTCAAGCCACGTTTGTAAGTTTTACAATATAACTAAAACATTTCTTACTTACTAAAGCGTCCTATGTGTGACGTAGGTAGGAGTCTTTTCATGCATATTTGAACATGCTATTGTATATTAGCGAAGATGCTAACACGTGTGTCTGAGTTAGTACTATTACTTCACACCGGCGTTCTTTTTGCATTGTTTCAGTTTCACAAATTCCTCAGTAAATCCACCAAAACGTCACCGTGGAGTTATTTAGTTTGTTTAGCTGGTTGGAGAACTAGCTTGCACAAGCTAGTGGATCCATGACCATGACTTCTGTTTTGCCTGATCGGCTATTTTACTGCCTTGTTACAGACACCCTTTGAAAACAATTAAGGTAATGTAAGTAAATATTTACAGAACATTTTTGTGTAAATGACTCATTTCACAACCTCATCACTTCTGTTTTGTTTGATAGTCCGTTTTACTGCCTTGTTACAGACACCCTTTGAAAACTATTAAGGTAATGTAGGTAAATATTTGCAGAACATTTCTGTGTAAATGACTCATTTCACAACCTCATGACTTCTGTTTTGTTTGATCGGTCGTTTTACTGCCTTGTTACTGACTCAGTTTGGAAACAATTAAGATAAGTAAATAAATATTTGCAGAACATTTCTGTGCAAATAACTCATTTCACAACCTCATGACTTTTGAACATTTTTACAGTAATATTTTACAGTACATTACTGTGTAAATAACTAATTTCACAACCTCATGACTTCTGTTTTGTTTGATCAGCCGTTTTACTGCCTTGTTAGACACCCTTTAGAAACAATTGAGATATGTAAATAAATATTTATAGTACATTTCTGTGTAAATGACTCATTTCACAACCTCATGACTTCTGTTTTGTTTGATCGGCCGTTTTACTGCCTTGTTACTGACTCCGTTTGGAAACAATTAAGATATGTAAATAAATATTTGAAGAACATTTCTGTGTAAATAACTAATTTCACAACCTCATGACTTCTGTTTTGTTTGAGCGACCGTTTTACTGCCTTGTTACTGACTCCGTTTGGAAACAATTAAGATATGTAAATAAATATTTGCAGAACATTTCTGTGCAAATAACTCATTTAACAACCTCATGACTTCTGTTTTGTTTGATCGGCCGTTTTACTGCCTTGTTACTGACTCCATTTGGAAATAATTAAAATATGTAAATAAAACATTGCAGAACATTTCTGTGCAAATAACTCATTTCACAACCTCATGACTTCTGAACATTTTTACAGTAATATTTACAGTACATTTCTGTGTAAATAAGTAATTTCAGAACCTCATCACTTGTTTTGTTTGATCGGTCGTTTTACTGCCTTGTTACTGACTCAGTTTGGAAACAATTAAGATATGTAAATAAATATTTGCAGAACATTTCTGTGCACATAACTCATTTCACAACCTCATGACTTCTGTTTTGTTTGATCGGTCGTTTTACTGCCTTGTTACTGACTCAGTTTGGAAACAATTAAGATATGTAAATAAATATTTGCAGAACATTTCTGTGCAAATAACTCATTTCACAACCTCATGACTTTTGAACATTTTTACAGTAATATTTTACAGTACATTACTGTGTAAATAACTAATTTCACAACCTCATGACTTCTGTTTTGTTTGATCAGCCGTTTTACTGCCTTGTTAGACACCCTTTAGAAACAATTGAGATATGTAAATAAATATTCATAGTACATTTCTGTGTAAATGACTCATTTCACAACCTCATGACTTCTGTTTTGTTTGATCGGCCGTTTTACTGCCTTGTTACTGACTCCATTTGGAAACAATTAAGATATGTAAATAAATATTTGCAGAACATTTCTCTGCAAATAACTCATTTAACAACCTCATGACTTCTGTTTTGTTTGATCGGCCGTTTTACTGCCTTGTTACTGACTCCATTTGGAAATAATTGAAATATGTAAATAAAACATTGCAGAACATTTCTGTGCAAATAACTCATTTCACAACCTCATGACTTCTGAACATTTTTACAGTAATATTTTACAGTAATATTTACAGTACATTTCTGTGTAAATAAGTAATTTCAGAACCTCATGACTTCTGTTTTGTTTGATCAGCCGTTTTACTGCTTTGTTAGACACCCTTTAGAAACAATTGAGATATGTAAATAAATATTTACAGTACATTTCACAACCTCATCACTTCTGTTTTGTTTGAGCGACCGTTTTACTGCCTTGTTACTGACTCCGTTTGGAAACAATTAAGATATGTAAATAAATATTTGCAGAACATTTCTGTGCAAATAACTCATTTAACAACCTCATGACTTCTGTTTTGTTTGATCGGCCGTTTTACTGCCTTTTTACTGACTCCATTTGGAAATAATTAAAATATGTAAATAAAACATTGCAGAACATTTCTGTGCAAATAACTCATTTCACAACCTCATGACTTCTGAACATTTTTACAGTAATATTTTACAGTAATATTTACAGTACATTTCTGTGTAAATAAGTAATTTCAGAACCTCATGACTTCTGTTTTGTTTGATCAGCCGTTTTACTGCCTTGTTAGACACCCTTTAGAAACAATTGAGATATGTAAATAAATATTTACAATACATTTCTGTGTAAATGACTCATTTCACAACCTCATCACTTCTGTTTTGTTTGATCGTCCGTTTTACTGCCTTGTTAGACACCTTTTGGAAACAATTAAGGTATGTAAATAAATATTTACAGTACATTTATGTGTGTATAACTCATTTCACAACCTCATGACTTCTGTTTTGTTTGATCGTCCGTTTTACTGCCTTGTTAGACACCCTTTGGAAACAATTAAGGTATGTAAATAAATATTTACAGTACATTTATGTGTGTATAACTCATTTCACAACCTCATGACTTCTGTTTTGTTTGATCGTCCGTTTTACTGCCTTGTTAGACACCCTTTGGAAACAATTAAGGTATGTAAATAAATATTTACAGTACATTTATGTGTGTATAACTCATTTCACAACCTCATGACTTCTGTTTTGTTTGATCGGCCTTGTTTCAGACTCCGTTTGGAAACAATTAATATATGTAAATAAATATTTGAAGAATATTTCTGTGTAAATGACTCATTTCACAACCTCGTGACTCCTGTTTTGTTTGATCGACCGTTTTACTGCCTTGTTAGACACCCTTTGTAAACAATTAAGGTATGTAAATACATATTTATAGTACATTTATGTGTATATAACTCATTTCACAACCTATATATCTGCGATTTAAAGTCCGGCACGGCTAATGTATGGGAAAACAATATATTCAATTAGTGGGCGGGGCTTATAAGGCATTGCGCTCTGTAGTCCCAATAATATGGTGTTATTTTCTCCGGTTTGAATGGCGTGGTGAAGTACCGAATGCGGGAGAGAGTGGAGAAGAATGCACACAGAGGCCAAGTTAACTTTCAGTTTCGAGCCTAGCCAGGCAAGACGGACAAAAGCATGAGAGGCGGGCGACCATTTTCGCAGGTATCGTTATTGTTTGTACTTCCTCCTTTTGTGGGACGAATGGCCAATCAGCTCTCATAATTCTAGAAGGTCTTAGAACTAGGGGATGTGGGCGGAGTCCCGACAGTACCTTCTTCAACATGGTGTCGTGGAACCAGCAGGCGGCCTTCAAGGTGACGTGTGTGTAGAAGAAGCACTTGACGAGGGCCAGCGTCACCATGACGACCACCATCATGCCGTAGACCAGCTGGTAGAAGTGCAGGTCCGGGTTCTTGGAGATGTCTCCCCGGTCTGATGTGGTCTTGTTGTCTGACTGCAAAGCACAGCCCAGGAAAGGTTTGAGCCCTGATCTACTAGAAGATCCCCCGCTTCATGTAATATTGCAGTATTTTCTCCTTAAATTATTACTTTATGGAAAAGTATTACTTTTTATTGCAATATGGAGACATTTGTCATATAAAATAATGACTTTAATCACAATATTGATATTTTTTTCTGGTTCTTGAGTCCTTTTTGTGTGTTTTCTGATTATTTTTGGACTCGTCCGATCCTTAGTTTGTGCACTTCCTTGTTTGTTTGGTTACCATGGTTTCTTATGTGTTACACCTGCTCTGCTCTGGTCACACACCTGTGTTTTGATTGTTACTTTAGTATTTAAGCCTGCCTTCGACCTGAGTTTGTTCTTGGTTCGTTGTTTGCGCCATGCAACAATCATGTTGGTTTATCTTCTATTTCAGGGGTAGGGAACCTATGGCTCGGGAGCCAGATGTGGCTCTTTTGATGACTGCATCTGGCTCTCGGATAAATCTGAGCTGACGTTGCTTAACATGATAAGTAAAGAATAATTCCACTTGTAATCACAGTGTTAAAAATAATGTTCAAAATATAAAACATTCTCATGCATTTTTAATCCATCCATCTGTTTCTACCGCACCTGTTCAAGAAGTTGCGTTAATGGTAAGAAGTTATTTATTTATTATTGGTTAGTGTGGGGCTTGCCCTCCTGGGGGTTCTTCAGACCACCAAGCACCGACATGAGAGCCTGTTTTAGGCTTACAATATTGTTTTATTTTTCAATAAGTCCCTCAGTTGCTTTCCAGCACTTGTATTTTTCTCTTTTGTTTTCGCTCGCGCTCTGGCTCCAGCCCCAACCCCGTCTCTCTTACTGGCTGCTGCTTATAACAGAGCGACAGGTGATTAGATAACAAGGCCCAGGTGGGCCGTCCACGCACCTGTCACTGATTTAGAGGCCGGTCCTGGCACACCACAGTTCACTGCCGGCCCGCAGACCACGCCCCCTCCACAGTTAGCTTCAGAATAACAATGTTATTACAAAGAATAAGAGACCTATTATACTCTAGAAATGTTGGTTTAACTTTAAAATGCATGCGTTTAGTTGTGTTCAGTGTTAAAAAAAAATTATACGGCTCTTACGGAATTTTTAAAAAAAATATTTGGCTTTTTGGCTCTCTCAGCCAAAAAGGTTCCCGACCCCTGTTCTATGTAAATACTTGTGCTAAGTTACGCCTTAGCTCCGCGTGCGCTCGGCACATCATTTTTGGACTTTGACTCAATGCTAAGTGTTAGCCTAGCTCCCCGTGCGTTCGGCATGCTTTTTGTTTGCCTTTTGTATCAGTTTTATTTGACTTTTTGTATTAAAACAAGCTCCTTCCTGCAATTCCTGCCTGTCTTGGTCCTGGTGCATCCTGGGGGGACACCACACGCACCCCAATGCACTTCCAACGTCACATAAAATTTCCCATTATTATTGTTGCCAACATTTTCAAAGTTTTCTTATAAAATTGTGACTTTTGTCGAGTAAAATTACGACTGTTTTCATAAAATTGCCAACATTTTAAGCTTTTCTTGTAAAATTGCGACTGTTATTGAGTGAAAGTCCAACTTTTATCATAACATTGCACAAATGTTCAGTTTTTCTTGTAAAATTTTGACTTGCATTGAGTACAATGACGACATTTATTAAAATACTGCAAAAATTCCAAGTTTTTCTTGTGAACAAACTTTTTTATATTTGCATAGTATGTATATATTATTCATGTTGTAAATACACTTCTTTATATATCCAGAAAGGCTGCTCCTAAAGAGGGAGGCATTTTTCTCAGGTCTCAGGAAGGTAACAAATACAAGTGTGTTTGTGTGTGTGTGCGTGTGTGTGTGTGTGTGTCCTCTCACCCCGTCCCCTTGGCCCAGCCAGTAACTGAGCCACCAGTTGCAGAAGGCTGTAGACCCGATCATTAGAACCACGTTCAGGAAGGTGAGAAAAGTGATGATGTAACCTGCACAAATGGACAGCAGACATCTTGTGTGTGTAAGTGTGTGTGTGTGTGTGTGTGTGTGTGTGTGTGTCTCTTACCCCCCGCCGCCTTGCAGTAACTGCGGTATGTTCTCCAGGAGATGGTCCCTTCTGAGGAGGTCTCCTGACAGACCAGCTGGTCAGCATCCTCAGCTGCAGTGGAGACAAGGTGGTCATGTGACCCAGGGAGGAGACAAGGTGGTCATGTGACCCAGGGAGGAGACAAGGTGGTCATGTGACCCAGGGAGGAGACAAGGTGGTCATGTGACCCAGGGAGGAGACAAGGAGGTCATGTGACCCAGGGAGGAGACAAGGAGGTCATGTGACCCAGGGAGGAGACAAGGAGGTCATGTGACCCAGGGAGGAGACAAGGTGGTCATGTGACCCAGGGAGGAGACAAGGTGGTCATGTGACCCAGGGAGGAGACAAGGTGGTCATGTGACCCAGGGAGGAGACAAGGTGGTCATGTGACCCAGGAAGGAGACAAGGTGGTCATGTGACCCAGGGAGGAGACAAGGTGGTCATGTGACCCAGGGAGGAGACAAGGTGGTCATGTGACCCAGGGAGGAGACAAGGAGGTCATGTGACCCAGGGAGGAGACAAGGAGGTCATGTGACCCAGGGAGGAGACAAGGAGGTCATGTGACCCAGGGAGGAGACAAGGTGGTCATGTGACCCAGGGAGGAGACAAGGTGGTCATGTGACCCAGGGAGGAGACAAGGTGGTCATGTGACCCAGGGAGGAGACAAGGTGGTCATGTGACCCAGGAAGGAGACAAGGTGGTCATGTGACCCAGGGAAGAGACAAGGTGGTCACGTGACCCAGGGAGGAGACAAGGTGGTCATGTGACCCAGGGAAGAGACAAGGTGGTCACGTGACCCAGGGAGGAGACGAGGTGGTCATGTGACCCAGGGAGGAGACGAGGTGGTCATGTGACCCAGGGAGGAGACGAGGTGGTCATGTGACCCAGGGAGGAGACAAGGTGGTCATGTGACCCAGGGAGGAGACAAGGTGGTCATGTGACCCAGGGAGGAGACAAGGTGGTCATGTGACCCAGGGAGGAGACAAGGTGGTCATGTGACCCAGGGAGGAGACAAGGTGGTCATGTGACCCAGGGAGGAGACAAGGTGGTCATGTGACCCAGGGAGGAGACAAGGTGGTCATGTGACCCAGGGAGGAGACAAGGTGGTATGTGACCCAGGGAGGAGACAAGGTGGTCACGTGACCCAGGGAGGAGACAAGGTGGTCACGTGACCCAGGGAGGAGACAAGGTGGTCATGTGACCCAGGGAGGAGACAAGGTGGTCATGTGACCCAGGGAGGAGACAAGGTGGTCATGTGACCCAGGGAGGAGACAAGGAGGTCATGTGACCCAGGGAGGAGACAAGGTGGTCATGTGACCCAGGGAGGAGACAAGGTGGTCATGTGACCCAGGGAGGAGACGAGGTGGTCATGTGACCCAGGGAGGAGACAATGTGGTCATGTGACCCAGGGAGGAGACAAGGTGGTCATGTGACCCAGGGAGGAGACAAGGTGGTCACGTGACCCAGGGAGGAGACAAGGTGGTCATGTGACCCAGGGAGGAGACAAGGTGGTCATGTGACCCAGGGAGGAGACAAGGTGGTCACGTGACCCAGGGAGGAGACAAGGTGGTCATGTGACCCAGGGAGGAGACAAGGTGGTCACGTGACCCAGGGAGGAGACAAGGTGGTCATGTGACCCAGGGAGGAGACAAGGTGGTCATGTGACCCAGGGAGGAGACAATGTGGTCATGTGACCCAGGGAGGAGACAATGTGGTCATGTGACCCAGGGAGGAGACAAGGTGGTCATGTGACCCAGGGAGGAGACAAGGTGGTCATGTGACTCAGGGAGGAGACAAGGTGGTCATGTGACCCATGGAGGAGACAAGGTGGTCATGTGACCCAGGGAGGAGACAAGGTGGTCATGTGACCCAGGGAGGAGACAAGGTGGTCATGTGACCCAGGAAGTAAAGTGAAAGTAGAGGGAGGAGTCAGGACTGACATTTAGTGTTGGTATCAAGTCCCGCCACGTCTTCATCCGCCATGTCAAAGGCTGTGAGGAAGGGCAGACATGTTTGTGGTTATTCTACAGGAAAGGATCACATTCATCACACAGAGCAGGGGTGTCCAAAGTGCGGCCCCTGGGGGCCATTTGGGGCACAAAGCTCATTTTTTTTCTTAAAAAAAAGACAAAGAACATAAAAAAGTGGGGTAAAAGTAATTAAACGAGACAAAGTTGCAATGTTGACTCTAAAAATGTTTTTTTTATTTAACTGTCATTGCTCAAAAAATAATAATGAATCAAAATCGATGTTATGAATTATTGATCTATTCAAGGCTCCAATTACTTCACGTTAAATATTACACTTTGAAATATGTTTTAGGGAAAAATATTGCATATCTTGTGTGTTTGCCAAATGAAAAACAAAGTTTATTTAACAAAAAGGGTATAAAATGAACGTATACACAAAATAATAAAAATTTATGATGTTTCCACCCCCATGCTTCACAGTAGGTATGGTGTTCTTGGGATGCAACTCAGTATTCTTCTTCCTCCAAACACGAGGAGTTGAGTTGATACCAAAAAGGATACATGGATGATACAGCAGAGGATTGGGAGAATTTCATGTGGTCAGATGAAACCAAAATAGAACTTTTTGGTATAAACTCAACTGGTGGTGTTTGGAGGAAGAAGAATACTGAGTTGCATCCCAAGAACACCATACCTACTGTGAAGCATGGGGGTGGAAACATCATGCTTTGGGGCTGTTTTTCTGCTAAGGGGACAGGACGATTGATCCGTGTTAAGGAAAGAATGAATGGGGCCATGTATCCTGAGATTTGGAGCCAAAACCTTTGAATGGTTGACCAAATACTTGTTTTTCAACGTAATTTACAAATAAATTATTTCAAATTCCTACAATGTGAATTCCTGGATTTTTTTTTTCACATTCTGTCTCTCCCAGTTGAAGTGTACCTATGATGAAAATGACAGACCTCTGTCATCATTTGAAGTGGGAGAACTTGCACAATCGCTGGCTGACTAAATACTTTTTGGCCCCACTGTATGTGTTGAAAGTTAAAAAAAACAAGAAGCATGGTTTATTTTCAACACTTTTTTGGGTGGGCCCTTTTGGATCCCTGAACATTTTAGAGGGATTACAAAAAAATCTGTCATCGCTGAAACAAATAATAATGAATCAAAATCAATGTTATGAATTATTGACATATTTAATGGCTTGACATCAAATATTACTTTGAAATATTGCATACTAAAGTTGGTATTGAGAGGAATAAAATATCGAAAAACAACAACTTTATACCAACAGACCTGAAGTTAAATGAGAGATTCATTTATGACATATTGTAAACATTTTTATAACTGACACTTCACAAATGCTGAGGAAGTCCTAAAGGTAAAAATAGATATTGTATTGTTTTGGAAAATGAAAAATATCAAAATGGCCGCCGCATGTTTTCATTTTTCAGCAGAAAAAGTTTGGACACCCCTGATATAGATGATAGATTATAGATTGATTCCCAGGTGTTTGCTGACCTTGGTTGACGATGCCGCTGTTGGAGCGATCCCTCAGCTCCGCCTCCACTGTCTCGTGTGCGGCGTTTGGGGGCGGAGCTTCCTCCCCTTCTGTCTGAGAGAAAAAGAAGACACAAGTGTGATGAGAGAGTAAAAAAATGCTGTTTTCTCATGTTTGACACCCGTTCCTAATACTTTGAGCCCGGAACAGGTGTACCTAATGAAGTGTCCAGTGGGTATGTACTATGAATGAGTGAAAGTGAGGAGGAAGCCCAATCTGACCTTGGACTGGTCCGCCTGGTAGCCGCTGATGAGCTGAGCGTAGCGTCCCTTGGCCTTCATCAGGTTCGGATGCTTCCCGGACTCCAGGACCGTCCCGTTGTCCAGAACCAGGACGTGGTCGCAGAACTCCAAATACTGAGGGACGTATGAAACAGGTTTTTAGGTGTGACGGGTACAGTTTGACTCTGGAACAGACCATTTCTACTGAGGTGATTACAAGATGAAACATTCAACATAAAATAGTCTGAATGTTATGAAAGGATGGCACTGAATAAAAGATTTTAAGTATTTCAAAGTAAATGACACTTTTGTCGTTTTCCTGTCATGTGTCACCACAGCAGGGATGCTTCGGATGTCCATTCAGGCACAAGCCAGGCCGGGAATCGAACCCGAGTGCACGCGTGTACAATTATATTAGCAAACATATTTAACAATACTTGTCTTTAATTGGCAATTAAAAATGACGTCGTCCAGAAATTATTTCATGTTAAAATTGTAGCTAGTGATTCCCAACCACTGTGGGATGTATAAATACTTACATATATCCATACATACGTACTAGAGATGCGCAGATAGGCAATTATATCATCCGCAACCGCATCACCAAAGTCGTCATCCACCCGAATTAACATTTTATCAGAACCGCAACCGCCCGCCGAAGTACATCAGAGTTCGGCCACCTTTACCACTCACAGAGCTATTTAAACCCGTTTCACGGAGTAACGAAGACAATGGGAGACGCTAACGTTCTCGCAATGGCGTTCATCCTGATGACAAGAACATGGGCGTGCTGGGAAGCCATTGCCTTAGACTCCTTCAACAACATGTACAAACCGATTGTTAGTCCGGCAACATGTTGTGTTGGAGGCGACATAGCTCGGTTGGTAGAGTGGCCGTGCTAGCAACTTGAGGGTTGCAGGTTCGATTCCCGCTTGTGCCATCCTAGTTACTGTCGTTGTGTCCTTGGGCAAGACACTTTACCCACCTGCTCCCAGTGCCACCCACACTAGTTTGAATGTAACTTAGATATTGGGTTTCACTATGTAAGGCGCTTTGAGTCACTTGAGAAAAGCACTATATAAATATAATTCACTTCACTTCACTTGTGTGCAGTTTCCGCAATCGCACGTACAAGATTGTAAGGCATACTCTGGGTGATACAGAGTACACTGATGGTTGTGATATAAACAACTTTAACACTCTAATATGCGCCACGCTGTGAAGCCACACCAAACAAGATTGACAAAAACATTTCGGGAGAACATCCTCACAGTAACACAACACAAACGCAACACAACAAATACCCAGAATCCTTTGTATCCGTGTTTAACCAACCACCCCCACCTTATCGACGCACGGGGCTGGGGTTGGGGGTGCGGGGGTGTAAAATATAGTCAGGCAGCATGGGGGTGGAAACATCATGCTTTGGGGCTGTTTTTCTGCTAAAGGGGACAGGACGATTGATCCGTGTTAAGGAAAGAATGAATGGGGCCATGTATCCTGAGATTTGGAGCCAAAACCTCCTTCCATCAGTGAGAGCTTTGAATGCTTGACCAAATACTTATTTCCCACCATCATTTACAAATAAATTCTTTAAAATTCCTACATTCTGTCTCTCACAGTTGAAGTGTACCTATGATGAAAATGACAGACCTCTGTCATCATTTTAAGTGGGAGAACTTGCACAATCGCTGGCTGACTAAATACTTTTTTGCCCCACTGTATATATATATATATATATATATATATATATATATATATATATATATATATATATATATATATATATATATATATGTAGCTGGTGCGTGACCAGTAAGATGGACTTCCCCACCTGCAGCTGGTGCGTGACCAGTAAGATGGACTTCCCACCTGCAGCTGGTGCGTGACCAGTAAGATGGACTTCCCACCTGCAGCTGGTGCGTGACCAGTAAGATGGACTTCCCACCTGCAGCTGGTGCGTGACCAGTAAGATGGACTTCCCACCTGCAGCTGGTGCGTGACCAGTAAGATGGACTTCCCACCTGCAGCTGGTGCGTGACCAGTAAGATGGACTTCCCCCGCAGGCGGCGCTTGATGCACTCTTCAAAGATGTGTTTCCCCACATGAGCGTCCACGGCAGAGAGCGGGTCGTCCAGCAGGAAGATGTCCTTGTCGGAGTAGACGGCTCGTGCCAGACTGATCCTCTGCTTCTGACCCCCCGACAGGTTGAGGCCACGCTCGCCAATCTGACAACACACACGCCCTCAAACATTCAGACAAGTAAACACAACTCATGGATCAGGTACAACAGTTCATATGTGTACTGAATATATATATATATATATATATAGGGTGTTGTTGATCGACAGGCGGATCGGTGCGGCGTCTTCAGTAATGCGGACGTTGTACCGGTCCGTTGTGGTGAAGAAGGAGCTGAGCCGGAAGGCAAAGCTCTCAATTTACCGGTCGATCTACGTTCCCATCCTCACCTATGGTCATGAGCTTTGGGTCATGACCGAAAGGATAAGATCACGGGTACAAGCGGCCCAAATGAGTTTGGGTCTCTCCCTTAGAGATAGGGTGAGAAGCTCTGCCATCCGGGAGGAACTCAACGTAAAGCCGCTGCTCCTTCACATGGAGAGGAGCCAGATGAGGTGGTTCGGGCATCTGGTCAGGATGCCACCCGAACGCCTCCCTAGGGATGTGTTTAGGGCACGTCCAGCTGGTAGGAGGCCACGGAGAAGACCCAGGACACGTTGGAAAGACTATGTCTCCCGGCTGGCCTGGGAACGCCTCGGGATCCCCCGGGAGGAGCTAGACGAAGTGGCTGGAGATAGGGAAGTCTGGGCTTCCCTGCTTAGGCTGCTGCCCCCGCGACCCGACCTCGGATAAGCGGAAGATGATGGATGGATGGATGGATGGATCACAATTATTCTGATGTATAAATGTATAATTTATGTAAATACATATACTGATATTAAAAAATACAAACCCCGTTTCCATATGAGTAGGGAAATTGTGTTAGATGTAAATATAAACAGAATACAATGATTTGCAAATCCTTTTCAAGCCATATTCAGTTGAATATGCTACAAAGACAACATATTTCATGTTCAAACTCATAAACTTTATTTTTTTTTCTGCAAATATAAAATAAATTAAGAGTTTCATGGCTGCAACACGTGCCAAAGTAGTTGGGAAAGGGCATGTTCACCACTGTGTTACATCACCTTTTCTTTGAACAACACTCAATAAACGTTTGGGAACTGAAGAAACTAATTGTTTAAAGGGGAACATTATCGCAATTTCAAAAGGGTTAAAAACAATAAAAATTAGTTCCCAGTGGCTTAATGTATTTTTTGAAGTTTTTTTTCAAAATTTTACCGGTCCCGGAATATCCCTAAATGAAGCTTTAAAGTGCCTTATTTTCGCTATCTTCGAAACCACTATCCATTTCCCTGTGACATCGTACAGTGCAGGGCTTCACGGTGGCAGAGGGGTTAGTGCGTCTGCCTCACAATACGAAGTTCCTGCAGTCCTGGGTTCAAATCCAGGCTCGGGATCTTTCTGTGTGGAGTTTGCATGTTCTCTTCGTGAATGCGTGGGTTCCCCCCGGGTACTCCGGCTTCCTCCCACCTCCAAAGACATGCGCCTGGGGATAGGCCCCTCCCACCTCCAAAGACATGCACCTGGAGGTAGGCCCCTCCCACCTCGAAAGACATGCGCCTGGGGATAGGCCCCTCCCACCTCCAAAGACATGCGCCTGGGGATAGGCCCCTCCCACCTCCAAAGACATGCACCTGGAGGTAGGCCCCTCCCACCTCGAAAGACATGCGCCTGGGGATAGGCCCCTCCCACCTCCAAAGACATGCGCCTGGGGATAGGCCCCTCCCACCTCCAAAGACATGCACCTGGGGATAGGCCCCTCCCACCTCCAAAAACATGCACCTGGGGATAGGCCCCTCCCACCTCCAAAGACATGCACCTGGGGATAGGCCCCTCCCACCTCCAAAGACATGCACCTGGGGATAGGTTGATTGGCAACACTAAATGGTCCGTAGTGTGTGAATGTTGTCTGTCTATCTGTGTTGGCCCTGCGATGAGATAGCGACTTGTCCAGGGTGTACCCTGCCTTCCGCCCGATTGTAGCTGAGATAGGCGCCAGCGTCCCCCGCGACCCCGAAAGGGAATAAGCGGTAGAAAATGGATGGATGGGCCAATACAAACAACATGGCGGTTACCACAGCAAGATATAGCGACATTAGCTCGGATTCTGACTCGGATTTCAGCGGCTTGATCGATTCAACAGATTACGCATGTATTGAAACAGATGGTCGGAGTATGGAGGCAGATAGCGAAAACGAAATTGAAGAAGAAATTGGGAGCTATTTAGCGAATAGGTATTGACGCTATTCGGCCGTGGCGTGGGTGTACCTAATGAAGTGGCCCATAGCATGGCTGTCTTATTAGCATCGCCGGTAAAATGTGCGGACCAAACGATCAGGACTTTTGCATCTTGTGACACTGGAGCAACTTAAATCCGTCGATTGGTAAGTGTTTGTTTCGCATTAAATGTAGGTATCTAGTTTCAAATGTACATACAGCTAGCGTAAATAGCATGTTAGCATCGATTAGCGTAGCATGTTAGCATCGATTAGCTGGCGGTCATGCCGTGACCAAATATGTCTGATTAGCACATAAGTCAACAACATCAACAAAACTCACCTTTGTGATTTCGTTGACTTTATGGTTGCAAATGCATCTGCAGGTTATCCAGGTAATGTTGCGAATTTCGACACAAAAAAAACGCTCCAACGTAAGTAACGTGAGGTTTCACTTTTCCCCAAAAAATGGGCTACCTTAATGCTAATATACACTGGCTCTGTCATTGACACGCTACCGATTAGCATTAGTGATTTTACGCGGCGATCGCAACAGCTTCATGTTCGTTAGTGAAAACCACAACTAAGACGCACCTTACGATCAAACGGCCGCTGCGTGGTAAGTAC
This sequence comes from Nerophis ophidion, assembly GCF_033978795.1. Classification (NCBI taxonomy): domain Eukaryota; kingdom Metazoa; phylum Chordata; class Actinopteri; order Syngnathiformes; family Syngnathidae; genus Nerophis; species Nerophis ophidion. The sequence continues at coordinate 84,948,281 of NC_084612.1, read as the reverse complement.
AGCACTTACAGTATTAACACTTTTTGGAGCGCAACAAAAAACACACCGTAACACTACTGCCATCTTAACGTCTTGGACTTGCAACTGTGGTTGAGATGTAGAAAGGTGGTTTTAAAACGTTATCATAATTAGCTCATTAATAAATGTGGCGATAAAATAATATACTAATATTTATTACTACACAAAATAATACCAAAAATTGGTACTGTTGAGAATTGGTATGGTTTGAATGTGAACGCTACCCATCCATAATTGTTTGCGTATGTACAACATGTGTATATGTACAACATGTATATGTACATATATATGTACAACATGTGTATATGTACAACATGTATATGTACATGTATATGTACATGTATATATGTACCACATGTATTTGTACATGTATATATGTACAACATGTATATGTACATGTATATATGTACAACATGTATATGTACATGTATATATGTACAACATGTGTATATGTACAACATGTATATGTACATGTATATATGTACAACATGTGTATATGTACATGTATATATGTACAACATGTATATGTACAACATGTATATGTACATGTATACATGTACAACATGTATATGCACATGTATATATGTACATGTATATATGCACAACATGTGTATATGTACAACATGTATATGCACATGTATATATGTACAACATGTGTATATGTACAAGTATATGTACATGTGTATATGTACAACATGTATATGTACATTTATATATGTACAACATGTGTATATGTACAACATGTATATGTACATTTATATATGTACAACATGTGTATATGTACAACATGTGTATATGTACAACATGTATATGTACATGTATATATGTACAACATGTATATGTACATGTATATATGTACAACATGTGTGTATGTACAACATGTATATGCACATGTATATATGTACAACATGTATATGTACATGTATATATGTACAACATGTGTATATGTACATGTATATGCACATGTATATATGTACAACATGTATATGTACATGTATATATGTACAACATGTATATGTACATGTATATATGTACAACATGTGTATATGTACAACATGTATATGTACATGTATATATGTACAACATGTGTATATGTACAACATGTATATGTACATGTATATATGTACAACATGTGTATATGTACAACATGTATATGTACATGTATATGTGTAAAACATGTGTATATGTACAACATGTATATGTACATGTATATGTATATGTACATATGTATATGTACATATGTATATGTACAACATGTATATGTACATGTATATATTTACATTAATATGTACATGTACATATGTATATGTACAACATGTATATGTACATGTATATATGTACAACATGTGTATATGTACAACATGAATATGTACATGTATATATGTACAACATGTATATGCACATGTTCATATGTACAACATGTGTATATGTACAACATGTATATGTACAACATGTGTATATGTACAACATGTATATGTACATTTATATGTATATGTACATATGTATATGTACATATGTATATGTACAACATGTATATGTACATGTATATATTTACATTAATATGTACATGTACATATGTATATGTACAACATGTATATATGTACAACATGTATATGTACATGTATATGTACATGTATATGTACATGTATATATATACAACATGTATATGTACATGTATATATATACAACATGTATATGTACATGTATATATGTACAACATGTGTATATGTACAACATGTATATATGTACAGCATGTATATGTATATGTACAACATGTGTATATGTACAACATGTATATATGTACAACATGTATATGTACAACATGTATATGTGCAATATGTATATGTATATGTACTTGTGTATATGTACAACATGTATATGTACATGTATATATGTACAACATGTATATGTACATGTATATATTTACATTAATATGCACATGTACATATGTATAGGTACAACATGTATATATGTACAACATGTATATGTACATATATATGTATACGTGCCTCACAACAATGTCCCTCTAAAGAAACTCCACTAAAAAAACAATAGAAATGCATTGAGAACAACAATAAAAGCCACCTCAGTCTGGTCGCCGTGTGGCAGAATCTTCAGGTCGGCTCTGAGGCTGCATGAGTCCAAAACACTTTCATACCTGCAGAAAGTCTCTGATCAATATTTTCCCAAATTTCCATGAAATTCCCATTCAAATGAATGAAAAATCCTCTCAAAATGAATCACATTTTTTAAAAACCCGATCCTGACATTGCAACCAAATACCCACAATGCTTTTCCCTTTCCCCAAATTCCCGTTTTTTCTCCGGTATTTCCGGTAATTTCCCCCCAACCCCATTGATAATAAATGGGATACCTTCCTCTTGATTATAATCCCTCAGCTATCAAGGCAGACAGGAAATGTCAACACAAGCATGAAAGACACTTAAACGATGTAAACAAAATATTAAAACCACATTGAACACTTAATTAATAATAAGCGCTTAAAAATAAGGAATATGTCAGAAATGCTTAATAAAGTGTAAGAAAACAGTGCAAAGTGTGAAAATAAAACCCGACTGAAAGAGTTTACAAAGATTGTTAAAAGCAAACTATTAATTTCGCTGCTGTGCAACAATTTTTTTGGGAGGATTTTAGAGATAAAGGGGAGGTGCGACAACGGGCGGTATTTTAGCAGAAAGCCAAAATCGAGATTACGTCTTTTTAGCCGAGGATGAAAACATGCAAACATAGAGAAAGCTGAGAAGAACAATTGTCTGCAGGTTTAGTGGCAGGGAGTAGAAGCTGTGCTATAAAGGGTTCTGTGTTCCCCTTATGGCAGGGGTCGGGAACCTTTTTGGCTGGGAGAGCCATGAAAGCCAAATGTTTCAAAGCAGAAGGCTAATCCCCACAGAACACCACTTCCCTCCATCCTGAAGCCGGATTTAAATGGAAGATGCGAGACTACTGGTCTGGGTAAGGAGTCAGTTAAATTAGAACAAGTTTTTTTCTGCTTTGAGTGTTTCAGAGTTGGACATGTGTTTTACTGAGGTGGCTAACTATGATGCGTGCAGTTTATCAAAGCAACAAACAAACAATCGGAAAATTCCCGTCGTATCAATTCCTAGATATGGTCGTAATTATACTAAATGCACTGGGCATAATAAACACAACATCATTAATATTGCTACTACGGATAATTTGATCAAAAATTCCCTAAAACAGCCCACTACCTATAATATAAGTTTTTTAAACATAAGATCATTGTCTCCTAAAACGTTGTTAGTTAATGATATCATCAGAGACAACAATCTTAACGTCATCGGTCTCAGCGAAACCTGGCTTAAACCAAACAACTTTTTTGCGCTAAACGAGGCATGTCCTCCTAACTTTACACATGCGCATATTGCCCGTCCTCTTAAAAGGGGTGGGGGGTCGCACTAATATACAACGAAAACTTTAACCTTAGTCCTAACATAAATAATAAATATAAATCGTTTGAGGTGCTTACTATGAAGTCTGTCACACCGCTGCCTCTACACCTGGCTGTTATCTACCGCCCCCCAGGGCCCTGTTCGGACTTTATCAATGAATTCTCAGAGTTCGTTGCTGATCTAGTGACACACGCCGATAATATAATCATAATGGGGGACTTTAATATCCATATGAAAACCCCATCGGACCCACCGTGCGTAGCGCTCCAGACTATAATTGATAGCTGTGGTCTCACACAAATAATAAATGAGCTTGGTTAGGAGAGTGGCCGTGCTAGCAACCTGAGGGTTCCAGGTTTGATTCCCGCTTCCGCCATCCTAGTCACTGCCGTTGTGCCCTTGGGCAGGACACTTTACACACCCGCCCCCAGTGCCACCCACACTGGTTTAAATCTAATTTAGATATTGGGTGTCACTTTGTAAAGCGCTTTACGACACGCGCTCGTAAACTTCCTGCTGCTGACCAGGGCGAGAAAGCAACTTTCCGGCGGTTAAACGTAGGGCGGATTACTTGGTCTTGTCCAGAGTTCTTCCCATCAGGATGTTGTCTTGCACGCTCCCATGGAAGATCCAAGCCTGCTGGGAAACGTAAGCAAACGTCCCGTCGGCTGCGACCGAGCCCTGCAGAAGATGCATCTGACACAGAAAGACGGACATGAACAGCAAATAAAATATGGAAGTAGTCATGTTTGTTTCTCTGGACTGGAGGCAGAAGAGCCTCGGAGAATCTTAGTTGATCACAACAAGACTTTTGATGGCACGAATATGGGGCAAGGACATGGAGGGGAAATATTTGGGGTTTTGGCACCAGCCGCTGGACTAGATGGGACCAATCTAAGTCTAAGACTAGATGTGACCGATTTAAGTCTAAGACTAGATGGGACCAATCTAAGTCTAAGACTAGATGGGACCGATTTAAGTCTAAGACTAGATGTGACCGATCTAAGTCTAAGACTAGATCTGACCATCAAGACTAGATGTGACCGATCTAAGTCTCAGACTAGCTGTGACCATTCTAAGTCTAAGACTAGATGTGACCGATCTAAATCTAAGACTAGATATGACCGATCGAAGTCTAAGGTAGATTTGATCGATCTAAGTCTAAGACTAGGTGGGACCATTCTAAGTCTAAGACTAGATGGGACCGATTTAAGTCTAAGACTAGATGTGACCGATCTAAGTCTAAGACTAGATCTGACCAATCTAAATCTAAGACAAGATGTGACCAATCAAAGTCTAAGGTAGATTTGATCGATCTACGTATAAGACTAGATGTGACCGATCTAAGTCTAAGACTAGATGTGACCGATCTAAGTCTAAGACTAGATCTGACCAATCTAAACCTAAGACAAGATGTGACCAATCAAAGTCTAAGGTAGATTTGATCGATCTACGTATAAGACTAGATGGGACCGATTTAAGTCTAAGACTAGATGTGACCGATCTAAGTCTAAGACTAGATCTGACCATCAAGACTAGATGTGACCGATCTAAGTCTCAGACTAGCTGTGACCATTCTAAGTCTAAGACTAGATGTGACCGATCTAAATCTAAGACTAGATATGACCGATCGAAGTCTAAGGTAGATTTGATCGATCTAAGTCTAAGACTAGGTGGGACCATTCTAAGTCTAAGACTAGATGGGACCGATTTAAGTCTAAGACTAGATGTGACCGATCTAAGTCTAAGACTAGATCTGACCAATCTAAATCTAAGACAAGATGTGACCAATCAAAGTCTAAGGTAGATTTGATCGATCTACGTATAAGATTAGATGTGACCGATCTAAGTCTAAGACTAGATGTGACCGATCTAAGTCTAAGACTAGATCTGACCAATCTAAATCTAAGACAAGATGTGACCAATCAAAGTCTAAGGTAGATTTGATCGATCTACGTATAAGACTAGATGGGACCGATTTAAGTCTAAGACTAGATGTGACCGATCTAAGTCTAAGACTAGATCTGACCATCAAGACTAGATGTGACCGATCTAAGTCTCAGACTAGCTGTGACCATTCTAAGTCTAAGACTAGATGTGACCGATCTAAATCTAAGACTAGATATGACTGATCGAAGTCTAAGGTAGATTTGATCGATCTAAGTCTAAGACTAGATGGGACCAATCTAAGTCTAAGACTAGATGGGACCGATGTAAGTCTAAGACTAGATCTGACCATCAAGACTAGATGTTACCGATCTAAGTCTCAGACTAGATGTGACCATTCTAAGTCTAAGACTAGATGTGACCGATCAAAGTCTAAGGTAGTTTTGATCGATCTAAGTCTAAGACTAGATGGGACCAATCTAAGTCTAAGACTAGATGGGACCGATGTAAGTCTAAGACTAGATCTGACCATCAAGACTAGATGTTACCGATCTAAGTCTCAGACTAGATGTGACCATTCTAAGTCTAAGACTAGATGTGACCATTCTAAGTCTAAGACTAGATGTGACCGATCTAAATCTAAGACTAGATGTGACCGATCAAAGTCTAAGGTAGATTTGATCGATTTAAGTCTAAGACTAGATGTGACCAATCTAAGTCTAAGACTAGATCTGACCATCAAGACTAGATGTGACCGATCGAAGTCTAAGACTAGATGTGACCAGTCTAAGACTAGTAGTGACCAGTCTAAGTCTAAGACTAGATTTGACCAGTCTAAGTCTAAGACTAGATGTGACCAATCCAAGTCTAAGACTAGATGTACCCAATCTAAGTCTAAGACTTGATCTGACCATCAAGACTAGGTGTGACCGATCCAAGTTTATGACTAGATGTGACCAATCCAAGTCCAAGACTAGATGTGACCATCTAAGTCTAAGACTACATCTGACAATCAAGACTAGATGTAGCCGATCCAAGTCTAAGACTAGATGTGACCGATCTAAGTCTAAAACTAGATGTGACTAGTCTAAGACTAGATGTGACCAGTCTAAGTCTGAGACTAGATGTGACCACTCTAAGTCTAAGACTAGATGTGGCCATCAAGACTAGATGTGACCAATCCAAGTCTAAATGTGACCAATCTAAGTCTAAGACTAGCTGTAACAGATCCAAGTCTAAGACCGGATGGGAACGATCCATCTATAAGACTAAATCTGACCATCAACTCTAAATGTGACCAGTCTAAGTCTAAGACCAGATGTGACCAGTCTAAGTATAAGACTAGATGTGACCAGTCTAAGTCTAAGACCAGATGTGACTAGTGTAAGTCTAAGACTAGATGTGACCAATCTAAGTCTAAGACTAGATGTGACCAGTCTAAGTCTAAGACTAGATGTGACCAGTCTAAGTCTAAGACCAGATGTGACTAGTGTAAGTCTAAAACCAGATGTGACTAGTGTAAGTCTAAGACCAGATGTGACCAGTGTAAGTCTAAGACTAGATGTGACCAGTCTAAGTCTAAGACTAGATGTGACCAGTGTAAGTCTAAGACCAGATGTGACTAGTGTAAGTCTAAGACTAGATGTGACCAGTGTAAGTCTAAGACCAGATGTGAATAGTGTAAGTCTAAGACTAGATGTGACCAGTCTAAGTCTAAGACTAGATGTGACCAGTCTAAGTCTAAGACCAGATGTGACTAGTGTAAGTCTAAGACTAGATGTGACCAGTCTAAGTCTAAGACCAGATGTGACCAGTCTAAGCCGTTTAAACCTTAGCTGGGTCTTCACTTTGGTTTAGCGCGTCCAAAGCTTAGCGACTTAGGCCCTGCTGGATGTTAGCATTTGAAAAGTGTCAAAGTCACCTGCTCCAAAATGGTGGAAATGAGCGATGTCTTCCCGCTGCCCACATTCCCGCACACGCCCAGCAACTTGCCCTGCGGGGACAAAAGGTCACAAATTGAATTCTGCATTCGGCGCTCGTCCTCCGGCACGTCGCTCACCTTAGGAAGTGTGAAGGAAACGTTCCTCAAAGTTGGCAGAACTTCACGTTCTCCATCCTGGGACACCTCACTTGCCTGGGGTCCCACGTCGCCCCCGTCCGGCGCAGTACCGCCCTTGGCCACGGTGGGCTGGGGGGCGCTGCGGCTGCCTGGCTTGTTCCAGGACAAGGTGGCGTTGTCAAACACGATGGCCGAGTCGCTGTCCGTCCTTTGCACCAAGTAGGGGTCTGGGTTCTGGATCAGCAGTATCTTCTGAAGAAGGACATGAGGGAGAGATGATACAGTAAAGGTACGATATCGCACATTAAAAATAGATACGGTACAGTAAAGACGTGATATTAAAATTAAAAATAGCTGCGGTACAGTTAAGATACGATATCAAACATTAAAAGTAGATACGGTACAGTAAAGATGTGATATTAAAAATAGCTGCGGTACAGTAAAGATGTGCTATCAAACAAAAAAAAGTGGATACAGTAAAGTAAAGACGTGATATCAAAAATTAAAAATAGCTGCGGTACAGTAAAGATGTTCTATCAAACATTGAAAATAGATACGGTACGGCAAAGATGCGATATCAAACATTAAAGATATGTACGGTACAGTAAAAGACGTGATATCAAACAAAACAAACTGGATACAGTACAATAAAGACGTGGTATCAAACATTAAAAAAAAAGGTACGGTGCAGTAAAGAGGTGATATCAAACATTAAAAAATAGATAAGGTACAGTAAAGATACGATATCAAACATAAAAAATGGATATTGTATAATAAAGACATGATATCAAACATTGAAAATGGATACGGTACAGTAAAGACGTGGTATCAAACATTAAAAATAGATAAGGAACAGTAAAGACGTTATAACATAAAAAATGGATACAGTACAGTGAAGACGTGGTATCAAACATTAAAAATGGATACGGTACAGTAAAGACGTGGTATCAAACATTAAAAATAGATACGGAACAGTAAAGACGTTATAACATAAAAAATGGATACAGTACAGTAAAGACGTGGTATCAAACATTAAAAATGCATACTGTAGAGTAAAGATGTGATAATAAAACATAAAAAATAGATACGGTACAATAAAAAATACGATATCAAACATAAAAAATGGAGACGGTACAGTAAAAATGTGATATCAAACACAAAAATAGACAAGGTACAATAAACAGGTGATGTCAAACATTAAAAATGGATGCGGGACAGTTAAGATACAATATCAAACATTAAAAGTAGATAAGGTACAGTAAAGACGTGATATCAAAAATTAAAAATAGCTGCGGTGCAGTAAAGATGTGCTATCAAACATTAAAAATAGATACGGTACAGTAAAGATGTGATATTAAACATTAAAGATATTTACGGTACAGTAAAGACGTGATATCAAATCAAACAAAACAAAATGGATACAGTACAGTAAAGACGTGGCATCAAACATTGAAAAAAAGATACGGTGCAGTAAAGAAGTGATATCAAACTTTTGCACAAATATCGAAAGTGTTTTTATCAAAAATTCTGTCTATAAATGTCAATATAAAAAACATCAGTGACAATTTTCCAGTGCAGAAAATTTTACAGTGAAAAAGTTCAGTGTAAAATGATTTGGTGTTTTAAAAATTCAGTGTAAAAATTAAATAATTTGTGAAAAAAATTCAGCATATAAATTTCAATACAAAAAAAAAAAAAAATCGGTGCAGTAAAGTTCACGGTGTAAAATAAGTTGGTGTTTAAAAATTCAGTGTAAAATAATATAAATAGTTTAATTTAAAAAAAAAAAAAAAATCAGTGCAGAAAATTTCACTGTGTAAAAATTCTGTGTAAAATAATTTTGTGTTTAAAAATTTTGTGTATAATAATGATGATCGTGCAAACATTCAATGTATGGATTACAATTTAATAATCAAAAATCAGTGCAGAAAATTTCTCCGTGTAAAATAATTGTTTAAAAATTCTGTGTAAAATAATAATAATCCTGCAAAATTCAGTGTAGAAATTTCAATATATATAAAAAAAAAATCAGTGCAGAAAATTTCACCGTGTAAAAATTATGTTTAAAATATTTGGTGTTTAAACATTCAGTGTAAAATAATCATATTTATGCAAAAATTCTATGTATGAATTTCAATATAATAAACTAAAATCAGTGCAGAAAATTTCACTGCGTAAAATATATTTGCTTCTTAAAAATTCAGTGTAAAATAATACGAATCATGTGAAAATTCAACATATAAATTTCAATATAAAAAAAAAAAAAATTGAAGAAAAGTTTGTGTGAATTAATTTGGTGTTTAAAAATTCTGCTTAAAATAATAAAAATTGTGCAAAAATTCAGTGTATACATTTCAATTAAATAAATAAAAAAATCAGTGCAGATAATTTCATCATGCGAAATAATTGTTTAAAATTTCAGTGTAAAATAATCATATTTATGCAAAAATTCTATGTATGAATTTCAATATAATAAACTAAAATCAGTGCAGAAAATTTCACTGCGTAAAATATATTTGCTTCTTAAAAATTCAGTGTAAAATAATACGAATCATGTGAAAATTCAACATATAAATTTCAATATAAAAAAAAAAAAAATTGAAGAAAAGTTTGTGTGAATTAATTTGGTGTTTAAAAATTCTGCTTAAAATAATAAAAATTGTGCAAAAATTCAGTGTATACATTTCAATTAAATAAATAAAAAAATCAGTGCAGATAATTTCATCATGCGAAATAATTGTTTAAAATTTCAGTGTAAAATAATAAAAATCGTGCAAAAATTCAGTGTATGAATTTCCATGTATAAAAACAGTAAGTGCAGAAAATTTCAGTGTGTAAAAATTCAGTGTAAAATAATAATAATCATGCAAAATTCAGTGTAGAAATTTCAATATGAAAAAAAAAATTGGGTAAAAATTCTGCGTAAAATAATTTGGTGTTTAAACATTCAGTGTAAAATAATCATATTCGTGCAAACATTCTATGTATGAATTTCAATATAATAAACAACAATCAGTGCAGAAAATTTCACTGTGTAAAATAATTTGGTGCTTAAAATTTCAGTGTAAAATAATACTAATCGTGCAAAAATTCAGCATATAAATTTCAACATTAAAAAAATAAAATCGGTGCAGAAAAGTTCATTGTGTAAAATAATTTGGTGTTTAAAAATTCAGTGTAAAATAATACAAATCATGTAAAAATTCCGAGTATACGTTTCAATAAAAAAAAAAAAATCAGTGCAGATAATTTCATCGTGTGAAATAATTGTTTAAAAATTCTGTGTAAAATAATGAAAATCATGCAAAAATTTGGTGTATAAATTTCCATGTATAAAAACAACGAGTGCAGAACATTTCACTGTGTGAAAATTCAGTGTAAAATAATAATAATTGTGCAAAATTCAGTGTAGAAACTTCAATATGAAAAAAAAATGGTGTAAAAAATTATTTGGTGTTTGAACATTCAGTGTAAAATAATCATATTTGTGCAAAAATTCTATGTATGAATTTCAATATAATAAGCTAAAATTAGTGCAGAAAATTTCACTGTGTAAAATATATTTGGTGCTTAAAAATTCAGTGTAAAATAATACGAATCATGCAAAAATTCAACATATAAATTTCAATTTAAAAAAAATCGTTGAAGAAAAGTTCATGTGATTTCATTTGGTGTTTAAAAATTCTGCTTAAAATAAAAATTGTGCAAAAATTCAGTGTATACATTTCAATTAAATAAATAAAAAAATCAGTGCAGGTAATTTCATCATGCGAAATAATTGTTTAAAAATTCAGTGTAAAATAATAAAAATCGTGCAAAAATTCAGTGTATAAATTTCCATGTATAAAAACAATGAGTGCAGAAAATTTCAGTGTGTAAAAATTCAGTGTAAAATAATAATAATCGTGCAAAATTCAGTGTAGAAATTTCAATATGAAAAAAAAATTGGGCAAAAATTATGTGTAAAATAATTTGGTGTTTAAACATTCAGTGTAAAATAATCATATTCGTGCAAAAATTCTATGTATGAATTTCAATATAATAAACAAAAATCAGTGCTGAAAATTTCACTGTGTAAAATAATTTGGTGCTTAAAATTTCAGTGTAAAATAATACTAATCATGCAAAAATTCAGCAGGTAAATTTCAACATTAAAAAAATGTAATCGGTGCAGAAAAGTTCATTGTGTAAAATAATTTGGTGTCTAAAAATTCAGTGTAAAATAATACAAATTATGCAAAAATTCTGAGTATTCATTTCAATTCAAACAAAATAAATCAGTGCAGATAATTTCATCGTGTGAAATAATTGTTTAAAAATTCAGTGTAAAATAATGGAAATCGTGCAAAAATTTGGTGTATAAATTTCCATGTATAAAAACAGTAAGTGCAGAAAATTTCAGTGTGTAAAAATTCAGTGTAAAATAATAATAATCGTGCAAAATTCAGTGTAGAAATTTCAATATGAAAAAAAAAAATTGGGTAAAAATTCTGTGTAAAATAATTTGGTGTTTAAACATTCAGTGTAAAATGATCATATTCGTGCAAAAATTCTATGTATGAATTTCAATATAATAAACAAAAATCAGTGCTGAAAATTTCACTGTGTAAAATAATTTGGTGCTTAAAATTTCAGTGTAAAATAATACTAATCATGCAAAAATGCAGCAGGTAAATTTCAACATTAAAAAAATTAAATCGGTGCAGAAATGTTCATTGTGTAAAATAATTTGGTGTTTAAAAATTCAGTGTAAAATAATACAAATTATGCAAAAATTCTGAGTATTCATTTCAATTAAAACAAAATAAATCAGTGCAGATAATTTCATCGTGTGAAATAATTGTTTAAAAATTCAGTGAAAAATAATGGAAATTGTGCAAAAATTCGGTGTATAAATTTCCATGTATAAAACCGTGTGCAGAAACTTTCACTGTGTGAAAATTCAGTGTAAAATAATAATAATCGTGCAAAATTCAGTGTAGAAATTTCAATATGAAAAAAAAATTGTGTAAAAATTCTGTGTAAAAAATTTGGTGTTTAAACATTCAGTATAAAATAATCATATTCGTGCAAAAACTGTATGTATGAATTTCAATATAATAAACGAAAATCAGTGCAAAAAATGTCATTGTGTAAAATAATTTGTTGCTTAAAAATTCAGTGTAAAATAATAATAATCATGCAAAAATTCAGCGTATAAATTTCAATATTAGAAAAAAAAAATCGGCGTGGAAAAGTTCATTGTGTAAAATAATTTAGTGTTTAAAGATTCTGGGTAAAATATAAAAAAATCGTACAAAAATTCAGTGTATAATTCATCCATCCATCCATTTCCTACCGCTTATTCCCTTTTTGGGGTCGCGGGGGGCGCTGGCGCCTAATTTAGCTACAATCGGGCGGAAGGCGTTGTACACCCTGGACAAGTTGCCACCTCATCGCAGGGCCGTGTATAATTCAATTAAAAATAAAAATAAAAAATCAGTGAAGAAAATTTCACAATGTAAAAATTCAGTGTAAAATAATAATCGTGCGAAATTCAGTGTAGAAATTTTAATATGAAAAAATAAAATCAGTGCAGAAAATGTCATCGTGTAAAATACTTTTGTGTTTAAAAATTCAGTGTAAAAATAATAAAAATAATGCAAAAATTCTGTGTATAAATTTCAATTAAAAAAAAAAAAATCAGTGCAAAAAATTTCATCGTGTAAAAATTCAGTGTGAAATAATAATAATTGTGCAAAATTCAGTGCAGAAATTTCGATATGAAATAAATAAAACAGCGCAGAAAATATAATCATGTAAAAATTCAGTGTAAAATAACAATCGTGCGAAATTCAGTGTAGAAATTTTAATATGAAAAAATAAAATCACTGCAGAAAATGTAATTGTGTAAAAGACTTTTGTGTTTAAAAATTCAGTGTAAAAATAATAAAAATTATGCAAAAATTCTGTGTATAAATTTCAATTAAAAAAAAAATCAGTGCAAAAAATTTCACTGTGTAAAAATTCAGTGTAAAATAATAATTGTGCAAAATTCAGTGCAGAAATTTCAATATGAAAAAAATAAAATAGCGCAAAAAACTTAATCGTGTAAAAATTCTGTGTAAAAATAATTTGGTGTTAAACATTCAGTGTAAAATAATAAAAATTGTGCAAAAATTCAGTGTATAAATTTCCATGTATAAAAAAAAAATCAGTGCAGAAAATTTCATTGTGTAAAAACTTAATGTAAAATAATAATAATTGTGCAAAATTCAGTGTAGAAATTTCAATATGAAAAAAATAAAATAGCGCAGAAAATGTAATCGTGTAAAAAATTATGTGTAAAATAATTTGGTGTTCAAACATTCTGTGTAAAATAATTTGGTGTTTAAAAATTCTGTGTAAAATAATGATGATCGTGCAAAAATTCAATGCATAAAATACAATATAATAATCAAAAATCAGTGCAGAAAATGTCATCGTGTAAATATTCAGTGTAAAATAATAATAATTGTGCAAAATTCAGTGTAGAAATTTCAATATGAAAAAAAAATAGCGCGGAAAATGTAATCAATTATGTGTAAAATAATTTGGTGTTTAAACATTCAGTGTAAAATAATAATAATCGTGCAACAATTCAGTGTATGAATTTCAATATAAAAAAAAAACCCCGACTCGCCTTGATTTAGAAATCTTATACAAAAATATAACATTTTTTTTATCGACCTTCCTCTTTTGGTCACCATGGTGACGGCCACATCACGGTGCGGGCGCCTCGATGTTTTTGCAGGGAGACATCAGGCCCGGGGTGGCCGGGGCAACAATCCATCAAATGGAACACTAACACGCCGCAGCCTCCGCCAGTTGCCTGGCAACCGCTTGGCCATCCAAAAAAAAAAAAAACAACAACAAAAAAACGCTCTCCGGGAAGTTAGCAGCAATGAAAGGAAACGAGAGCGGCTAATCGGAGACGGTCTCCGAGACTAAAAAAAAGAAAGCCAAACAGACCTTGAGACGCGAGATGGACACGGTGGCCTCGGCCAGGGTCTTGACGGACATGGGCATCAGAGCCAGGCAGAAGCGCATGGCGTTGAAGATGGCGATGGTGGTGAAGGCCTGCGGACATCGACATGTCATCGCTATTTCATAAATTGTCCAATAGATGCAGAGGACACAGTATATAACAGTGAAAACTCATTTTATACTAACATATCTATTTTACCCTAATGTATCATAAGTGATACACAACACTCATTTTATACTAATACATCTATTTTACCCTAATGTATCCTAAGTGATACACAACACTAATTTTATACTAACATATCTATTTTACCCTAATGTATCATATGTGATACACAACTTTTAGTGTAATATGTTTTTTTTTAATCTAAAAAGCCTGATGTATTAGAGCACATGCATGCATTACACGCGTTGTCCACTAAAGGGCAGTAGTTGACTTATTAGAAGGCTGTCCAGTGAAGAAACATGATGTACTTGATTTTTGAAGAGCAACTTTGACAAATTTAAAAGAAAAACGGTAATAAAAATGTATTTTTTAAATTGAAAAACTATCGTTTTGAAAATGTGTATCAAATATGAAACAACAGATATTAACTCTAAATTGGTCATTTAGGATTTTACTGTATTTCATGTATTATAAATATCATGGAGCAACTTACAGACTTTACATGTTTTAAATACAATGTTTACTTTACACAATTTGCTATATTTACAGGTAAAAATTTTATTGTTTTATCATTTTATGGTGAGAAGGTGAATAAAGGTTAAATAGAAGGTAAAATAAGGTAAATAAAAGGTTAAATAAGTTAAACGGAAGGAAAAACAAAAGGTTAAAGAAGGAATATAAAAGATGAAAGTTGTTCAAAGAAGGTAAATAAAAGGTAAATGAAATACTATACAAGGTAAATTAGGATAAAAAGAAGGTAATAAATATAAGGTAAAAGAAGGATAACAAAAGGTAAAAACAAACTATAAGATAAATAGAATGTAAGATGAAGTAAATAGAAGGTAAATCAAGTTAAATAAAAGGTAAAATAAGCTAAAAAGAAAGTAAAAGATGGTCAAATAAGGTAAGTACAGGCTAAAAGAAGTCAAATACACAATAAAACATGTTAAATAGAAGGTAAATACAAGGTAAATAAAAGGTAAAAAAAAAGGAATATAGAAGATGAAACATGTAAAAGACACTTCCAGAAGGTAAATAAAAGGTAAAAGAAGGACTATAGAAGATGAAAGACGGTCAAAAAAAGGTAAATGCAAGGTAAATAAAAGGTTAAATAAGTTAAATGGAAGGAAAAACAAAAGTTTAAAGAAGGAATAGAAAAGATAAATGTTGTTCAAAGAAGGTAAATAAAAGGTAAATGAAATAATATACAAGGTAAATTAGGATAAAAAGAAGGTAATAAATATAAGGTAAAGGAAGGATAACAAAAGGTAAAAAAAACTAAGATAAATAGAATGTAAAATGAGGTAAATAGAAGGTAAATCAATTTAAATAGAAGGTAAAATAAGTTAACTACTTGGTAAAATAAGCTAAAAAGAAGGTGAGAGATGGTCAAAGAAGGTGAACAGAAGGTAAGTACAGGCTCAAAGAAGTCAAATACACAATAAAAGATGTTAAATAGAAGGTAAATTCAAGGTAAAAAAAAAAGAATATACATGATAAAAAGGTAAGACACTTACAGAAGGTAAATAAAAGGTAAAAGAAGGAATATAGAAGATGAAAGACGGTCAAAAAAGGTAAATACAAGGTAAATACAAGGTCAAATAAGTCAAATGGAAGGAAAAATAAAAGTTTAAAGAAGGAATATAAAAGATAAAAGTTGTTCAAAGAAGGTAAATAAAAGGTAAATGAAATACTATACAAGGTAAATTAGGATAAAAAGGAGGTAATAAATATAAGGTAAAAGGATAATAAAAGGTAAAAACAAACTATAAGATAAATAGAATGTAAAATGAAGTAAATAGAAAGTAAAATAAGTTAACCACTTGGTAAAATAAGCTAAAAAGAAAGTAAAAGATGGTCAAAGAAGGTAAGTACAGGCTAAAAGATGTCAAATACACGGTAATAGATGTTAAATAAAAGGTAAATACAAGGTAAAAAAATGAATAGAGATAATAAAAAGGTAAGACACTTACAGAGGGTAAATAAAAGGTAAAAAAAGGAATATAGAAGATGAAAGACGGTCAAAAAAGGTAAATAAAAGGTAAAAAAAATTTTTTTTTTAAAGGAATATAGAAGATAAAAAAGTCAAAGATGGTCCAAGAAGGTAAATAAAAAGTAATGAGGGTTATTCATTTATTTCATGAAGTAGACCGTGAAGGTGTGGTCTACTCACCTCAGTGGTGTGCAGGTTTAAGGTGTGGTCTACTCACCTCAGTGGTGTGCAGGTTTAAGGTGTGGTCTACTCACTTCAGTGGTGTGCAGGTTTAAGGTGTGGTCTACTCACTTCAGTGGTGTGCAGGTTTAAGGTGCGGTCTACTCACTTCAGTGGTGTGCAGGTTTAAGGTGTGGTCTACTCACTTCAGTGGTGTGCAGGTTTAAGGTGTGGTCTACTCACTTCAGTGGTGTGCAGGTTTAAGGTGTGGTCTACTCACCTCAGTGGTGTGCAGGTTTAAGGTGTGGTCTACTCACCTCAGTGGTGTGCAGGTTTAAGGTGTGGTCTACTCACTTCAGTGGTGTGCAGGTTTAAGGTGTGGTCTACTCACTTCAGTGGTGTGCAGGTTTAAGGTGCGGTCTACTCACTTCAGTGGTGTGCAGGTTTAAGGTGTGGTCTACTCACCTCAGTGGTGTGCAGGTTTAAGGTGTGGTCTACTCACTTCAGTGGTGTGCAGGTTTAAGGTGTGGTCTACTCACTTCAGTGGTGTGCAGGTTTAAGGTGTGGTCTACTCACTTCAGTGGTGTGCAGGTTTAAGGTGTGGTCTACTCACTTCAGTGGTGTGCAGGTTTAAGGTGTGGTCTACTCACCTCAGTGGTGTGCAGGTTTAAGGTGTGGTCGACTCACTTCAGTGGTGTGCAGGTTTAAGGTGTGGTCTACTCACTTCAGTGGTGTGCAGGTTTAAGGTGTGGTCTACTCACTTCAGTGGTGTGCAGGTTTAAGGTGTGGTCTACTCACTTCAGTGGTGTGCAGGTTTAAGGTGTGGTCTACTCACTTAAGTGGTGTGCAGGTTTAAGTTAAGGTGTGGTCTACTCACTTCAGTGGTGTGCAGGTTTAAGGTGTGGTCTACTCACTTCAGTGGTGTGCAGGTTTAAGGTGTGGTCTACTCACTTCAGTGGTGTGCAGGTTTAAGGTGTGGTCTACTCACCTCAGTGGTGTGCAGGTTTAAGGTGTGGTCTACTCACTTCAGTGGTGTGCAGGTTTAAGGTGTGGTCTACTCACCTCAGTGGTGTGCAGGTTTAAGGTGTGGTCTACTCACTTCAGTGGTGTGGAGGTTTAAGGTGTGGTCTACTCACTTAAGTGGTGTGCAAGTTTAAGGTGTGGTCTACTCACCTCAGTGGTGTGCAGGTTTAAGGTGTGGTCTACTCACCTCAGTGGTGTGCAGGTTTAAGGTGTGGTCTACTCACTTCAGTGGTGTGCAGGTTTAAGGTGTGGTCTACTCACTTCAGTGGTGTGCAGGTTTAAGGTGTGGTCTACTCACTTCAGTGGTGTGCAGGTTTAAGGTGTGGTCGACTCACTTCAGTGGTGTGCAGGTTTAAGGTGTGGTCTACTCACTTCAGTGGTGTGCAGGTTTAAGGTGTGGTCTACTCACTTCAGTGGTGTGCAGGTTTAAGGTGTGGTCTACTCACTTCAGTGGTGTGCAGGTTTAAGGTGTGGTCTACTCACTTCAGTGGTGTGCAGGTTTAAGGTGTGGTCTACTCACTTCAGTGGTGTGCAGGTTTAAGGTGTGGTCTACTCACCTCAGTGGTGTGCAGGTTTAAGGTGTGGTCTACTCACCTCAGTGGTGTGCAGGTTTAAGGTGTGGTCTACTCACTTCAGTGGTGTGCAGGTTTAAGTTAAGGTGTGGTCTACTCACCTCAGTGGTGTGCAGGTTTAAGGTGTGGTCTACTCACTTCAGTGGTGTGCAGGTTTAAGGTGTGGTCTACTCACCTCAGTGGTGTGCAGGTTTAAGGTGTGGTCTACTCACCTCAGTGGTGTGCAGGTTTAAGGTGTGGTCTACTCACTTCAGTGGTGTGCAGGTTTAAGGTGTGGTCTACTCACTTCAGTGGTGTGCAGGTTTAAGGTGTGGTCTACTCACTTCAGTGGTGTGCAGGTTTAAGGTGTGGTCTACTCACTTCAGTGGTGTGCAGGTTTAAGGTGTGGTCTACTCACCTCAGTGGTGTGCAGGTTTAAGGTGTGGTCTACTCACCTCAGTGGTGTGCAGGTTTAAGGTATGGTCTACTCACTTCAGTGGTGTGCAGGTTTAAGGTGTGGTCTACTCACTTAAGTGGTGTGCAGGTTTAAGTTAAGGTGTGGTCTACTCACCTCAGTGGTGTGCAGGTTTAAGGTGTGGTCTACTCACTTCAGTGGTGTGCAGGTTTAAGGTGTGGTCTACTCACTTCAGTGGTGTGCAGGTTTAAGGTGTGGTCTACTCACTTCAGTGGTGTGCAGGTTTAAGGTGTGGTCTACTCACTTAAGTGGTGTGCAGGTTTAAGTTAAGGTGTGGTCTACTCACCTCAGTGGTGTGCAGGTCTAGTCCCAGCAAGGTGTGCACCATGAAGGTGAGCACGGTGGCAGTGGTGGGGACGATGCTGGTGATGCTGGTGTTTATGTTCTGGATGTAGCTGGACATCCGCAGATGTTTCTTCTCCCTCTCCCTCAGCTCTACAAGGAGCAAAGCATCATGGGTACTTGTGGCCAGGTGCAGGCAGGAAGTGAGCGCCTCACCTGCGACCTTGTCCAGGAAGCAGTCCTCCCAGGCGTACATCTTGATGAGCTTGATGCTGCTCAGGATCTCGTTCATGGAGCGCACGCGGCCGTCCGTCATCAGCACGCCTCTCACCCGGAACATGTTGATCATCTTGGCCAGGACCACCTGGGACACACACGCCCGTCACTCCCGCTCAACACCTGGACACCTGAACACCTCACCTGCACGGGGATGAAGAGCAGGTAGGTGCCCACCCCGCTCAGCGCCGTCAGACCCAGCACATAGCAGGCGTACACGATGCACACCAGGAACAACACCGGCGAGGAGATGACGAAACTGCCGAACAACACCGCCTCCAACAGTCGGTGGCCGTCGTTAGTCAGCACGTTGATGATCTGTCGGGGGGGGGCATGTTGGATGAGGCACAAGACATGTTGGATGAGGGACAAGACATGTTGGATGAAGGACAAGACATGTTGGATGAGGCACAAGACATGTTGGATGAGGGACAAGACATGTTGGATGAGGTACAAGACATGATGGATGAGGGACACCACATGTTGGATGAGAGACAAGACATATTGGATGAGGGACAAGACATGTTGGATGAGGGACAAGACATGTTGGATGAAGGACACATGTTGGATGAGGGACAAGACATGTTGGATGAGGGACAAGACATGTTGGATGAAGGACAAGACATGTTGGATGAGGGACAAGACATGTTGGATGAGGTACAAGACATGTTGGATGAGGAACAAGACATGTTGGATGAGGGACAAGACATGTTGGATGAGGGGACAAGACATGTTGGATGAAGGACAAGACATGTTGGATGAGGGACAAGACATGTTGGATGAGGGACAAGACGTGTTGGATGAGGTACAAGACATGATGGATGAGGGACACCACATGTTGGATGAGGGACAAGACATGTTGGATGAGGAACAAGACATGTTGGATGAGGGACAAGACATGTTGGATGAGGGGACAAGACATGTTGGATGAAGGACAAGACATGTTGGATGAGGGACAAGACATGTTGGATGAGGGACAAGACGTGTTGGATGAGGTACAAGACATGTTGGATGAGGGACACCACATGTTGGATGAGGGACAAGACATGTTGGATGAGGGACAAGACATGTTGGATGAGGTACAAGACATGATGGATGAGGGACACCACATGTTGGATGAGAGACAAGACATATTGGATGAGGGACAAGACATGTTGGATGAGGGACAAGACATGTTGGATGAAGGACAAGACATGTTGGATGAAGGACAAGACATGTTGGATGAGGGACAAGACATGTTGGATGAGGTACAAGAC
The DNA here is from genome assembly GCF_033978795.1 of Nerophis ophidion. NCBI lineage: Eukaryota > Metazoa > Chordata > Actinopteri > Syngnathiformes > Syngnathidae > Nerophis > Nerophis ophidion. The sequence goes on along the minus strand of NC_084612.1, from coordinate 84,927,700 downwards.
ATGTTGGATGAGGGACAAGACATGTTGGATGAAGGACAAGACATGTTGGATGAGGGACAAGACATGTTGGATGAGGTACAAGACATGTTGGATGAGGAACAAGACATGTTGGATGAGGTACAAGACATGTTGGATGAGGAACAAGACATGTTGGATGAGGTACAAGACATGTTGGATGAAGGACAAGACATGTTGGATGAGGTACAAGACATGTTGGATGAGGGACAAGACATGTTGGATGAGGGACAAGACATGTTGGATGAAGGACACATGTTGGATGAAGGACAAGACATGTTGGATGAGGGACAAGACATGTTGGATGAAGGACAAGACATGTTGGATGAAGGACAAGACATGTTGGATGAGGGACAAGACATGTTGGATGAAGGACAAGACATGTTGGATGAGGGACAAGACATGTTGGATGAAGGACAAGACATGTTAGATGAGGCACAAGACATGTTGGATGAGGGACAAGACATGTTGGATGAAGGACAAGACATGTTGGATGAAGGACAAAACATATTGGATGAAGGACAAGACATGTTGGATGAAGGACAAGACATGTTAGATGAGGGACAAGACATGTTGGATGAGGGACAAGACATGTTGGATGAAGGACAAGACATGTTGGATGAAGGACAAAACCTATTGGATGAAGGACAAGACATGTTGGATGAGTGACAAGACATGTTGGATGAAGGACACCACATGTAGGATGAAGGACAAGACATATTGGATAAAGGACAACACATGTTGGATGAAGGACAAGACATGTTGCATGAAGGACACCACATGTTGGATGAAGGACAAGACATGTTGGATGAAGGACAAGACATGTTGGATGAAGGACACCACATGTTGGATGAAGGACAAGACATGTTGGATGAAGGACACCACATGTTGGATGAAGGACAAGACATGTTGGATGAAGGACAAGACATGTTGGATGAAGGACAAGACATGTTGGATGAAGGACAAAACATGTTGGATGAAGGACAAGACATGTTGGATGAAGGACAAGACATGTTGGATGAAGGACAAGACATGTTGGATGAAGGACAAGACATGTTGGATGAAGGACAAGACATGTTGGATGAAGGACAAGACATGTTGGATGAGGGACAAGACATGTTGGATGAGGTACAAGACATGTTGGATGAAGGACAAGACATGTTGGATGAGGGACAAGACATGTTGGATGAGGGACAAGACATGTTGGATGAAGGACAAGACATGTTGGATGAGGGACAAGACATGTTGGATGAAGGACACATGTTGGATGAGGGACAAGACATGTTGGATGAGGGACAAGACATGTTGGATGAGGGACAAGACATGTTGGATGAGGGACAAGACATGTTGGATGAAGGACAAGACATGTTGGATGAGGAACAAGACATGTTGGATGAGGTACAAGACATGTTGGATGAAGGACAAGACATGTTGGATGTGGGACAAGACATGTTGGATGAGGGACAAGACATGTTGGATGAAGGACAAGACATGTTGGATGAGGGACAAGACATGTTGGATGAAGGACAAGACATGTTGGATGAGGAACAAGACATGTTGGATGAGGAACAAGACATGTTGGATGAGGTACAAGACATGTTGGATGAGGGACAAGACATGTTGGATGAGGTACAAGACATGTTGGATGAGGTACAAGACATGTTGGATGAGGGACAAGACATGTTGGATGAGGGACAAGACATGTTGGATGAGGGACAAGACATGTTGGATGAAGGACAAGACATGTTGGATGAAGGACAAGACATGTTGGATGAAGGACATGTTGGATGAAGGACAAGACATGTTGGATGAAGGACAAGACATGTTGGATGAAGGACATGTTGGATGAAGGACAAGACATGTTGGATGAAGGACAAGACATGTTGGATGAAGGACATGTTGGATGAAGGACAAGACATGTTGGATGAGGGACAAGACATGTTGGATGAAGGACAAGACATGTTGGATGAGGGACAAGACATGTTGGATGAGGGACAAGACACGTTTGATGAGGGACAAGACATGTTGGATGAGGGACAAGACATGTTGGATGAGGTACAAGACATGTTGGATGAGGGACAAGACATGTTGGATGAGGGACAAGACACGTTGGATGAAGGACAAGACATGTTGGATGAGGGACAAGACATGTTGGATGAGGGACAAGACACGTTGGATGAGGGACAAGACATGTTGGATGAGGGACAAGACATGTTGGATGAGGTACAAGACATGTTGGATGAGGGACAAGACATGTTGGATGAGGGACAAGACATGTTGGATGAAGGACAAGACATGTTGGATGAAGGACAAGACATGTTGGATGAGGGAAAAGACATGTTGGATGAAGGACACATGTTGGATGAAGGACAAGACATGTTGGATGAAGGACAAGACATGTTGGATGAAGGACAAGACATGTTGGATGAGGGACAAGACATGTTGGATGAAGGACAAGACATGTTGGATGAAGGACAAGACATGTTGGATGAGGGACAAGACATGTTGGATGAAGGACAAGACATGTTGGATGAAGGACAAGACATGTTGGATGAGGTACAAAACATGTTGGATGAAGGACAAGACATGTTGGATGAAGGACAAGACATGTTGGATGAGGGACAAGACATGTTGGATGAAGGACAAGACATGTTGGATGAAGGACAAAACATGTTGGATGAAGGACAAGACATGTTGGATGAGGTACAAGACATGTTGGATGAGGTACAAGACATGTTGGATGAGGGACAAGACATGTTGGATGAAGGACAAGACATGTTGGATGAAGGACAAGACATGTTGGATGAAGGACAAGACATGTTGGATGAAGGACAAGACATGTTGGATGAGGTACAAGACATGTTGGATGAGGGACAAGACATGTTGGATGAGGGACAAGACATGTTGGATGAAGGACAAGACATGTTGGATGAAGGACAAGACATGTTGGATGAGGGACAAGACATGTTGGATGAAGGACAAGACATGTTGGATGAGGGACAAGACATGTTGGATGAGGGACAAGACATGTTGGATGAGGGACAAGACATGTTGGATGAGGTACAAGACATGTTGGATGAGGGACAAGACATGTTGGATGAGGGACAAGACGTGTTGGATGTGGTACAAGACGTGTTGGATGTGGTACAAGACGTGTTGGATGAGGGACAAGACGTGTTGGATGAGGTACAAGACGTGTTGGATGAGGGACAAGACGTGTTGGATGAAGGACAAGACGTGTTGGATGAGGGACAAGACGTGTTGGATGAAGGACAAGACGTGTTGGATGAGGGACAAGACGTGTTGGATGAGGGACAAGACATGTTGGATGAGGGACAAGACATGTTGGATGAGGTACAAGACATGTTGGATGAAGGACACCACATGTTGGATGAGGGACAAGACATGTTGGATGAGGTACAAGACATGTTGGATGAGGGACAAGACATGTTGGATGAGGGACAAGACATGTTGGATGAGGGACAAGACATGTTGGATGAGGTACAAGACATGTTGGATGAGGGACAAGACATGTTGGATGAGGGACAAGACATGTTGGATGAGGGACAAGACATGTTGGATGAGGTACAAGACATGTTGGATGAGGTACAAGACATGTTGGATGAGGTACAAGACATGTTGGATGAGGGACAAGACATGTTGGATGAGGTACAAGACATGTTGGATGAGGTACAAGACATGTTGGATGAGGTACAAGACATGTTGGATGAGGTACAAGACATGTTGGATGAGGTACAAGACATGTTGGATGAGGGACAAGACATGTTGGATGAGGTACAAGACATGTTGGATGAGGTACAAGACATGTTGGATGAGGTACAAGACATGTTGGATGAGGTACAATACATGTTGGATGAGGGACAAGACATGTTGGATGAGGGACAAGACATGTTGGATGAAGGACAAGACATGTTGGATGAGGTACAAGACATGTTGGATGAGGGACAAGACATGTTGGATGAGGTACAAGACATGTTGGATGAGGGACAAGACATGTTGGATGAGGTACAAGACATGTTGGATGAGGGACAAGACATGTTGGATGAGGTACAAGACATGTTGGATGTGGTACAAGACATGTTGGATGAAGGACAAGACATGTTGGATGAGGGACAAGACATGTTGGATGAGGGACAAGACATGTTGGATGAAGGACAAGACATGTTGGATGAAGGACAAGACATGTTGGATGAGGAACAAGACATGTTGGATGAGGGACAAGACATGTTGGATGAGAGACAAGACATGTTGGATGAGGGACAAGACATGTTGGATGAGGTACAAGACATGTTGGATGAGGGACAAGACATGTTGGATGAGGGACAAGACATGTTGGATGAGGAACAAGACATGTTGGATGAAGGACAAGACATGTTGGATGAGGGACAAGACATGTTGGATGAGGTACAAGACATGTTGGATGAGGGACAAGACATGTTGGATGAGGGACAAGACATGTTGGATGAGGTACAAGACATGTTGGATGAAGGACACCACATGTTGGATGAGGGACAAGACATGTTGGATGAGGTACAAGACATGTTGGATGAGGGACAAGACATGTTGGATGAGGGACAAGACATGTTGGATGAGGGACAAGACATGTTGGATGAGGGACAAGACATGTTGGATGAGGTACAAGACATGTTGGATGAGGAACAAGACATGTTGGATGAAGGACAAGACATGTTGGATGAGGGACAAGACATGTTGGATGAGGGACAAGACATGTTGGATGAGGGACAAGACATGTTGGATGAGGGACAAGACATGTTGGATGAAGGACAAGACATGTTGGATGAGGGACAAGACATGTTGGATGAAGGACAAGACATGTTGGATGAGGGACAAGACATGTTGGATGTGGTACAAGACATGTTGGATGAGGGACAAGACATGTTGGATGTGGTACAAGACATGTTGGATGAGGGACAAGACATGTTGGATGTGATACAAGACATGTTGGATGTGGTACAAGACATGTTGGATGAGGTACAAGACATGTTGGATGAGGTACAAGACGTGTTGGATGAGGTACAAGACGTGTTGGATGAGGGACAAGACGTGTTGGATGAGGGACAAGACATGTTGGATGAAGGACAAGACATGTTGGATGAGGTACAAGACATGTTGGATGAGGTACAAGACATGTTGGATGAGGTACAAGACATGTTGGATGAGGGACAAGACATGTTGGATGAGGTACAAGACATGTTGGATGAGGGACAAGACATGTTGGATGAGGGACAAGACATGTTGGATGAGGTACAAGACATGTTGGATGAGGTACAAGACATGTTGGATGAGGTACAAGACATGTTGGATGAGGTACAAGACATGTTGGATGAGGTACAAGACATGTTGGATGAGGGACAAGACATGTTGGATGAAGGACAAGACATGTTGGATGAGGGACAAGACATGTTGGATGAGGGACAAGACATGTTGGATGAGGTACAAGACATGTTGGATGAAGGACAAGACATGTTGGATGAGGGACAAGACATGTTGGATGAGGGACAAGACATGTTGGATGAGGGACAAGACATGTTGGATGAGGGACAAGACATGTTGGATGAGGGACAAGACATGTTGGATGAGGGACACCACATGTTGGATGAGGGACAAGACATGTTGGATGGTAAGATGGCAGGTAAGAAGATGGCAGGTAAGAAGAAGGCAGGTAAGAAGAAGGCAGGTAAGAAGAAGGCAGGTAAGAAGAAGGCAGGTAAGAAGATGGCAGGTAAGGATATGGCAGGTAAGAAGAAGGCAGGTAAGAAGAAGGCAGGTAAGAAGAAGGCAGGTAAGAAGAAGGCAGGTAAGAAGAAGGCAGGTAAGAAGATGGCAGGTAAGAAGATGGCAGGTAAGAAGATGGCAGGTAAGAAGATGGCAGGTAAGGATATGGCAGGTAAGGATATGGCAGGTAAGAAGAAGGCAGGTAAGAAGAAGGCAGGTAAGAAGAAGGCAGGTAAGAAGAAGGCAGGTAAGAAGATGGCAGGTAAGAAGATGGCAGGTAAGAAGAAGGCAGGTAAGAAGATGGCAGGTAAGAAGATGGCAGGTAAGAAGATGGCAGGTAAGAAGAAGGCAGGTAAGAAGAAGGCAGGTAAGGATAAGGCAGGTAAGAAGAAGGCAGGTAAGAAGAAGGCAGGTAAGAAGAAGGCAGGTAAGAAGAAGGCAGGTAAGAAGAAGGCAGGTAAGAAGAAGGCAGGTAAGAAGAAGGCAGGTAAGAAGATGGCAGGTAAGAAGAATGCAGGTAAGAAGAATGCAGGTAAGAAGAAGGTGCTCACCTCTCCCGTGGAGACGGCACCAGACACCCGCAGCGAGATGATCTTCTGGTATCCCAGCGAGCTGAAGGCTCCTTTGAGGCGGACGGCGGTGCGCAGGTTGATGGCCCAGAGCAGCGAGATGAGGAAACCCTTGAAGAACTCTGTGGTGAACAAGGCCAGACACAGACTGATGCCATGCAGCCGGGTGGACTTGGACGGGTCTTCCACGTAGTCCAGGAGCAGGTAGACCATGACGGCCTGCAGAGGGCAGGAAACACAGAACCACAGAACTTTCCTCCAGAAGGTCTTATCTTTGTCCAAGTCATGTCAGATAAAACAAAAATGGAGCTGTTTGACCACAACACCCAGCAATATGTTTGGAGGAGAAAAGGTGAGGCCTCTAATCCCAGGAACACTATACCTACTGTCAAGCATGGTGGTGGTATGTTGTTTTCTCTGGGCCTGTTTTGCAGCCAATTGAACTGCTGCTTTAAATGAAAAAGAAGGATTACCTCCAAATTCTTCAGGACAAGCTAAAATCATCAGCTCCGAGGTTGGGTCTCGGGCGCAGTTGGGTGTTCCAACAGGACAAGGACCCCCAAACACATGTCAAAAATGGTCGAATGTTACTCTAATTATGTATAAGTAATCACACAACTCCTATGCTTAAAGGACGTTGCTATAGTTATTATCAATTATGCTGAAGTTGTACTTTTCTATCTGTGCAAAGGGACGAGTGGTCTCGTATCAGTGTTTGTGTCCAGACCCGGCCTGCTGACTGCCAAGGGCGAACATCGAGTGCCGTGACGCAGACAAAGCAGAGACAGGGCGATATGACGAGTGTCAGCGGTTTTCCATTTCTGAATAATCATATATTGTGTCTAACTGGGGCTGCTGAAATAAACCGCCCTCCTTCCTTCAGAAGCAGCCTCAGTGATGTAACCAGGGATCTCCCGAATAAATAGTGGAGTACGTGGGCTGGGCCTCAGGGCGTAGGTTGGAACTGGAACTGAGTGTACAGCCCCATACCTCTCTCCTCATGAGCCAAATTGAACTCTGTCTCTGCATGATTCCTTGCTTCTTGTCTGTTTAATTGTTTCAACCTGACATAAAGGAATGTCTAAATCAGGCTACTACTGCTTCCATGAGCTTCAATCGGAAGTCAACTGAAATAGTTTTTCACTTCACTTGAAGCTCATGGAGAGAATGCCAAGAGTGTGCAGAGGAGTAAGCAGAGCCACAGGTGGCTAATTTGAACAAACTAGAATATAAAGACATGTTTTCAGTTATTTCCCCTTTTTTTTGTTAAGTACATAACTCCACATGTGTTCATTTATAGTTTGGATGTGACTATCTACAATGTAAATAGTCATGAAAATAAAGAACACGCATTGAATGAGAAGGTGTGTCCAAACTTTTGGCCTGTACTATACACACATACACACAAACACACACACACACACTACTCGCACAGTGTCTGCTTGTATGTACTCTGTGTGTGCGTGCTGCCGAACATGCTCCTCTGCTCGTAAAACCAGCAATGTCACCAGGTGAGTATTGTATCGTTTTCGATTCAATAGTATCCCAGAAATATCAAATCAAACCAAGGAGGCATTGCAAAAATGTGAGTAAAATAATTTGGTGTTAAAAAATGATGTGTAAAAAAATATTAATTGTGCAAAAAAAATTTCAGTAAACATATTTCAATAAAAAAGGAAAAAAATCAGTGCAGAAAAGTTCCCCGTGTAAAATAATTTGTTTCAAAATTCAGAGTCAAATAATAATCGTGCAAAAATTCAGTGTATGAATTTAAATTTAAAAAGAAATAATCAGGGCAGTGCGGAACATTTTTACCGTAAAACTTTGGTGTAGTATAATTCAGTGTTTAAAAATTCAGTGTAAAATAATAAAAATCATGCAAAATTCAGTGTTTAAGTTTATATATATATATATATATATATATATATATATATATATATATATATATATATATATATATATGCATTTGGAGTTTAAAAATTCATTGTAAAATAATATGAATTGTGCAGAATTTCAGTGTGGACATTTCAATATAAAAAAAAAAAATCAATGCAGAAAATTTCAACGTGTAAAAATTCAGCGTAAAAAAATAATAATTGTACAAAATTTCAGTGTATAAATTAAAAAATAAATAAATAAACCAGTGCAGAAAATTTCACCGTCCAAAAATTATGAGTAAAATAATTAGTTGTTTGAAAATTCAATGTAAAATAGTAATAATCATGCAAAAATTCAGTGTATGAATTTAAATTTAAAAAGAAATAATCAGTGCAGAACATTTTTACTGTAAAACTTTGGTGTAATATAATTCAGTGTTTAAAAATTCAGTGTAAAATAATAAAAATCGTGCAAAATTCAGTGTTTAAATTTATATATATATATATATATATATGCAATTGGAGTTTAAACATTCATTGTAAAATAATATGAATTGTGCAGAATTTCAGTGTGGACATTTCAATATAAAAAAAAAGAAAAATCAATGCAGAAAATTTCACTGTGAAAAATTCAGTGTAAAAAAATAATAATTGTACAAAATTTCAGTGTATAAATTAAAAAATAAATAAATAAACCAGTGCAGAAAATTTCACCGTCCAAAAATTATGTGTAAAATAATTAGTTGTTTGAAAATTCAATGTAAAATAGTAATAATCATGCAAAAATTCAGTGTATGAATTTAAATTTAAAAAGAAATAATCAGTGCAGAACATTTTTACTGTAAAACTTTGGTGTAATATAATTCAGTGTTCAAAAATTCAGTGTAAAATAATAAAAATCGTGAAAAATTCAGTGTTTAAATTTATATATATATATATATATATATATATATATATATATATATATATATATATATATATATATATATATATATATATATATATATATATATATGTATGTAGGTGTGGGAAAAATCACAAGACTACTTCATCTCTACAGAACTGTTTCATGAGGGGTTCCCTCAATCATCAGGAGATTTTCCTCATGAAACAGTTCTGTAGAGATGAAGTAGTCTTGTGATTTTTCCCACACCTACATATTGCACTCTACCACGGTATCGAGCACTATTCTCTGGATAATCCAATCAAGACACATATATATATATATATATATACACATGCATTTGGAGTTTAAAAAATAATTGTAAAATAATATGAATTGTGCAGAATTTTAGTGTGGACATTTCAATATAAAAAAGAAAAATCAATGCAGAAGATTTCACTGTGTAAAAATTCAGTGTAAAAAAAATATAATTGTGCAAAATTTCAGTGTATAAATTGAAAAATTAATAAATAAATAAATAAATCAGTGCAGAAAATTTCACCGTCTAAAAATGATGTGTAAAATAATGAGGTGTTTGAAAATTCAATGTAAAATAGTAATAATCATGCAAAAATTCAGTGTATGGATATCAATATATATATATATAAAAAAAATCACCCTTTTGGTGACATCAGCGGATTGCCCATATATGGTCATGTTTTATCCCAAGAGGATTGCGCGAGTGGGCAGACTGGCTCCTACGTGCACAAGCATTTGTTGCTGTATCAATTTCTAATAAAAAGTAGCGTTAAGTTCTATCTTAAATCTGTCAGTATAGACTCGCTATGAAGACTACAAAAACGAGGAGAAGACGCAGTCAAGGTGGAGGCACGTAAGTAAGAGTGCCCACAAAACAGAACATCCCGAAGAGACGGTTGAAAAAAATGATCCGTAAAAGCGCATCTATGAAAGATTTTGAGCAAATAAGCACAATGAGATGTTATGTGGAGTCTAAACCCAAAGACAAAAAGGTAAATGGAGACTCACCGGACCCAGGAACGCGGCCACCATGGCGAGGACCCCAGCAATGACGGAGACCACCAGTCTGGTTCTTTGGAAGCGAAGAATAACCCGGACCAACGAGGCATCCTCCAGACCCGACTTGGCCACTTCCTCCTCCCAGAGTCTCTGGAGCCTGAGAAGAGGTGAAGACCACAAGATCTTTCTAGAACTGTTCACCTGAGGGTTCGTCCCAAGACTCTGTCCTATACGAGAGACCTTTCCGTGCTGTGCCCGGCTTGGTCCAAAGGGGACATGCGGAGAGAGCTCACGTCCAGTCTCTTCCGGAACATGGCCCACATCATGGACGACATCCACCCGAAGGACGTGAAGGACAGGAAGCCGGCGTTGTCCATGGGGTGTGGCCTGGACAGGAAGTGTGTTAGCGCCGGGCGAGCCAGGTGGCTAAGGAAGTGTTAGCACTGACTGGGATGAAGTCCAGCGGAGAGGTTTGAGAGTCTGGACGCTCTGCTGGTACTTCCCAAACAGCGACGGCTTGACTTGGGGATCCGGACCACAAGTTCTGCGGTGGACGCCATGGTCTGTCCCGTTGGTCTACAAAGTCCAGGGAAACATGACATGCGTTGCTCAGAAAAGCACCGAGGCAGGAGACACCACTTGGTTGTTGGTGAGGTACTCACAGTCAGACTAAAGACCTGCGGTTTTTGGTCCAAATCTTCATCCTTCATCTTGTCCTGCACATGTGCAGCCGTTGTTTAGTCAGGTGCAACTCTGCTCGTGCTAACTATTTAAAAAAAAAGCTAAACAAAGGTACATTGAAGTTAAAAAAGGTATGTCATTGAAATAATTAAGAGGATCCAAAACAGAGCCTTGAGGGACACCGGTGGTAAAAGCTCCTTAAGAACATATTTATCGAAGTTATCACACAACTTTCTGTCCACATGAGTTCCCGGCGAGGAGACAAAAGCTGTCTTTGATTTTACCAAGCGAAGGGCTTGTAAGACTCCACTGTGTACGATGGGAAGAGACATGAAGGTGTCGGTTTCTTTCATCTATTGTAATCCACAGGAAGATCTTGTCTTGAAGCGAGATCTACGATGCGGAGAGTAAGCAGGGCCTGACGCAAACTCCAGGCATCTTTTCTTTCAACTGTTTTGTGAAGGCAACGGTTGTTTATGACCCCCTCTCCCCTTAGAAACAGCTGTTGCCATGTAATCAGGGAAAGTCCAAATAAAAGAGGAGGCGTGCAATCCTTTCGTCAGAGCGTGAGACGACACTATACTAGAGTACAGTTGTACACGCTCTCCTCATTGAGCTAAATTGAATCCTGTCTCTGTTTAATTCCTTGCTTCTTGTCTGTTTCATAGATGTCATCGGTGTTTGAACCTGACCGGATTTATTTCTTACCTTTTCGTTGTATCCAAGTAGTTTTCTGACATCCTGTTTCTAACATAATTCAACTCTAACACAGTTTTCAATACATCCAACTCCAGGGAACTCAAACCCCAGCCTGCAGGTAGCAAAAGACTGGCTGAGGACCTGAACTGGTCTACTGCAGGTTTTCAGAACCATCCTCCACCCAGTTTGATTGAAACTTTTATTATTAGATTGCACAGCACAGTACATATTCCATACAATTGACCACTAAATGGTAACACCCCAATAAGTTTTTCAACTTGTTTAAGTCGGAGTCCACGTTAATCAATTCATGGTTCGTCAGCAAAACCCAAACACTCGCTCTCTGCCTGACTTCCTCTTCAAGTTGGCAGACGACATCCCCTTCATCAAACTTTTATTGCATGGCAATGAGTTTACATATACACACACACATTATATATATATATATATATATATATATATATATATATATATATATATATATATATATATATATATATATATATATAAACAAGGTTACCTTGTTTTGTAGTGGTCTATAAACAAAGTTATAATGTTTTGTAATGATTTATTAACAAAGTTATGTTTTCTAGTGGTTTATGAACAAAAATTATCCCGTTTTGTAGTGGTTTATAAACAAAGTTACCCTTTTTTGTCGTGGTTTAGAAACAAAGTTATCATTTTTTGTAGTGGTTTATAAACAGTGTTATCTCATTATCTAGGGGTTTATAAACAAAGTTATCATGTTTTGTCGTGGTTTATAAAGAACATTAGCTTGTTTTGTAGTGGTTTATAAAGAGTTATCAGGTTTTATAGTGGTTTATAAACAAAGTTATCATGTTTTGTGGTGGTTTATAAACAAAGTTACCTTGTTTTGTAGTGGTTTATAAACAGAGTTATCATGTTTTGTAGTGGTTTATAAACAAAGTTACCTGGTTTTGTAGTTGTTTATAAACAAAGTTATCATGTTTTGTCGTGGTTTATTAAGAACATTAGCTTGTTTTGTAGTGGTTTATAAACAGTTATCAGGTATTATAGTGGTTTATAAACAAAGTCATCATGTTTTGTAGTGGTTTATAAACAAAGTTATCATGTTTTGTAGTGGTTTATAAACAGTGTTATCTCATTATCTAGGGGTTTATAAACAAAGTTATCATGTTTTTAGTGGTTTATAAACAAAGTTATTATGTTTTGTAGTGGTTTATAAACAGTGTTATCGCATTATCTAGGGGTTTATAAACAAAGTTATCATGTTTTGTAGTGGTTTAAAAACAAAGTTATCATGTTTTGTCGTGGTTTATAAAGAACATTAGCTTGTTTTGCAGTGGTTTATAAAGAGTTATTAGGTTTTGTAGTGGTTTGTAAACAAAGTTATCATGTTTTGTAGTGGTTTATAAACAAAGTTATAATTTTTTGTCGTGGTTTATAAACAAAGTTACCTTGTTTTGTCATGGTTTATAAACAGTGTTATCTCATTATCTAGGGGTTTATAAACAAAGTTATGTTTTGTAGTGGTTTATAAACAGTGTTATCTCATTATCTAGGGGTTTATAAACAAAGTTATCATGTTTTGTCGTGGTTTATAAAGAACATTAGCTTGTTTTGTCGTGGTTTATAAAGAGTTATCAGGTTTTATAGTGGTTTATAAACAAAGTTATCATGTTTTGTGGTGGTTTATAAACAAAGTTACCTTGTTTTGTAGTGGTTTATAAACAGAGTTATCATGTTTTGTAGTGGTTTATAAACAAAGTTACCTTGTTTTGTAGTTGTTTATAAACAAAGTTATCATGTTTTGTCGTGGTTTATTAAGAACATTAGCTTGTTTTGTAGTGGTTTATAAACAGTTATCAGGTATTATAGTGGTTTATAAACAAAGTCATCATGTTTTGTAGTGGTTTAAAAACAAAGTTATCATGTTTTGTAGTGGTTTATAAACAAAGTTATCATGTTTTGTAGTGGTTTATAAACAGTGTTATCTCATTATCTAGGGGTTTATAAACAAAGTTATCATGTTTTGTAGTGGTTTATAAACAGTGTTATCTCATTATCTAGGGGTTTATAAACAAAGTTATCATGTTTTTAGTGGTTTATAAACAAAGTTATTATGTTTTGTAGTGGTTTATAAACAGTGTTATCTCATTATCCAGGGGTTTATAAACAAAGTTATCATGTTTTGTAGTGGTTTAAAAACAAAGTTATCATGTTTTGTCGTGGTTTATACAGAACATTAGCTTGTTTTGTAGTGGTTTATAAAGAGTTATTAGGTTTTGTAGTGGTTTATAAACAAAATTATCATGTTTTGTAGTGGTTTATAAACAAAGTTATCATTTTTTGTCGTGGTTTATAAACAAAGTTACCTTGTTTTGTCGTGGTTTATAAACAGTGTTATCTCATTATCTAGGGGTTTATAAACAAAGTTATGTTTTGTAATGGTTTACAAACAGTGTTATCTCATTATCTAGGGGTTTATAAACAAAGTTATCATGTTTTGTCGTGGTTTATAAAGAACATTAGCTTGTTTTGTAGTGGTTTATAAAGAGTTATCAGGTTTTATAGTGGTTTATAAACAAAGTTATGTTTTGTAGTGGTTTAAAAACAAAGTTATCATGTTTTGTCGTGGTTTATAAAGAACATTAGCTTGTTTTGTAGTGGTTTATAAAGAGTTATCAGATTTTGAAGTGGTTTATAAACAAAGTTATCATGTTTTGTAGTGGTTTATAAACAAAGTTATCATGTTTTGTAGTGGTTTATAAACAAAGTTATCATGTTTTGTAATGGTTCATACATTTTGTATCAGGTTTTGTAGTGATTTATAAACAATAACGACAATAAATAGACTTCTTCTTGTAGTTGAAGACGTTTCAACTTTCATCCAGAAGATTTCTTCAGTCCAGAATGTGTTGAAGTGATACATTAACTCATGTACTGTGTGATATTTAATAGTAAAATATAAAAGTTTCCTCGTTAGAGAGTTACGCATTAAGTACTTTTTGTCCTCTTGCTCACCCGGCCAGTATCTCATTCACCTTGCGGTCAGGTGCGCGACTTTACAGCTCATAAAAAACCCCAATCATCCCATAAAATATACATTTTCAAAAAAAAAAGTTGACATGTGAAGGCATGACGTTTGCACTTCAATCAGCAAATGAACTATAAAACCTTTATGTGCCTCAAACAAGTCCCTTCAAATTCCTGAAATCCATAAACTTTGACACCATATTTTCATTTACTGATACATGTGTATAAACAATATCACTTTGTTATGGAGAGACACTCCCCAACAAAGTTGCCTCGTTAAAGACAACATAAGAGAACAATCACTTACTGTACAATGTCTGCTGATGGGACTTTTTATCTTTCAGCACAAACATGTGTTCCCCGTTTAGAGGATGATCATAATACTCACTCCTCGGGCAAACAAACGCTACGATCCTACAAGTTGATTTTTTCTGTCGCAGTGCTCCCCTCACCAAAGGTGTAATCTTGTGAAAATGAGAGGCAAAAGAACAAAACTAAGTAAAGTTCCTGTTTGAGTACCAACAACATTTGTTTTTAGTTTATACAACAGACATGTCCACTGCAGAGGACGTTGGTTGTCAGGAGGATATACTGCTAATATGCTAATGTACATACTGTACAAGATGTTTATGTTTCATTGTATTCTACAGTGATATATAAACAGGTTAAGTGAGTCTGTAATGAAAACAAAGTCATGTGACCGCATACCAAGTACACAAAGCATGAAGACTATAGGGTAGGTTAAAGACTGTAGATTGGTTGAAGACTGTAAAGTAGGGTTAAAGACTGTAGAGTAGGTTATAGACTGTAGAGTAGGGTTAAGACTGTAGAGTAGGTTATAGACTGTAGATTAAGTTAAAGATTGTAGAGTAGGTTATAGACTGTAGAGTAGGGTTAAGACTATAGAGTAGGTTATAGACTGTAGATTAAGTTAAAGATTGTAGAGTAGGTTATAGACTGTAGAGTAGGGTTAAGACTATAGAGTAGGTTATAGACTGTAGATTAAGTTAAAGATTGTAGAGTAGGGTTAAAGACTGTAGAGTAGGTTGAAGACTGTAAAGTGGGGTTAAAGACTGTAGAGTAGGTTATAGACTGTAGAGTAGGGTTAAGACTATAGAGTAGGTTATAGACTGTAGGGTTGGGTTAAAGACTGTAAAGTGGGTTGAAGACTGTAGAGTAGGTTATAGACTGTAGATTAAGTTAAAGATTGTAGAGTAGGTTAAAGACTGTAAAGTAGGTTGAAGACTGTAGAGTAAGTTATAGACTGTAGAGTAGTGTTAAAGACTGTAGGGTAGGTTATAGACCGTAGGGTAGGTTATAGACTATATAGTAGGTTAAAGACTGTAGAGTAGGGTTAAAGATTGTAAAGTAGGTTTAAGACTGTAGAGTAGGTTATAGACTGTAGAGTAGGTTAAAGACTGTAGAGTAGGTTAAAGACTGTAGAGTAGGTTGAAGACTGTAAAGTAGGGTTAAAGACTGTAGGGTAGGTTACAGACTGTAGAGTAGGGTTAAGACTATAGAGTAGGTTATAGACTGTAGATTAAGTTAAAGATTGTAGATAGGTTAAAGACTGTAGAGTAGATTTAAAGACTGTAGGGTAGGGTTAAAGACTGTAGAGTAGGTTGAAGACTGTAAAGTAGGGTTAAAGACTGTAGGGTAGGTTAAAGACTGTAGAGTAGGTTATAGACTGTAGAGTAGGGTTAAAGACTGTAGGGTAGGTTAAAGACTGTAAAGTAGGTTATAGACTGTAGAGTAGGGTTAAAGACTGTAGGGTAGGTTAAAGACGGTAAAGTAGGGTTAAAGACTGTAAAGTAGAGTTAAAGACTGTAGAGTAGGTTATAGACTGTAGGGTAGGGTTAAAGACTGTAGGGTAGGTTATAGACTGTAGAGTAGGTTATAGACTGTAGAGTAGGGTTAAAGACTGTAGGGTAGGTTAAAGACTGTAAAGTAGGGTTAAAGACTGTAGAGTAGGTTATAGACTGTAGGGTAGAGTTAAAGACTGTAGGGTAGGTTATAGACTGTAGAGTAGGTTGAAGACTGTAAAGTAGGGTTAAAGACTGTAGGGTAGGTTAAAGATTGTAGAGTAGGTTAAAGACTGTAGAGTAGGTTTGAGACTGTAAAGTAGGTTGAAGACTGTAGAGTAAGTTATAGACTGTAGAGTAGTGTTAAAGACTGTAGGGTAGGTTATAGACTATATAGTAGGTTAAAGACTGTAAAGTAGGGTTAAAGACTGTAGGGTAGGTTACAGACTGTAGAGTAGGGTTAAGACTATAGAGTAGGTTATAGACTGTAGATTAAGTTAAAGATTGTAGATAGGTTAAAGACTGTAGAGTAGATTTAAAGACTGTAGGGTAGGGTTAAAGACTGTAGAGTAGGTTGAAGACTGTAAAGTAGGGTTAAAGACTGTAGAGTAGGTTATAGACTGTAGAGTAGGGTTAAAGACTGTAGGGTAGGTTAAAGACTGTAAAGTAGGTTATAGACTGTAGAGTAGGGTTAAAGACTGTAGGGTAGGTTAAAGACGGTAAAGTAGGGTTAAAGACCGTAAAGTAGAGTTAAAGACTGTAGAGTAGGTTATAGACTGTAGGGTAGAGTTAAAGACTGTAGGGTAGGTTATAGACTGTAGAGTAGGTTATAGACTGTAGAGTAGGGTTAAAGACTGTAGGGTAGGTTAAAGACTGTAAAGTAGGGTTAAAGACTGTAGAGTAGGTTATAGACTGTAGGGTAGAGTTAAAGACTGTAGGGTAGGTTATAGACTGTAGAGTAGGTTGAAGACTGTAAAGTAGGGTTAAAGACTGTAGGGTAGGTTAAAGATTGTAGAGTAGGTTAAAAACTGTAGACTCGGTTAAAGACTGTAGAGCAGGGTTGAGGACTGTAGGGCAGATTAAAGACTGTAGAGTAGATTAAAGACTGTAGAGTAGGTTCAAAACTGCAGAGCAGGGTTGAAGACTGTAGTTTAGGGTTAAAAACTGTAGATTAGGATTAAAGACTGTAGAATAGGGTTAAAAACTTTAGGGTAAATTAAAGACTAGAGTAGGGTTAACGACTGTAGAGTAGGTTAAAGACTGTAGAGTAGGTTATAGGGTAGGATATAGACTGTAGAGTAGGGTTAAAGAATTGGAGTAGGTTATAGACTGTAGAGTAGGGTTAAAGACTGGAGTAGGTTAAAGACTAGAGTAGGGTTAAATACTGTAGATTAGGTTTAAAGACTGTAGAGTAGGGTTAAAACTTTAGGGTAGGATATAAACTGTAGAGTAGGGTTAAAGACTTTAGAGTAGGTTAAAGACGTTAAGGTAGGTTAAAGACAGTAGAGTAGGTTATAGACTGTAGAGTAGGTTATAGACTGTAGAGTAGGTTAAAGACTGTAGAGTAGGTTAAAGACTGTAGAGTAGGTTATAGACTGTAGAGTAGGTTATAGACTGTAGGGTAGGTTAAAGACTGTAGAGTAGGTTAAAGACTGGGTAGGTTATAGACTGTAGGGTATGGTTAAAGACTGTAGAGTAGGTTAAAGACTGGGTAGGTTATAGACTGTAGGGTATGGTTAAAGACTGTAGAGTAGGTTATAGACTGTAGGGTAGGTTAAAGACTGTAGAGTAGGTTAAAGACTGTAGAGTAGGTTATAGACTGTAGAGTAGGTTAAAGACTGTAGAGTAGGTTAAAGACTGGGTAGGTTATAGACTGTAGGGTATGGTTAAAGACTGTAGAGTAGGTTATAGACTGTAGGGTAGAGTTAAATACTTAAGGGTAGGGTTAAATACTTTAGGGTAGGTTTAAGACTATAGAGTAGGTAAAAATGAGGGTCGTTACCTTGCAGGTGAGCGTCAGGTGAGGATGTGGGATCACAGCGTGAGACAGCGCGTTACACAAGAACCCTTAGTGGGGGTCAAAGGTTAGACTGCTCAGAGGTGAACACGTGTCCTGTGGGCACAGTGGGTGGGCTGCTGTGGTGGACATGTTGGACAACAAAGTGTCGCTCATGTTGTACAAGCTGGATGAAATATGTTGTTGCACATTAGCATACAAGATGAATCATTGGCCATTTATTGTCATGTTTCATGTTGCTTAGTAACAAAGAGTCCAGTGACACATGAACACATGAATGCATCGTCTAACTCTTCATGTTAAAATTATGTATCATATTTCATAGTGCATGATTGACACTTTCTTACAGAAGGAGAACTATATGTGTGGCAGGAAAGCAAATATGGTTATGTACTTATAAATATTCACACATGTATAGAAACACATATAATGTGCATACATATGTATATATACATATACATATATGCATACATATAAACACACACACATATATATACACAGAGTATAGCAATGTACACATACATATAATCACACAAATGGAAACATATATACATACATATAATATACATACACACATATAGAAACATTTATACATACACACATGCATACACATACAGTATACACATATATACATATGTATAGACACACATACACACATATACACACACATATAGAAACATACATACATACATATACACACATATAGAAACATATATACATACATATAATATACATACACACATATATACACATACAGTATACACATTATTACATACATATAAACACACACACACATATACATATACACACATATAGAAACATACATACATACATACATATACACACATATAGAAACACATATACATACATATACATACACACATGTATATACATACATATAAACACACACATATAGAAACATATATACATACATATAATATACATACACACATATATACACATACAGTATACACATATATACATACATATAAACACACACACATATACATATATACACACATATAGAAACATATATACATACACACATGTATACACATACAGTATACACATATATACATACATATAAACACATATACACACACATATAGAAACATACATACATACATATATACACACATATAGAAACATATATACATACATATAATATACATACACACATATATACACACACAGTATACACATATATACACACACAGTATACACATATAAACACACACACATATACATATACACACAAATATAGAAACATACATACATATACACACAAATATAGAAACATACATACATACATATACACACATATAGAAACATATATACATACATATAATATACATACACACATATATACACATACAGTATACACACATATACATACATATAAACACACACACACATATACATATACACACACATATATAGAAACATACATACATACATATACACACATATAGAAACATATATACATACATATAATATACATACACACATATATACACATACAGTATACACATATACATGCATATAAACACATATACATATACACACAAATATAGAAGGGAAGGGATTCATATGGTCTCATTCCTGGTTAGATCTCGCGTGAGATGAAGGTGGGGGGTTAATTATTTTGCAAAAAAGTCTGCTGAAAATGATGGAAAGTGCCACTCTACATAGCAACTAACGTTCTGGTCAAAATCGGATTTGCCACAAAACACATTTTTAAGATATTCAACACTCTACTGCTATCTGGTGGCCAAAGTGGATAGTGCACCCCTGCAATTTGTCATGTTTCATCTGACTGATGAGACCATATGAATCCCCTTCCTCATAGGTGTGTGTGTATATGTATATATATATATATATATATATGTATATATTACATACAGTCGTGGTCAAAAGTTTACATACACTTGTAAAGAACATGATGTCACGGCTGTCTTGCGCTTCCTCATAGGTGTGTATATATATATATATATATATATATATATATATATATATATATATATATATATACACATATATATATATTACATACAGTCGTGGTCAAAAGTTTAGATACACTTGTAAAGAACATGATGTCATGGCTGTCTTGCGTTTCCAATCATTTCTACAAATCTTATGTTTTGTGATGTAGTGATTGGAGCACACACTTGTTGCTCACAAGGTCACAAGGAAGCCCTTGCTCGAGAAGTCCCACGGTAAGGCTCGTTTGAAGTTTGCTGCTGATCACATTGACAAATATAAGACCTTCTGGAGGAAAGTTCTGTGGTCAGATGAAACAAAAATGGAGCTGTTTGACCACAATACCCAGCAATATGTTTGGAGAAAAGGTGAGGCCTTTAATCCCAGGAACACCAAGTCCACTGTCAAGCATGGTGGTGGTAGTATTATGCTCTGGGCCTGTTTTGCTGCCAATGGAACTGCTGCTTTACGGAGAGTAAATGGGACAACGAAAAAGGAGGATTACCTCCAAATTGTTCAGGACAAGCTAAAATCATCAGCCCCGGGGGTTGAAACTTGGGCGTAGTTAGGTGTTCCAACAGGACAATGACCCCAAACACATGGCAAAAGTGGTAAAATAATGGCTAAATCAGGCTGGAATGAAGGCTTTAGAATGGCCTTCCCAAAGTCCTGACTTAAGGGTGTGGACAATGCTGAAGAAATGAGTCCAAGTCAGAAAAGCAACACATTTAGCTGAACTGCCCCAACTTTGTCAAGAGGAGTGGTCAAAAATCCGAGCATGAGCTTTTATATATATATATATATATATATATATATATATATATATATATATATATATATATATATATATATATATATATATATATATATATATATATATATATATATATATATATAGAGAGAGAGAGAGAGAGAGAGAGAGAGACTCCAGCGTTCCTCGCGACCCCAAAGAGAACAAGCGATATATATCTTGATTGGATTACCCAGAGAATAGTGCTCGATACCGTGGTAGAGCGCAATATGTATGTGTGGGAAAAATCACAAGACTACTTCATCTCTACAGAAGTGTTTCATGAGGGGTTCCCTCAATCATCAGGAGATTTTAATGGAAGCATTCACATACAATGGTTTATATAGAGCACAGAGTGGGTGGGTACAGGCAGGTGTAGGGTGTGGTGATTGGCTCATGTGTTACCTAGGAGGTGTTTCCGTCTGTGGCGGCATGTTGAAATGATTTCACTGCGCTTGTTGAGGGATGACAGGTCTGGATGTTATATAATAAACAGTTTCTCTTTTAAGCATAAGTTGCATCTTTTATTACCACTGTTGTAAGGTGTGCTGGATGCAAGAATTTGCCATGTTATTGAATATTCAACATTATTGTCTTTGAGGTTCCAAATGTGTTTGCTGAGTTCTGTAGAATTCCGCAAGGTCTGGTTTGTAAAGGAGGCCTTGTGATTATTCCATCTTGTTTTGAACGCTCCTTCGGTTAATCTTACGTACGTGTCGGATGTGTTAATGTCCTTGCGTATTACCTTTGCTTGGTAAACGACTGATGTCTGTAAGCACCCTCCGTTGAGAGGGCAATCAGGTTTCTTGCGACAGTTACATTCCTTATTGGTTTCAGATTCTGAAATCAATAAGGAATGTAACTGTCGCAAGGGTTATATATATATATATATATATATATATATATATATATATATATATATATATATATATTAAGATTTACAAACCTAGTTTTTGTGCAGTCCTTTGAGACATTTGTGATTTGGGCTATATAAATAAACAGTGATTGATTGATTGATATGAGTTGGGAAATTGTGTTAGATATAAATATAAACAGAATACAATGATTTACAAATCCTTTTCAAGCCATATTGAGTCGAATATGCTACTAAGACAACATATTTCATGTTCAAACTCACAAACTTATTTTTTTTATTGCAAATAATAATTAACTTAGAATTTCATGGCTGCAACACGTGCCAAAGTAGTTGGGAAAGGGCATGTTCACCACTGTGTTACATCACCTTTTCTTTTAACAACACTCAATAAACGTTTGGGAACTGAGGAAACTAATTGTTGAAGCTTTGAAAGTGGAATTCTTTCCCATTCTTGTTTTATGTAGAGCTTCAGTCCTTCAACAGTCCGGGGTCTCCGCTGTCCTATTTTACGCTTCACACATTTTCCATGGGAGACAGGTCTGGACTGCAGGCGGGCCAGGAAAGTACACACACTCTTTTACTACAAAGCCACGCTGTTGTAACACGTGGCTTGGCATTGTTTTGCTGAAATAAGCAGGGGCGTCCATGATAACGTTGCTTGGATGACAACATATGTTGTTCCAAAACCTGTATGTACCTTTCAGCATTAATGGTGCCTTCACAGATGTGTAAGTTACCCATGCCTTGGGCACTAATGCACCCCCATACCATCACACATGCTGGCTTTTACACTTGGCGCCTATAACAATCTGGATGGTTATTTTCCTCTTTGTTTTAGAGTACACCACGTCCACAGTTTCCAAATATAATTTGAAATGTGGACTCGTCAGACCACAGAACACTTTTCCACTTTGCATCAGTCCATCTTAGATGAGGTCGGGCCCAGCGAAGCCAGCGGCGTTCCTGGGTGTTGTTGATAAATGGCTTTTGCTTTGCATAGCAGAGTTTTAACTTGCACTTACAGATGTAGCAACCAACTGTAGTTACTGACAGTGGTGTTCCTGAGCCCATGTGGTGATATCCTTTACACACTGATGTCGTTTTTTTATGCATTACCGCCTAAGGGGTCAAAGGTCCGTGATATCATCGCTCACGGACCGTAGATGTTGAAATCCCTAAATTCCTTGCAATAGCTGGTTGAGAAATGTTGTTCTAAAACTCTTCGCCAATTTGCTTACAAAGTGGTGACCCTCACCCCATCCTTGTTTGTCAATTAATTAGCATTTCATGGAAGCTTCTTTTATAGCCAATCATGGCACCCACCTGTTCCCAATTAGCCTGCACACCTGTGGGATGTTCCAATTAAGTGTTTGACGAGCATTCCTCAACTTTATCAATCAATCAATCAATGTTTATTTACATAGCCCTAAATCACAAGTGTCTCAAAGGACTGCACAAACCACAACGACATCCTCGGTACAGAGCCCACATAAGGGCAAGGAAAAACTCACACCCAGTGGGACGTCGGTGACAGTGACAATGATGAATATGAGAAACCTTGGAGAGGACCGCATATGTGGGCAACCCCCTCCCCCCTCTCCCCCCAGGGGACCGAAAGCAATGGATGTTTTCAGTATTTATTGCCACCTTTCCCAACTTCTATGTCACGTGTTGCTGGCATCAAATTGTAAAGTTAATGATTTGCAAAAAATTTTTTTTTTAGCAGTTTGCACATGAAATATGTTGTCTTTGTAGCATATTCAACTGAATATGGCTTGAAAAGGATTTGCAAATCATTGTATTCTGTTTATATTTACATCTAACACAATTTCCCAACTCATATGGAAACGGGGTTTGTATATAATGCTCGTTTTGTCAAATCAATGAACATTTATTCATATAGCATTTAATCCCAACAATATAGTAATTTAAAAAATAATAATTAAATGCTCTTCATGTAAAGTAATTGAACTTTTAAATAGATCAATTATTCATTATGCAAAACATTAACAGCGCAATATGTTTTCATAACATGGTCACTACTGCCCACTTTGTTTTGTTATAGTCTTATTTTACTGTTATATTTTTATTCCCATTGTTGCTTTTTCGTTTTTATTCTTATTGTAATATTTCTCTATTTTGTTTCCATTTAAACCCCCATTATTTACTTTTTACTTTTATTTTAATTGATCTCAACTCTGTACACTGCTGCTGGAATTTTAATTTTCCTGAAGGAATCAATAAATGATAAATGGGTTGTACTTGTATAGCGCTTTTCTACCTTCAAGGTACTCAAAGCGCTTTGACACTACTTCCACATTTACCCATTCACACACACATTCACACACTGATGGAGGGAGCTGCCATGCAAGGCGCCAACCAGCACCCATCAGGAGCAAGGGTGAAGTGTCTTGCTCAGGACACAACGGACCTGACGAGGTTGGTACTAGGTGGGAATTGAACCAGGGACCCTCGGGTTGCGCACGGCCACTCTTCCACTGCGCCACGCCGTCCCCAATAAAGTACTATCTATCTATTACACCATTTATCATTATTACTTTTTGAACAACGTAAATAACAAAATCCCACTAATATTATTGTGTATTTAAAAGGGCTCCACCCACTAAAGTGTTGAAATATGTCTTGTTTGCCCTTTCAACACCAGATCTACTTCAAGTCTATCCATCTTTTATAAGTTTTAATATTTTTTTTTGTCCATTTATGTCTTTTACAGTCTACATGTGCTTTGTGGACTTGGAGAAGGCATTGGACCGTGTCCCTCGGGAAGTCCTGTGGGGAGTGCTCAGAGAGTATGGGGTGTGGGACTGTCTTATTGTGGCGGTCCACTTCCTGTATGATCGGTGCCAGAACTTGGTCCGCATTGCCGGCAGTAAGTGGAACACATTTCCAGTGAGGGTTGGACTCCGCCAAGGCTGTCCTTTGTCACCGATTCTGTTCAGAACTTTTATGGACAGAACTTCTAGGCGCAGTCAAGGCGTTGAGGGGTTCCGGTTTGGTGACCGCAGGATTAGGTCTCTGCTTTTTGCAGATGATGTGGTCCTGATGGCTTCATCTGACCGGGATCTTCAGCTCTCGCTGGATCGGTTCGCAGCCGAGTGTAAGGCGACCGTAATGAGAATCAGCACCTCCAAGTCCGAGTCCATGGTTCTCGCCCGGAAAAGGGTGGAATGCCATCTCCGGGTTGGGGAGGAGACCCTGCCCCAAGTGGAGGAGTTCAAGTACCTAGGAGTCTTGTTCACGAGTGAGGGAAGAGTGGATGGTGAGATCGACAGGCGGATCGGTGCGGCGTCTTCAGTAATGCGGACGTTGTACCGATCCGTTGTGGTGAAGAAGGAGCTGAGCCGGAAGGCAAAGCTCTCAATTTACCGGTCGATCTACGTTCCCATCCTCACCTATGGTCATGAGCTTTGGGTTATGACCGAAAGGACAAGATCACGGGTACAAGCGGCCCAAATGAGTTTGGGTCTCTCCCTTAGAGATAGGGTGAGAAGCTCAGTCATCCGGGAGGAACTCAAAGTAAAGCCGCTGCTCCTCCACATGGAGAGGAGCCAGATGAGGTGGTTCGGGCATCTGGTCAGGATGCCACCCGAACGCCTCTCTAGGGAGGTGTTTAGGGCACGTCCAACCGGTAGGAGTCCACGGGGAAGACCCAGGACACGTTGGGAAGACTATGTCTCCCGGCTGGCCTGGGAACGCCTCGGGATCCCCCGGGAAGAGCTAGACCAAGTGGCTGGGGAGAGGGAAGTCTTGGCTTCCCTGCTTAGGTTGTTGCCCCCGCGACCCGACCTCGGATAAGCGGAAGAAGATGGACGGATGGATGGATTATGTCTTTTACGTTCCTTTCTTAAGTGGCAAACACAAAAAAATAAGCAATATTTTCCACCCAAAAATTTCAAAGTGTAATATTTGATATGAATTAATTGGAGCCTTCAATAGGTCAATAATTCATAACCACACTGATTTTGATTCATTATTATTTTTTGAGCGATGACAGTTAAAAAATATTGTCACAGTACACGTTTGCTCTTTTATTCCACTTTAAGTGCTATTTTTCACGAGTTTGACAGTAGTTCTAGAATGTGCTGTTAAATCATTAGCTGGACACCAAAGGTCACCTGAGCAGGCACAATTTAACTACAAATCCTCCTTTGACACATGTAAACACTTCAGAATATGTCAGCAAATAAGAGTTTCGTGGCTGCAGGTTTGACCCCAAGAACAGATGAAATCTTCTTAAACGTAAAGGTTGACCTCAGAGTGAGGATGAAAATAGAAAAGTTGCCTGAGGGATGCAAGAGGACTTCCTCTAGGTGTAGACGTCCAGGTGGTCCCAGGACTTGTGGGCTGCTCCCAGAGGCCGGTCGGGGGAGGCGGGGTCAGCACGGCCCCACTCAAGGAGGTCTCCTATGGGCCTGGAGTCCCACAGAATGTCCTTGATGTGCTGGTTCTCCCTGGTAGCCGCCTGCCACACCACCTCCAGCTCCTCCTCCACCGCCCTGAAGAGGAGAGAAGATGCAGTCACTTCATTAGGTACAAACCCAGTTTCCATATGAGTTGGGAAATGGTGTTAGATGTAAATATAAACAGAATACAATGATTTGCAAATCCTTTTCAAGCCATATTCAGTTGAATATGCTACAAAGACAACATATTTGATGTTCAAACTCATTAACATTTTCTTTTTTGTGCAAATAATCATTAACTTTAGAATTTGATGCCAGCAACACGTGACAAAGAAGTTGGGAGAGGTGGCAATAAATACTGATAAAGTTGAGGAATGCTCATCAAACACTTATTTGGAACATCCCACAGGTGTGCAGGCTAATTGGGAACAGGTGGGTGCCATGATTGGCTATAAAAACAGCTTCCCAAAAAATGCACAAGAAAGGATGGGGCGAGGTACACCCCTTTGTCCACAACTGTGTGAGCAAATAGTCAAACAGTTTAAGAACAACCTTTCTCAAAGTGACATTGCAAGACATTTAGGGATTTCAACATCTACGCTCCATAAAATCATCAAAAGGTTCAGAGAATCTGGAGAAATCACTCCACGTAAGCGGCATGGCCGGAAACCAACATTGAATGACCGTGACCTTCCATCCCTCAGACGGCGCTGTATCAAAAACCCACATCAATCTCGAAAGGATATCACCACATGGGCTCAGGAACACTTCAGAAAACTACTGTCACTAAATACAGTTCGTCTATACATCTGTAAGTGCAAGTTAAAGCTCTACTATGCAAAGCGAAAGCCATTTATCAACAACATCCAGAAACACCGCCAGCTTCTCTGGGCCCGAGATCATCTAAGATGGACTGATGCAAAGTGGAAAAGTGTTCTGTGGTCTGACGAGTCCACATTTAAAATTGGTTTTGGAATAATTAGACATCATGTCATCCGGACCAAAGGGGATGCCAACCATCCAGACTGTTATCGACGCAAAGTGTAAAAGCCAGCATGTGTGATGGTATGGGGGTGCATTAGTGCCCAAGGCATGGGTAACTTACACATCTGTGAAGGCACCATTAAGGCTGACAGGTACATACAGGTTTTGGAACAACATATGCTGCCATCTAAGCGCCGCCTTTTACATGGACGCCCCTGCTTATTTCAGCAAGACAGTGCCAAGCCACATTCAGCACGTGTTACAACAGTGTGGCTTCGTAAAAAATAGAGTGCAGGTACTTTACTGGCCCGCCTGCAGTCCAGACCTGTCTTCCATGGAAAATGTGTGGCACATTATGAAGCGTAAAATAGGAAAGCGGAGACCCCGGACTGTTGAAGGACTGAAGCTCTACATAAAACAAGAATAGGAAAGAATTCCACTTTCAAAGCTTCAACAATTAGTCTCCTCAGTTCCCAAACGTTTATTGAGTGTTGTTAAAAGAAAAGGTGATGTAACACAGTGGTGAACATGCCCTTTCCCAACTACTTTGGCACGTGTTGCAGCCATGAAACTCTTAATTATTATTTGCAAAAAACATAAAGTTTATGAGTTTGAACATCAAATATGTTGTCTTTGTAGCATATTCAACTGAATATGGCTTGAAAAGGATTTGAAAATCATTGTATTCTGTTTATATTTACATCTAACACAATTTCCCAACTCATATGGAAACGGGGTTTGTACAAATTCGACAGCTTTTTGCTCAACAAAAATGTTTGGCTGACACGTGTCGGTTTTATGACTTTGCACACGTACAAGTACGTACTTTCAATAAAAAAGAAGAACATGAAGAAGCACTGCTGGGCATTGCTTTATCACAAAATACAACAAAGTAGCAATGATGATCACACACACACACACACACACACACACACACACACACACACACACACACACACACACACACACACACACACACACACACACACACACACAGGAGGTGTGGTGAAAGGATGACTGTGTGAAAGGAAATATAATCACCATGTCACACATGTCCAACATCACTATTGTGAAGGATGACTGTGTGAAAGGAAATAGAATCACCATGTCACACATGTCCAACATCACTATTGTGAAGGATGACTGTGTGAAATTAAACAGAATCACCATGTCACACATGTCCTACATCACTATTGTGAAGGATGACTGTGTGAAAGGGAATAGAATCACCATGTCACACATGTCCTACATCACTATTGTGAAGGATGACTGTGTGAAAGGGAATAGAATCACCATGTCACACATGTCCTACATCACTATTGTGAAGGATGACTGTGTGAAAGGGAATAGAATCACCATGTCACACATGTCCTACATCACTATTGTGAAGGATGACTGTGTGAAAGGGAATAGAATCACCATGTCACACATGTCCTACATCACCATTGTGAAGGATGACTGTGTGAAAGGGAATAGAATCACCATGTCACACATGTCCTACATCACTATTGTGAAGGATGACTGTGTGAAAGGGAATAGAATCACCATGTCACACATGTCCTACATCACTATTGTGAAGGATGACTGTGTGAAAGGGAATAGAATCACCATGTCACACATGTCCAACATCACTATTGTGAAGGATGACTGTGTGAAAGGGAATAGAATCACCATGTCACTCATGTCCTACATCACTATTGTGAAGGAAGACTGTGTGAAAGGAAATAGAATCACCATGTCACACATGTCCAACATCACTATTGTGAAGGATGACTGTGTGAAAGGAAATAGAATCACCATGTCACACATGTCCAACATCACTATTGTGAAGGATGACTGTGTGAAAGGAAATAGAATCACCATGTCACACATGTCCTACATCACTATTGTGAAGGATGACTGTGTGAAAGGGAATATAATCACCATGTCACACATGTCCTACATCACTATTGTGAAGGATGACTGTGTGAAAGGGAATAGAATCACCATGTCACACATGTCCTACATCACTATTGTGAAGGATGACTGTGTGAAAGGAAATAGAATCACCATGTCACACATGTCCTACATCACTATTGTGAAGGATGACTGTGTGAAAGGGAATATAATCACCATGTCACACATGTCCTACATCACTATTGTGAAGGATGACTGTGTGAAAGGGAATAGAATCACCATGTCACACATGTCCTACATCACTATTGTGAAGGATGACTGTGTGAAAGGGAATAGAATCACCATGTCACACATGTCCAACATCACTATTGTGAAGGATGACTGTGTGAAAGGAAATAGAATCACCATGTCACACATGTCCTACATCACTATTGTGAAGGATGACTGTGTGAAAGGGAATATAATCACCATGTCACACATGTCCTACATCACTATTGTGAAGGATGACTGTGTGAAAGGGAATAGAATCACCATGTCACACATGTCCTACATCACTATTGTGAAGGATGACTGTGTGAAAGGGAATAGAATCACCATGTCACACATGTCTTACATCACTATTGTGAAGGATGACTGTGTGAAAGGGAATAGAATCACCATGTCACACATGTCTTACATCACTATTGTGAAGGATGACTGTGTGAAAGGGAATAGAATCACCATGTCACACATGTCCTACATCACTATTGTGAATAATGACCGTGTGAAAGGAAATAGAATCACCATGTCACACATGTCCTACATCACTATTGTGAAGGATGACTGTGTGAAAGGGAATAGAATCACCATGTCACTCATGTCCTACATCACTATTGTGAAGGATGACTGTGTGAAAGGGAATAGAATCACCATGTCACACATGTCCTACATCACTATTGTGAAGGATGACTGTGTGAAAGGGAATAGAATCACCATGTCACACATGTCCTACATCACTATTGTGAAGGATGACTGTGTGAAAGGGAATATAATCACCATGTCACTCATGTCCTACATCACTATTGTGAATAATGACTGTGTGAAAGGGAATATAATCACCATGTCACACATGTCCTACATCACTATTGTGAAAGATGACTGTGTGAAAGGGAATATAATCACCATGTCACACATGTCCTACATCACTATTGTGAAGGATGACTGTGTGAAAGGGAATATAATCACCATGTCACACATGTCCAACATCACTATTGTGAAGGATGACTGTGTGAAAGGGAATAGAATCACCATGTCACTCATGTCCTACATCACTATTGTGAAGGAAGACTGTGTGAAAGGAAATAGAATCACCATGTCACACATGTCCAACATCACTATTGTGAATAATGACTGTGTGAAAGGGAATATAATCACCATGTCACACATGTCCTACATCACTATTGTGAATAATGACTGTGTGAAAGGGAATAGAATCACCATGTCACTCATGTCCTACATCACTATTGTGAATAATGACTGTGTGAAAGGGAATAGAATCACCATGTCACTCATGTCCTACATCACTATTGTGAATAATGACTGTGTGAAAGGGAATAGAATCACCATGTCACACATGTCCTACATCACTATTGTGAAGGATGACTGTGTGAAAGGGAATAGAATCATCATGTCACTCATGTCCTACATCACTATTGTGAAGGATGACTGTGTGAAAGGGAATAGAATCACCATGTCACACATGTCCTACATCACTATTGTGAAGGATGACTGTGTGAAATGGAATAGAATCACCATGTCACACATGTCCTACATCACTATTGTGAAGGATGACTGTGTGAAAGGGAATAGAATCACCATGTCACACACGTCCGACATCACTATTGTGAAGGATGACTGTGTGAAAGGAAATAGAATCACCATGTCACACATGTCCTACATCACTATTGTGAAGGATGACTGTGTGAAAGGGAATATAATCACCATGTCACACATGTCCTACATCACTATTGTGAAGGATGACTGTGTGAAAGGGAATAGAATCACCATGTCACACATGTCCTCCATCATCTGGCTGTAATGTGCCAGTGCTGTGTGAAAGGGGCTGGTGATAAATGTGTGTGTCTGACACCAACAACTGCAGCACTTCCTCCTCCCTCACATCTTGGTGCTCTCCTCCTCCTACCGTTTGGACTGCAGCAGCCTCTCCTCCGCCTGCCGCCTCTCTGCCAGCAGACTCTGCAGGTGCACCACCTCCCTGTGGTAGGACGCCGCCTTGCCCTCCGCCGCCTCCTCCAGCGCCGCCAGTCGGCTGGACGCCTGCTTGCGGTACACCTGCGCACGCACACACACACACACACACACACACACACACACACACACACACACACACACACACACGCGGAGTCAGGGACATGCGAAGTGGAGCGTGGTCATGAAGGAGGCAGACGGCCATGGAGGACGGCGCAGCATCAGCGGAGGACGGCGGGGCGCAGGAAGCGGGACGAGGTGAGCGGCGTGAACGATTTTTGCTGACTGTGCGCATCAACAGATGTTTACCAGTGAACTTTACTGCTTCCAGGTCTGATATTTAGAGTATGTGCTCCTTCCTT
This sequence comes from Nerophis ophidion, assembly GCF_033978795.1. Lineage (NCBI taxonomy): Eukaryota > Metazoa > Chordata > Actinopteri > Syngnathiformes > Syngnathidae > Nerophis > Nerophis ophidion. Next base: position 84,895,784 of record NC_084612.1, on the reverse strand, counting down.
TGCATCCTGTTGCACTTTTTGTGTCCACACTGTGTGGAAGACATTGCTCCTTTTTTGTTTAGGCATTCTAGCTCGTAAAATATGGCAAGCACGAGGCGGCTAACCGTTTTGAAGTTCTATCGTTAGTTTTTCTACCTGAGCTGCTTTTACCGCGTCAACCCCGGAGGGTCCTGAAGTCCTTTGGCCCCCGGCCTTTAGCCTTTACCGAGTATTAGACCAAAGAGCCAGGGTGAGGCGGCATGTAGCCAATATGGCCGCCACCTGTGGAACAACCTGCCAGAGAGCCTCAGGACTGCAGGGACCCTTGACACTTTTAAACAGGCTAAAGACAAACTATTTTAATCAGGACCATCTGTTTTTTTATTACTTTATTGTTTTGCTTTCTGTCTGGTTAATTGGCAACACTAAATGGTCCCTAGTGTGTGAATGTTGTCCGTCTATCTGTGTTGGCCCTGCCATGAGGTGGCGACTTGTCCAGGGTGTACCCTGCCTTCCGCCCGATTGTAGCTGAGATAGGCGCCAGCGCCCCCCGCAACCCCGAAAGGGAATAAGCGGTAGAAAATGGATGGATGGATGGACTACTATTATTATCTATGTTATATTTTATTAGCGTATTGATACAATATTTATATATTTTCTTGAAACATATTTTTATCATGTTTTGAACTATTTATTGTGTTGTTTTCTGTCTTAATTATCAATATTACTACTATAATTCTCAATATGTTATGTTTTTATTAACGTATGAATGTAATATTTATATTTTATTATGACATATTTTATCCTGTTTCATCTTATTTATTGTGCTGTTTTCTTTCTTAATTATCAACATTTACACTCTTATTCTCTATATGTTACGTTTTTATTAATGTTTTAATGTTATATTTATATTTTATTTTGACATATTTTATCATATGTTTTATAATACAACCCCCGTTTCCGTATGAGTTGGGAAATTGTGTTAGATGTAAATATAAACAGAATACAATGATTTGCAAATCCTTTTAAAGCCATATTCAGTTGAATATGCTACAAAGACAACATATTTGATGTTCAAACTCATTAAGTGAAGTGAAGTGAATTATATTTATATAGCGCTTTTCTCTAGTGACTCAAAGCGCTTTACATAGTGACACCCAATATCTAAGTTACATTTAAACCAGTGTGGGTGGCACTGGGAGCAGGTGGGTAAAGTGTCTTGCCCAAGGGCACAACAGCAGTGACTAGGACGGCGGAAGTGGGAATCGAACCTGCAACCCTCAAGTTGCTGGCACGGCCACTCTACCAACCGAGCTATACCGCCCCAACATGTTTTGTGTGCGCAAACTTTAGAATTTGATGCCAGCAACACGTGACAAAGAAGTTGGGAAAGGTGGCAATAAATACTGATAAAGTTGAGGAATGCTCATCAAACACTTATTGGAAACATCCCACAGGTGTGCAGGCTAATTGGGAACAGGTGGGTGCCATGATTGGCTATAAAAACAGCTTCCCAAAAAATGCTCAGTCTTTCACAAGAAAGGATGGGGCGAGGTACACCCCTTTGTCCACAACTGTGTGAGCAAATAGTCAAACAGTTTAAGAACAACCTTTCTCAAAGTGACATTGCAAGAAATTTAGGGATTTCAACATCTACGCTCCATAATATCATCAAAAGGTTCAGAGAATCTGGAGAAATCACTCCACGTAAGCGGCATGGCCAGAAACCAACATTGAATGACCGTGACCTTCCATCCCTCAGACGGCACTGTATCAAAAACCCACATTAATCTCTAAAGGATATCACCACATGGGCTCAGGAACACTTCAGAAAACCACTGTCACTAAATACAGTTGGTCGCTACATCTGTAAGTGCAAGTTAAAGCTCTACTATGCGAAGCGAAAGTCATTCATCAACAACATCCAGAAACGCCGCCGGCTTCTCATCAGTCCATCATCTAAGATGGACTGATGCAAAGTGGAAAAGTGTTCTGTGGTCTGACGAGTCCACATTTCAAATTGTTTTTGGAAATATTCGACATGGTGTCATCCGGACCAAAGGGGAAGCGAACCATCCAGACTGTTATCGACGCAAAGTGTAAAAGCCAGCATGTGTGATGGTATGGGGGTGCATTAGTGCCCAAGGCATGGGTAACTTACACATCTGTGAAGGCACCATTAATGCTGAAAGGTACATACAGGTTTTGGAACAACATAGGCTGCCATCTAAGCGCCATCTTTTTCATGGACGCCCCTGCTTATTTCAGCAAGACAATGCCAAGCCACATTCAGCACGTGTTACAACAGTGTGGCTTCGTAGTAAAAGAGTGCAGGTACTTTCCTGGCCCGCCTGCAGTCCAGACCTGTCTCCCATGGAAAATGTGTGGTGCATTATGAAGCGTAAAATAGGACAGCGGAGACCCCGGACTGTTGAAGGACTGAAGCTCTACATATAACAAGAATGGGAAAGAATTCCACTTCCAAAGCTTCAACAATTAGTTTCCTCAGTTCCCAAACGTTTATTGAGTGTTGTTAAAAGAAAAGGTGATGTAACACAGGGGTGAACATGCCCTTTCCCAACTACTTTGGCACATGTTGCAGCCATGAAACTCTAAGTTAATTATTATTTGTAAAAAAAAAAAAAAAAAAAAGTTTATGAGTTTGAACATCAAATATGTTGTCTTTGTAGCATATTCAACTGAATATGGCTTGAAAAGGATTTGCAAATCATTGTATTCTGTTTATATTGACATCTAACACCATTTCCCAACTCATACGGAAACGGGGTTTGTATTTATTGTGTTGTTTTCTTTCTTAATTATCAATACTACTATTATTCTCTACATGTTACGTTTTTATTTACATATTAATGTAATATTTATATTTTATTTTGACATATTTTAATCTTGTTTTGTACTATTTGCTGTGTTGTTTTTTGTCTTAATTACCAATATTTCCACTATTATTCTCTACATGTTACCTTTTTATTAACGTATTAATGTAATATCTATATTTTATTTTGACATATTTTATCGTATGTTTTGTACTATTTATTGTGTTGTTTTCTTTCTTAATTATCAACATTTAAACTATTATCTATCTGTTACATTTTTATTAATGTATTTATGTAATATTTATATCTTTTTTTACATATATTTATCATATGTGTGATATTTATTGTGTTTGCTGTCTCAGGTATCAATATTACTACTATTATTCCCTATATGTTATGTTTTTATTTACATATTAATGTAATATTTATATTTTATTTTGACATATTTTAATCTTGTTTTGTACTATTAGTTGTGTTGTTTTCTGTCTTAATTATCAATATTACTACTATTATTCTCTACATGTTACCTTTTTATTAACGTATTAATGTAATATTTATATTTTATTTTGACATATTTTATCGTATGTTTTGTACTATTTATTGTGTTGTTTTCTTTCTTAATTATCAACATTATAAACTATTATTATCTATATGATACGTTTTTGCTAATGTATTTATTTAATATTTATATATTTTTTTACATATATTTTATCATATGTTTTATATAATTTATTGTGTTTGCTGTCTTAATTATCAATATTACTACTATTATTCCCTACATGTTACGTTTTTATTTACATATTAATGTAATATTTATATTTTATCTTGACATATTTCAATCTTGTTTTGTACTATTTGCTGTGTTGTTTTTTGTCTTAATTATCAATATTTCCACTATTATTCTCTACATGTTACCTTTTTATTAACGTATTAATGTAATATTTATATTTTATTTTGACAAATTTTATCGTATGTTTTGTACTATTTATTGTGTTGTTTTCTTTCCTAATTATCAACATTTAAACTATTATCTATCTGTTACGTTTTTATTAATGTATTTATGTAATATTTATATCTTTATTTACATATATTTTATCATATGCTTTATACTATTTGTGTTTGCTGTCTTAATTATCAATATTACTAATACTATTCCCTATAAGTTACATTTTTATTTACATATTAATGTAATATTTATATTATATTTTGACATATTTTAATCTTTTTTTGTACTATTTATTGTGTTGTTTTCTTTCTTAACTATCAACATTTAAACTATTATTATCTATATGTTACGTTTTTATTAATGTATTTATGTAATATTTATATCTTTTTTTACATATATTTTATCATATGTTTTATATTTATTGTGTTTGCTGTCTTAATTATCAATATTACTACTATTATTCCCTATAAGTTACGTTGTTATTTACATATTAATGTAATATTCATATTTCATTTGGACATATTTTAATCTTGTTTTGTACTATTTATGGTGTTGTTTTCTGTCTTAATTATCAATATTTCCACTCTTATTCTCTATATGTAACGTTTTTAATTGACGTATTAGTTTTATTTTGACATATATTTGACTGTACTTTGATTTGATTTGACTATTCCGCCCTAAAACGCTCAAAAAAAGCATAAAAAAAGTCTATTCACATGTCGTGACTTGAACACTATTGTTATTATAAGTGCTAACGTAGAGGAACTACTTTTAGCGGTGCCGTGAACACAGAACGCTAACTATCTTATGCTGCTACTTTGACATATAGAGCTGCTGCATTGCCTCTGAGTTGGTGAAAGTTATTTCTCGATTATAAAACACGCCTCTCTCCTGGATAGTAGAAGGTTGTGGACTTAAACCCACAAGTTGGTCAACTTTGACATACAACTTTGACCTGGAGATGGCAAGAAAGACATGAAAAGACGCTCGTAATTGAACGTTTTGTGAGGGTTATGATGAATTGTTGATGTAAAGGAGAAGATAGAAACATCCCATCAGTTTTTATCCCAGTGAGAGCAGACAGTGTACAGTAAGCGATTGTTTTATTGTGTGTGTATATCTTGTTTAGCACTTAGCAATACTGCTACATGATGCTTAGTGTTTGATTAAGGCTGCATCTGTTTAGCACGTAGCTTCTAAAACTTGTATGTCATCCTCCTTATATTCAGGCTCAGAAATAGAAATTTTTGGATCATCTTTTGTCCCAAAGTAGTCTTTGTTGTCTCTCATCATGTCTGCCATGATTAGTAGTCTTCTTGTTGTTGAAGGGAAAGCGAATGTTGTGATGAGTTTGTGAAAATAATACGCCGCAAATTATCAAAATATGTAAATATTACTACTTGACATATATACTTACATCATGTATATATTACATGTTATTATGAATGTTACTACATGACATATATACTTCCATAATGTATATAATACATGTTATTATGAATGGTATGAGATACTACATATATACTTACATTTGTATATATTACATGTTATTATGAATGTTACTAGATACTACATATATACTTACATCATGTATATATTACATGTTATTATGAATGTTCTACATGACATATATACTTACATCATGTATATATTACATGTTATTATGAATGTTACTAGATACCACATATATACTTACATCATATATATATTACGTTATTATGAATGTTCTACATGACATATATACTTACATCATGTATATATTACATGTTATTATGAATGTTACTAGATACTACATATATACTTACATCATGTATATATTACATGTTATTATGAATGTTACTACATGACATATATACTTCCATAATGTATATAATACATGTTATTATGAATGGTATGAGATACTACATATATACTTACATCATGTATATATTACATGTTATTATGAATGTTACTACATGACATATATACTTACATCATGTATATAATACATGTTATTATGAATGGTATGAGATACTACATATATACTTACATCATGTATATATTAAATGTTATTATGAATGTTACTACATGACATACATACTTACATCATGTATATATTACATGTTATTATGAATGTTACTAGATACTACATATATACTTACATCATGTATATAATACATGTTATTATGAATGTTACTAGATACTACATATATACTTACATCATGTATATATTACATGTTATTATGAATGTTTCTACACGACATATATACTTACATCATATATATATGACAGGTTATTATGAATGTTACTAGATACTACATATATACTTACGTCATGTATATATCACATGTTATTATGAATGTTACTAGATACTACATATATACGTACATCATGTATATATTACATGTTATGAATGTTACTACATGACATATATACTTACATCATGTTTATATTACATGTTATTATGAATGTTACTACATGACATATACTTACATCATGTATATAATACATGTTATTATGAATGTTACTAGATACTACATATATACTTACATCATGTATATATTACATGTTATTATGAATGTTACTAGATACTACATATATACTTACATCATGTATATATTACATGTTATTATGAATGTTACTAGATACTACATATATACTTACATCATGTATATAATACATGTTATTATGAATGTTACTAGATACTACATATATACTTACATCATGTATACATCACATGTTATTATGAATAACATATATACTTACATCACGTATATACAACCTTAATAGATTTTAGATCGATGTATAGGCGGAATTGAGCAACTACAGTTACCCCCGTTGTTAGCTGACTTTTGCTAACATTTATTTACAATTTAGAATGCATAAAAAACCCAAATACGTGTTTTACATAAGAATTGTGAATGATGGAAAATTCTAAAAAAGTGCAGTTCACTTCCAGCTATGTTTCTCCCCCCTGAGAGAGGCTACCTAACACAAGATAATTGCCTGCCTGATGGGAGAAAATGTCAGAATAATTCCTCACCACAATGATTCTTCTCGCTTGAGAAGGTTTCATGCAGCCAGAGGACATGGTGTCCATTAAGATCTCTATTGTTTGTCTTCCGGACAACACGCATTGATGGCAGAGGTAAAAATACAAACCCTGTTTCCATACGAGTTGGGAAATTGTGTTAGATGTAAATATAAACAGAATACAATGATTTGCAAATGCTTTTCAAGCCATATTCAGTTGAATATGCTACAAAGACAACATATTTCATGTTCAAACTCAAACTTTTTTTTTGCAAATAATCATTAACTTTAGAATTTGATGCCAGCAACACGTGACAAAAAAGTTGGGAAAGGAAGCAATAAAAACTGATAAAGTTGAGGAATGCTCATCAAACACTTATTTGGAACATCCCACAGGTGTGCAGGCTAATTGGGAACAGGTGGGTGCCATGATTGGCTATAAAAACAGCTTCCCAAAAAATGCTCAGTCTTTCACAAGAAAGGATGGGGCGAGGTACACCCCTTTGTCCACAACTGTGTGAGCAAATAGTCAAACAGTTTAAGAACAACCTTTCTCAAAGTGCAATTGCAAGAAATTTAGGGATTTCAACATCTACGCTCCATAATATCATCAAAAGGTTCAGAGAATCTGGAGAAATCACTCCACGTAAGCGGCATGGCCGGAAACCAACATTGAATGACTGTGACCTTCCATCCCTCTGACGGCACTGTATCAAAAACCCACATCAATCTCGAAAGGATATCACCACACGGGCTCAGGAACACTTCAGAAATCCACTGTCACTAAATACAATTTGTCGCTACATCTGTAAGTGCAAGTTAAAGCTCTATTATGCAAAGCGAAAGCCATTTATCAACAACATCCAGAAACGCCGCCGGCTTCTCTGGGCCTGAGATAATCTAAGATGGACTGATGCAAAGTGGAAAAGTGTTTTGTGGTCTGGTGAGTCCATATTTCAAATTGTTTTTGGAAATATTCGACATTGTGTCATCCGGACTGTTGTCGACACAAAGTTGAAAAGCCAGCATGTGTGATGGTATGGGGGTGCATTAGTGCCCAAGGCATGGGTAACTTACACATCTGTGAAGGCACCATTAATGCTGAAAGGTACATACAGGTTGTGGAACAACATATGCTGCCATCTAAGCGCCGTCTTTTTCATGGACGCCCCTGCTTATTTCAGCAAAACAATGCCAAGCCACATTCAGCACGTGTTACAATAGCGTGGCTTCGTAAAAAAAATAGTATGAGTACTTTCCTGGTCCGCCTGCAGTCCAGACCTGTCTCCCATGGAAAATGTGTGAAGCGTAAAATAGGACAGCGGAGACACCGGACTGTTGAAGGACTGAAGCTCTACATAAAACAAGAATGGGAAAGAATTCCACTTTCAAAGCTTCAACAATTAGTTTCCTCAGTTCCCAAACGTTCATTGAGTGTTGTTAAAAGAAAAGGTGATGTAACACAGTGGTGAACATGCCCTTTCCCAACTACTTTGGCACATGTTGCAGCCATGAAACTCTAAGTTAATTATTATTTGTAAAAAAAAAAAAAAAAGTTATTGAGTTTGAACATTAAATATGTTGTTTTTGTAGCATATTCAACTGAATATGGCTTGAAAAGGATTTGCAAATCATTGTATTCTGTTTATATTTACATCTAACACAATTTCCCAACTCATATGGAAACGGGGTTTGTAATAAATAAAACTAGTCCGACAGGAAACTCAAGAATAGAAATGGTCTGTTTCAGGGTCAAACTGGGGCCTTGAGGAAAACTATGCTGCATTACCTGCCCAGTAGGGTTGGGGTGATGATATCCACACCAAGGGTTGGTATCAGTATCGGACACTTCTTTTTCATAGTTTTGGTTATTTTCACAAATATCTGTGTTTTTTTTGTTCTTTACTGAAATACATGTTATGCTTTTTACTAACTCAGGGAATAAGGAGACAGCAGAGGGACTTTAATGATAGCCAACAGTAGTTGGGTATCATTAAAGTCGTTATTTAAGGAACTTTCGTTATTTAAGGAACTATGTCATTAAGGGAACACTTGTTTTATTTATTTTGTGATTATTGCCTGAATTAGCGAGTACCGACATGTTCCCAGGATGCAGAGAACCGACTAAGCGGCGTGCAAGTAAACATATTTAATGTGCAGATTCAAAAGTAAAGGAAAGGCAGGAGCAGCAGGGGCGTGCTCTGAAGCACGAGGAGGCTACGCGGAATGGCGACAAAACAATGAAAGCAATGCTGGAACG
>NC_084612.1:84821753-84884253 GCF_033978795.1 Nerophis ophidion | reverse complement strand
GCCACAGGTGGTATTTTCCATTTGGTTCTCTTGGTTCGTGTGTCAGAGCCTGATGGAACAAAAAGTTAATTCTGCAATGCCCTGAAATATTATTAATAATAATAATGATGATTATTCAACTGTTTACAACAGCCATGTTTGTTCTTGTGTACAAACCTCGTTTCCATAAGAGTTGTGAAATTGTGTTCGATGTAAATATAAACAGAATACAATGATTTGCAAATCCTTTTCAAGCCATATTCAGTTGAATATGCTACAAAGACAACATATTTGATGTTCAAATAATCATCAATTTTAGAATTTGATGCCAGCAAGATCTGACAAAGAAGTTGGGAAAGGTGGCAATAAATACTGATAAAGTTGAGGAATGCTCATCAAACACTTATTGGGAACATCCCACAGGTGTGCAGGCTAATTGGGAACAGGTGGGTGCCATGATTGGCTATAAAAACAGCTTCCCAAAAAATGCTCAGTCTTTCACAAGAAAGGATGGGGCGAGGTACACCCCTTTGTCCACAACTGCGTGAGCAAATAGTCAAACAGTTTAAGAACAACCTTTCTCAAAGTGCAATTGCAAGAAATTTAGGGATTTCAACATCTACGCTCCATAATATCATCAAAAGGTTCAGAGAATCTGGAGAAATCACTCCACGTAAGCGGCATGGCCGGAAACCAACATTGAATGACCGTGACCTTCCATTCCTCAGACGGCACTGTATCAAAAACCGACATCAATCTCTAAAGGATATCACCACATGGGCTCAGGAACACTTCAGAAAACCACTGTCATCTGTAAGTGTAAGTTAAAGCTCTACTATGCAAAGCGAAAACCATTTATCAACAACATCCAGAAACGCCGCTGGCTTCTCTGGGCCCGAGATCATCTAAGATGGACTGATGCAAAGTGGAAAAGTGTTCTGTGGTCTGAAGAGTCCACATTTCAAATTGTTGTTGGAAATATTTGATATTGTGTCATGCGGACCAAAGGGGAAGCGAATCATCCAGATTGTTATCGACGCAAAGTGTAAAAGCCAGCATGTGTGATGGTATGGGGGTGCATTAGTGCCCAAGGCATGGGTAACTTACACATCTGTGAAGGCACCATTAATGCTGAAAGGTACATACAGGTTTTGGAACAACATGCTGTCATCTAAGCGCCATCTTTTTCATGGACGCCCCTGCTTATTTCAGCAAGACAATGCCAAGCCACATTCACTGTGTGTTACAACAGCGTGGCTTCGTAAAAAAAAGAGTGTGTGTACTATCCTGGCCCGCCTGCAGTCCAGACCTGTCTCCCATGGAAAATGTGTGGCGCATTATGAAGCGTAAAATAGGACAGTGGAGACCCCGGACTGTTGAAGGACTGAAGCTCTACATAAAACAAGAATGGGAAAGAATTCCACTTTCAAAGCTTAAAGGGGAACATTATCAGCAGACCTATGTAAGCGTCAATATATACCTTGATGGTGCAGGAAAAAGACCATCTATTTTTTTAACCGATTTCCGAACTCTAAATGGGTGAATTTTGGCAAATTAAACTCCTTTCTGTTTATCGGTCTTTTAGCGATGACGTCAGAATGTGACGTCGCCGAGGTAACACACCCGCCATTTTCATTTTCACATTACAAACACCGGGTCTCAGCTCTGTTATTTTCCGTTTTTTTCGACTATTTTTTGGAACCTTGGAGACATCATGCCTGGTGGGTGTGTTGTCGGAGGGTGTAACAACACTAACAGGGAGGGATTCAAGTTGCACCACTGGCAAGAAACCTGCCGCCAGACCCCCATTGAGTGTACCAGAGTGTCTTCACATTTGAGCGGCGATGCTAAGACAGACATGGCACAGAGATGTATGGATAACCTGCAGATGCATTTGCAACCATAAAGTCAACGAAATCACAAAGGTGAGTTTTGTTGATGTTGACTTATGTGCTAATCAGACATATTTGGTCACCGCATGACTGCCAGCTAATCGATGCTAACATGCTACGCTAATCGATGCTAACATGCTATTTACGCTAGCTGTATGTACATTTGAAACTAGTTACCCACATTTAATGCGAAACAAACACTTACCAATCGACGGATTTAAGTTGCTCCAGTGTCTCAAGATGCGAAAGTCCTGATCGTTTGGTCCGCACATTTTACCGGCGATGCTAATAAGGCAGCCATGCTATGGGCCACTTCATTAGGTACACCCATGCTATGGCCGAATAGCGTCCAATAGCTATTCGCTCAATAGCTTCAATTTCTTCTTCAATTTCGTTTTCGCTATCTGCCTCCATACTCCGACCATCTGTTTCAATACATGCGTAATCTGTTGAATCGCTTAAACCGCTGAAATCCGAGTCTGAATCCGAGCTAATGTCGCTATATCTTGCTGTGGTAACCGCCATGTTGTTAGTATTGGCAGCACTGTATGATGTCACAGGGAAATGGATAGTGGTTTCGAAGATAGCGAAAATAAGGCACTTATTTTACTCTACCAACCGGCATAGCTCGGTTGGTAGAGTGGCCGTGCCAGCAACTTGAGGGTTGCAGGTTCGATTCCCGCTTCTGCCATCCTAGTCACTGCCGTTGTGTCCTTGGGCAAGACACTTTACCCACCTGCTCCCAGTGCCACCCACACTTCTTTAAATGTAACTTAGATATTGGGTGTCACTATGTAAAGCGCTTTGAGTCACTTGAGAAAAGCGCTATATAAATATAATTCACTTCACTTCACTTTAAAGCTTTATTTAGGAATATTCCGGGACTGGTAAAATTTTGAAAAAAAAAATGAAAAAAATACAACAAGCCACTGGGAACTGATTGTTATTGTTTCTAACCCTTTTGAAATTGTGATAATGTTCCCCTTTAAACTCCATCCTATCTTGCTGATTGTATTGTACCATATGTCCCGGCAAGAAATCTGCCTTCAAAGGACTCCGGCTTATTAGTGATTCCCAAAGCCCAAAAAAAGTCTGCGGGCTATAGAGCGTTTTCATTTCGGGCTCCAGTACTCTGGAATGCCCTCCCGGTAACAGTTGGAGATGCCACCTCAGTAGAAGCATTTAAGTCTCACCTTAAAACTCATTTGTATACTCTAGCCTTTAAATAGACTCCATTTTTAGACCAGTTGATCTGCCGTTTCTTTTCTTTTTCTCCTATGTCCCACTCTCCCTTGTGGAGGGGGTCCGGTCCGATCCGGTGGCCATGTACTGCTTGCCTGTGTATCGGCTGGGGACATCTCTGCGCTGCTGATCCGCCTCCGCTTGGGATGGTTTCCTGCTGGCTCCGCTGTGAACGGGACTCTCGCTGCTGTGTTGAATCCGCTTTGGACTGGACTCTCGCGACTGTGTTGGATCCATTGTGGATTGAACTTTCACAGTATCATGTTAGACCCGCTCGACATCCATTGCTTTCCTCCTCTCCAAGGTTCTCATAGTCATCATTGTCACCGACGTCCCACTGGGTGTGAGTTTTCCTTGCCCTTATGTGGGCCTACGGAGGATTTCGTGGTGCTTTGTGCAGCCCTTTGAGACACTAGTGATTTAGGGCTATATAAGTAAACATTGATTGATTGATTGATTGATAAACAATTAGTTTCTTCAGTTCCCAAACGTTTATTGAGTGTTGTTAAAAGAAAAGGTGATGTAACACAGTGGTGAACATGCCCTTTCCCAACTACTTTGGGAAAGGGCAAAATGAAGGTGGTCCCAAAAAGGAGGGTTTTTTTTCACATTGACTGTGTGTCGCTTTTTAAAGTGCTCCCCCTTTGGTCAATATATGAAATAACAGCTATGAAACTCTAAGTTATTTAATATTAGCAAAAAAAAATTAAGTTTATGAGTTTGAACATCAAATATGTTGTTTTTCAACTGAATTTCCCAACTCATATGGAAACAGGGTTTGTATTTTTGAATATCAGTATATGTATTTACATAAATCATACATTTATACATCAGAATATGTATTTAGTACTCCAGGCGTGTACTGACTGATACAGACTAATGCCTGCTATATACTGCAATACAAACTGTACACTGGCTGGTACTTAAATATGTTTTTACTTTTGCAAGCTGCACTTTTTACAGCACACTGGAATATAAAAGCACTTTATTGCTGCGTGGCCTTTAATCCCCTCATTTCTTTTCCAGCGTAGAAAACAAATGCTGCACTCTCAGCAGGGAGGTGGACTTAGTGCTTGTGCTGCACATACCAAACATGACTTGTCCTGCAGGTCGACTGCCACCTGTGTCACCCACATGACGCCATCTTTACTCAAAGATGGAAGTGATTGCGGGTGATACTCTGACAGATGGAGGATTTCAATGTTGACTTTTTGCACTGCAGTTTGCTCACAAAGTTTATGCCAGAGATCATCCTTGAGATGCACTCTGCCAACCAACCGGCGTGCGTGTGTGTGTGTGTGTGTGTGTGTGTGTCATTTGCACCCCTGCTGGTGGCATCTATCAAAATAAGGCTGGTCCCAAAAAGGAGGGTTTTTTTTCACATTGACTGTGTGTCGCTTTTTAAAGTGCTCCCTCTTTGGTCAATATATGAAATAACAAGTGTGTGCAAGACATTGAAATGTGCCCCCTTTAGCCAAAATTTATTCAAAGACATACTGTAATAACTTGAAGTAAATAATGAAAATTAAAAAACTATTTCAAAGAAAAAAATATTTTTCTTACAATGTGTCAACTTTTTCTTATAAAATTGGCAACTATTTCTCATATTCTTTCTGTTTTTGTAATACTGCAATATTTTCTCGTAAAATTGTTACTTTATGCAAAGTTATTACTTTTTAATGCGATTTGGTGACATTTGTAATAAATTCTGACTTTTATCACAATATTGCCAATTTTTATTGTTGTTCTTGTAAAATAGTGACTTTTTTTTGAGTAAAATTACGACAAAAGTCAAGTAAAATTCTCATTATTATTATGATATTTCCAACATTTTTAAGTTTTCTTGTAAAATTGTAACTTTTGTCGAGTAAAATGACGACTCTTTTCATAAAATTGCCAACATTTTAAGCTTTTCTCCTAAAATTGCGACTGTTGTTGAGTAAAACTCCAACTTTTATCATAATATTACACAAATGTTCGGTTCTTCTTGTGAAATTTTGACTCGCGTTGAGTAAAATTATAACTTTTATTGCAATGCTTTCAAAATTAAGTTTTTCTTGTGAAATTCCAAATAATTTTCCACAACAAGCTGTTTTATATGTGCATAGTATGTATATATTATTCATGTTGTAAATACACTTCTTTATATATGAAATAACAAGTGTGTGCAAGACATTGAAATGTGACCCCTTTGGCCAAAATTTATTTTTTTGAACTAGATATATTCTGTATATAAAGACATACTGTAATAACGAAGTAAATAATGAAAATTAAAAAACAATTTCAAATAAAAAAATATATTTCTTACAATGTGTCAACTTTTTTTTATAAAATTGGCAACTATTTCTCATATTCTTTCGGTTTTTGTAATACTGCAATATTTTCTCGTAAAATTGTTACTTTATGTAAAATTATTACTTTTTAATGCGATTTGGTGACATTTGTAATAAATTTAGTTGTTCTCGTAAAATAGTGACTTTTTTTGGAGTAAAATTACGACAAAAGTCAAGTAAAATTCTCATTATTATTATGATATTTCCAACATTTTTAAGTTTTCTTGTAAAATTGTAACTTTTGTCGAGTAAAATGACGACTCTTTTCATAAAATTGCCAACATTTTAAGCTTTTCTCGTAAAATTGTGACTGTTGTTGAGTAAAACTCCAACTTTTATCATAATATTGCACAAATGTTCGGTTCTTCTTGTGAAATTTTGACTCGCGTTGAGTAAAATTATAACTTTTATTGCAATTCTTTCAAAATTAAGTTTTTCTTGTGAAATTCCAAATCATTTTTCACAACAAGCTGTTTTATATTTGCATAGTATGTATATATTATTCATGTTGTAAATACACTTCTTTATATATGAAATAACAAGTGTGTGCAAGACATTGAAATGTGCCCCCTTTGGCCAAAATTTATTTTTTTGAAATAGATATATTCTGTATATAAAGACATACTGTAATAATTTGAAGTAAATAATGACAATTAAAAAACAATTTCAAATAAAAAAATATATTTCTTACAATGTGTCAACTTTTTTTTATAAAATTGGCAACTATTTCTCATATTCTTTCTGTTTTTGTAATACTGCAATATTTTCTCGTAAAATTGTTACTTTATGTAAAATAATTACTTTTTAATGCAATTTGGTGACATTTGTAATACATTTTGTTGTTCTCGTAAAATAGTGACTTTTTTCTGAGTAAAATTACGACAAAAGTCAAGTAAAATTCTCATTATTATTATGATATTTCCAACATTTTTAAGTTTTCTTGTAAAATTGTAACTTTTGTCGAGTAAAATTACGACTTTTCATAAAATTGCCAACATTTTAAGCTTTTCTCGTAAAATTGCGACTGTTGTTGAGTAAAACTCCAACTTTTATGATAATATTGCACAAATGTTCGGTTCTTCTTGTGAAATTTTGACTCGCGTTGAGTAAAATTATAACTTTTATTACAATGCTTTCAAAATTAAGTTTTTCTTGTGAAATTCCAACTCATTTTTCACAACAAGCTGTTTTATATGTGCATAGTATGTATATATTATTCATGTTGTAAATACACTTCTTTATATATGAAATAACAAGTGTGTGCAAGACATTGAAATGTGCCCCCTTTGGCCAAAATTTATTTTTTTGAAATAGATATATTCTGTATATAAAGACATACTGTAATAACTTGAAGTAAATAATGAAAATTAAAAAACTATTTCAAAGAAAAAAATATTTTTCTTACAATGTGTCAATTTTTTCTTATAAAATTGGCAACTATTTCTCATATTCTTTCTGTTTTTGTAATACTGCAATATTTTCTCGTAAAATTGTTACTTTATGCAAAGTTATTACTTTTTAATGCGATTTGGTGACATTTGTAATAAATGTTGTTGTTCTCGTAAAATAGTGACTTTTTTTTTTGAGTAAAATTACGACAAAAGTCAAGTAAAATTCTCATTATTATTATGATATTTCCAACATTTTTAAGTTTTCTTGTAAAATTGTAACTTTTGTCGAGTAAAATTACGACTTTTCATAAAATTGCCAACATTTTAAGCTTTTCTCGTAAAATTGCGACTGTTGTTGAGTAAAACTCCAACTTTTAGAATAATATTACACAAATGTTCGGTTCTTCTTGTGAAATTTTGACTCGCGTTGAGTAAAATTATAACTTTTATTACAATGCTTTCAAAATTAAGTTTTTCTTGTGAAATTCCAACTCATTTTTCACAACAAGCTGTTTTATATTTGCATAGTATGTATATATTATTCATGTTGTAAATACACTTCTTTATATATGAAATAACAAGTGTGTGCAAGACATTGAAATGTGCCCCCTTTGGCCAAAATTTATTTTTTTGAAATAGATATATTCTGTATATAAAGACATACTGTAATAACTTGAAGTAAATAATGAAAATTAAAAAACTATTTCAAAGAAAAAAATATTTTTCTTACAATGTGTCAATTTTTTCTTATAAAATTGGCAACTATTTCTCATATTCTTTCTGTTTTTGTAATACTGCAATATTTTCTCGTAAAATTGTTACTTTATGTAAAATTATTACTTTTTAATGCAATTTGGTGACATTTGTAATAAATTTTGTTGTTCTCGTAAAATAGTGACTTTTTTTTGAGTAAAATTACGACAAAAGTTAAGTAAAATTCTCATTATTATTATGATATTTCCAACATTTTTAAGTTTTCTTGGAAAATTGTAACTTTTGTCGAGTAAAATGACGACTCTTTTCATAAAATTGCCAACATTTTAAGCTTTTCTCGTAAAATTGCGACTGTTGTTGAGTAAAACTCCAACTTTTAGAATAATATTACACAAATGTTCGGTTCTTCTTGTGAAATTTTGACTCGCGTTGAGTAAAATTATAACTTTTATTACAATGCTTTCAAAATTAAGTTTTTCTTGTGAAATTCCAACTCATTTTTCACAACAAGCTGTTTTATATGTGCATAGTATGTATATATTATTCATGTTGTAAATACACTTCTTTATATATGAAATAACAAGTGTGTGCAAGACATTGAAATGTGCCCCCTTTGGCCGAAATTTATTTTTTTGAAATAGATATATTCTGTATATAAAGACATACTGTAATAATTTGAAGTAAATAATGACAATTAAAAAACAATTTCAAATAAAAAAATATATTTCTTACAATGTGTCAACTTTCTTTTATAAAATTGGCAACTATTTCTCATATTCTTTCGGTTTTTGTAATACTGCAACATTTTCTCGTAAAATTGTTACTTTATGTAAAATTATTACTTTTTAATGCGATTTGGTGACATTTGTAATAAATTTAGTTGTTCTCGTAAAATAGTGACTTTTTTTTGGAGTAAAATTACGACAAAAGTCAAGTAAAATTCTCTATATTATTATGATATTTCCAACATTTTTAAGTTTTCTTGTAAAATTGTAACTTTTGTCGAGTAAAATGACGACTTTTTTCATAAAATTGCCAACATTTTAAGCGTTTCTCCTAAAATTGCGACTGTTGTTGAGTAAAACTCCAACTTTTATCATAATATTGCACAAATGTTCAGTTCTTCTTGTGAAATTTTGACTCGCGTTGAGTAAAATTATAACTTTTATTACAATGCTTTCAAAATTAAGTTTTTCTTGTGAAATTCCAACTCATTTTTCACAACAAGCTGTTTTATATGTGCATAGTATGTATATATTATTCATGTTGTAAATACACTTCTTTATATATGAAATAACAAGTGTGTGCAAGACATTGAAATGAGCCCCCTTTGGCCAAAAGTTGTTTTTTTGAAATAGATATATTCTGTATATAAAGACATACTGTAATAACTTGAAGTAAATAATGACAATTAAAAAACAATTTCAAATAAAAAAATATATTTCTTACAATGAGTCAACTTTTTTTTATAAAATTGGCAACTATTTCTCATATTCTTTCGGTTTTTGTAATACTGCAAAATTTTCTCGTAAAATTGTTACTTTATGTAAAATTATTACTTTTTAATGCGATTTGGTGACATTTGTAATAAATTTTGTTGTTCTCGTAAAATAGTGACTTTTTTTTGAGTAAAATTACGACAAAAGTCAAGTAAAATTCTCATTATTATTATGATATTTCCAACATTTTTAAGTTTTCTTGGAAAATTGTAACTTTTGTCGAGTAAAATTATGACTTTTCATAAAATTGCCAACATTTTAAGCTTTTCTCGTAAAATTGCGACTGTTGTTGAGTAAAACTCCAACTTTTATCCTAATATTGCACAAATGTTCGGTTCTTCTTGTGAAATTTTGACTCGCGTTGAGTAAAATTATAACTTTTATTACAATGCTTTCAAAATTAAGTTTTTCTTGTGAAATTCCAACTCATTTTTCACAACAAGCTGTTTTATATTTGCATAGTATGTATATATTATTCATGTTGTAAATACACTTCTTTATATATGAAATAACAAGTGTGTGCAAGACATTGAAATGTGCCCCCTTTGGCCAAAAGTTGTTTTTTTGAAATAGATATATTCTGTATATAAAGACATACTGTAATAATTTGAAATAAATAATGACAATTAAAAAACAATTTCAAATAAAAAAATATATTTCTTACAATGAGTCAACTTTTTTTTATAAAATTGGCAACTATTTCTCATATTCTTTCGTTTTTTGTAATACTGCAAAATTTTCTCGTAAAATTGTTACTTTATGTAAAATTATTACTTTTTAATGCGATTTGGTGACATTTGTAATAAATTTTGTTGTTCTCGTAAATTAGTGACTTTTTTTTGAGTAAAATTACGACAAAAGTCAAGTAAAATTCTCATTATTATTATGATATTTCCAACATTTTTAAGTTTTCTTGTAAAATTGTAACTTTTGTCGAGTAAAATGACGACTCTTTTCATAAAATTGCCAACATTTTAAGCTTTTCTCGTAAAATTGCGACTGTTGTTGAGTAAAACTCCAACTTTTATCATAATATTGCACAAATGTTCGGTTCTTCTTGTGAAATTTTGACTCGCGTTGAGTAAAATTATAACTTTTATTGCAATGCTTTCAAAATTAAGTTTTTCTTGTGAAATTCCAACTCATTTTTCACAACAAGCTGTTTTATATGTGCATAGTATGTATATATTATTCATGTTGTAAATACACTTCTTTATATATGAAATAACAAGTGTGTGCAAGACATTGAAATGTGCCCCCTTTGGCCAAAATTTATTTTTTTGAAATAGATATATTCTGTATATAAAGACATACTGTAATAACTTGAAGTAAATAATGACAATTAAAAAACAATTTCAAATAAAAAAATATATTTTTTACAATGTGTCAACTTTTTTTTATAAAATTGGCAACTATTTCTCATTCTCTTTCTGTTTTTGTAATACTGCAATATTTTCTCGTAAAATTGTTACTTTATGTAAAATTATTACTTTTTAATGCGATTTGGTGACATTTGTAATAAATTTTGTTGTTCTCGTAAAATAGTGACTTTTTTTTTGAGTAAAATTACGACAAAAGTCAAGTAAAATTCTGATTATTATTATGATATTTCCAACATTTTTAAGTTTTCTTGTAAAATTGTAACTTTTGTCGAGTAAAATTATGACTTTTCATAAAATTGCCAACATTTTAAGCTTTTCTCTTAAAATTGCGACTGTTGTTGAGTAAAACTCCAACTTTTAGAATAATATTGCACAAATGTTCAGTTCTTCTTGTGAAATTTTGACTCGCGTTGAGTAAAATTATAACTTTTATTGCAATGCTTTCAAAATGAAGTTTTTCTTGTGAAATTCCAAATCATTTTTCACAACAAGCTGTTTTATATGTGCATAGTATGTATATATTATTCATGTTGTAAATACACTTCTTTATATATGAAATAACAAGTGTGTGCAAGACATTGAAATGTGCCCCCTTTGGCCAAAATTTATTTTTTTGAAATAGATATATTCTGTATATAAAGACATACTGTAATAATTTGAAGTAAATAATGACAATGAAAAAACAATTTCAAATAAAAAAATATATTTCTTACAATGTGTCAACTTTCTTTTATAAAATTGGCAACTATTTCTCATATTCTTTCTGTTTTTGTAATACTGCAATATTTTCTCGTAAAATTGTTACTTTATGTAAAATTATTACTTTTTAATGCGATTTGGTGACATTTGTAATAAATTTTGTTGTTCTCGTAAAATAGTGACTTTTTTTTTGAGTAAAATTACGACAAAAGTCAAGTAAAATTCTGATTATTATTATGATATTTCCAACATTTTTAAGTTTTCTTATAAAATTGTAACTTTTGTCGAGTAAAATGACGACTCTTTTCATAAAATTGCCAACATTTTTAAGCTTTTCTCGTAAAATTGCGACTGTTGTTGAGTAAAACTCCAACTTTTATCATAATATTGCACAAATGTTCGGTTCTTCTTGTTAAATTTTGACTCGCGTTGAGTAAAATTATAACTTTTATTGCAATGCTTTCAAAATTAAGTTTTTCTTGTGAAATTCCAAATCATTTTTCACAACAAGCTGTTTTATATGTGCATAGTATGTATATATTATTCATGTTGTAAATACACTTCTTTATATATGAAATAACAAGTGTGTGCAAGACATTGAAATGTGCCCCCTTTGGCCAAAATTTATTTTTTTGAAATAGATATATTCTGTATATAAAGACATACTGTAATAACTTGAAGTAAATAATGAAAATTTAAAAAAAAAATTCAAATAAAAAAATATATTTCTTACAATGTGTCAACTTTTTTTTATAAAATTGGCAACTATTTCTCATATTCTTTCTGTTTTTGTAATACTGCAATATTTTCTCGTAAAATTGTTACTTTATGTAAAATAATTACTTTTTAATGCGATTTGGTGACATTTGTAATAAATTTTGTTGTTCTCGTAAAATAGTGACTTTTTTTTTTGAGTAAAATTACGACAAAAGTCAAGTAACATTCTGATTATTATTATGATATTTCCAACATTTTTAAGTTTTCTTGGAAAATTGTAACTTTTGTCGAGTAAAATTATGACTTTTCATAAAATTGCCAACATTTTAAGCGTTTCTCCTAAAATTGCGACTGTTGTTGAGTAAAACTCCAACTTTTAGAATAATATTGCACAAATGTTCGGTTCTTCTTGTGAAATTTTGACTCGCGTTGAGTAAAATCATAACTTTTATTATAATGCTTTCAAAATTAAGTTTTTCTTGTGAAATTCCAACTCATTTTTCACAACAAGCTGTTTTATATGTGCATAGTATGTATATATCATTCATGTTGTAAATACGCTTCTTTATATATGAAATAACAAGTGTGTGCAAGACATTGAAATGTGCCCCCTTTGGCCAAAATTTATTTTTTTGAAATAGATATATTCTGTATATAAAGACATACTGTAATAACTTGAAGTAAATAATGACAATTAAAAAACAATTTCAAATAAAAAAATATATTTCTTACAATGTGTCAACTTTCTTTTATAAAATTGGCAACTATTTCTCATATTCTTTCGGTTTTTGTAATACTGCAACATTTTCTCGTAAAATTGTTACTTTATGTAAAATTATTACTTTTTAATGCGATTTGGTGACATTTGTAATAAATTTAGTTGTTCTCGTAAAATAGTGACTTTTTTTTGGAGTAAAATTACGACAAAAGTCAAGTAAAATTCTCTATATTATTATGATATTTCCAACATTTTTAAGTTTTCTTGTAAAATTGTAACTTTTGTCGAGTAAAATGACGACTTTTTTCATAAAATTGCCAACATTTTAAGCGTTTCTCCTAAAATTGCGACTGTTGTTGAGTAAAACTCCAACTTTTATCATAATATTGCACAAATGTTCAGTTCTTCTTGTGAAATTTTGACTCGCGTTGAGTAAAATTATAACTTTTATTACAATGCTTTCAAAATTAAGTTTTTCTTGTGAAATTCCAACTCATTTTTCACAACAAGCTGTTTTATATGTGCATAGTATGTATATATTATTCATGTTGTAAATACACTTCTTTATATATGAAATAACAAGTGTGTGCAAGACATTGAAATGAGCCCCCTTTGGCCAAAAGTTGTTTTTTTGAAATAGATATATTCTGTATATAAAGACATACTGTAATAACTTGAAGTAAATAATGACAATTAAAAAACAATTTCAAATAAAAAAATATATTTCTTACAATGAGTCAACTTTTTTTTATAAAATTGGCAACTATTTCTCATATTCTTTCGGTTTTTGTAATACTGCAAAATTTTCTCGTAAAATTGTTACTTTATGTAAAATTATTACTTTTTAATGCGATTTGGTGACATTTGTAATAAATTTTGTTGTTCTCGTAAAATAGTGACTTTTTTTTGAGTAAAATTACGACAAAAGTCAAGTAAAATTCTCATTATTATTATGATATTTCCAACATTTTTAAGTTTTCTTGGAAAATTGTAACTTTTGTCGAGTAAAATTATGACTTTTCATAAAATTGCCAACATTTTAAGCTTTTCTCGTAAAATTGCGACTGTTGTTGAGTAAAACTCCAACTTTTATCCTAATATTGCACAAATGTTCGGTTCTTCTTGTGAAATTTTGACTCGCGTTGAGTAAAATTATAACTTTTATTACAATGCTTTCAAAATTAAGTTTTTCTTGTGAAATTCCAACTCATTTTTCACAACAAGCTGTTTTATATGTGCATAGTATGTATATATTATTCATGTTGTAAATACACTTCTTTATATATGAAATAACAAGTGTGTGCAAGACATTGAAATGTGCCCCCTTTGGCCAAAAGTTGTTTTTTTGAAATAGATATATTCTGTATATAAAGACATACTGTAATAATTTGAAATAAATAATGACAATTAAAAAACAATTTCAAAGAAAAAAATATTTTTCTTACAATGTGTCAATTTTTTCTTATAAAATTGGCAACTATTTCTCATATTCTTTCTGTTTTTGTAATACTGCAATATTTTCTCGTAAAATTGTTACTTTATGTAAAATTATTACTTTTTAATGCAATTTGGTGACATTTGTAATAAATTTTGTTGTTCTCGTAAAATAGTGACTTTTTTTTGAGTAAAATTACGACAAAAGTTAAGTAAAATTCTCATTATTATTATGATATTTCCAACATTTTTAAGTTTTCTTGGAAAATTGTAACTTTTGTCGAGTAAAATGACGACTCTTTTCATAAAATTGCCAACATTTTAAGCTTTTCTCGTAAAATTGCGACTGTTGTTGAGTAAAACTCCAACTTTTAGAATAATATTACACAAATGTTCGGTTCTTCTTGTGAAATTTTGACTCGCGTTGAGTAAAATTATAACTTTTATTACAATGCTTTCAAAATTAAGTTTTTCTTGTGAAATTCCAACTCATTTTTCACAACAAGCTGTTTTATATGTGCATAGTATGTATATATTATTCATGTTGTAAATACACTTCTTTATATATGAAATAACAAGTGTGTGCAAGACATTGAAATGTGCCCCCTTTGGCCGAAATTTATTTTTTTGAAATAGATATATTCTGTATATAAAGACATACTGTAATAATTTGAAGTAAATAATGACAATTAAAAAACAATTTCAAATAAAAAAATATATTTCTTACAATGTGTCAACTTTTTTTTATAAAATTGGCAACTATTTCTCATGTTCTTTCTGTTTTTGTAATACTGCAATATTTTCTCGTAAAATTGTTACTTTATGTAAAATAATTACTTTTTAATGCGATTTGGTGACATTTGTAATAAATTTTGTTGTTCTCGTAAAATAGTGACTTTTTTTTTGAGTAAAATTACGACAAAAGTCATGTAAAATTCTCATTATTATTATGATATTTCCAACATTTTTAAGTTTTCTTGTAAAATTGTAACTTTTGTCGAGTAAAATGACGACTCTTTTCATAAAATTGCCAACATTTTAAGCGTTTCTCCTAAAATTGTTGAGTAGAACTCCAACTTTTATGATAATATTACACAAATGTTCAGTTCTTCTTGTGAAATTTTGACTCGCGTTGAGTAAAATTATAACTTTTATTGCAATGCTTTCAAAATTAAGTTTTTCTTGTGAAATTCCAAATCATTTTTCACAACAAGCTTTTTTATATGTGCATAGTATGTATATATCATTCATGTTGTAAATACACTTCTTTATATATGAAATAACAAGTGTGTGCAAGACATTGAAATGAGCCCCCTTTGGCCAAAATTAATACAAAATAAATAAATATGTATATAGAGACATAGTGTAATAACTTGAAGTAAATAAGGAAGATTAACAACCAATTACAAACAAAAGATAAAAACATAATAATTATATTAATAACTAAAAGCAGTCTTTTTCTCAATGTGTCGACTTTTTTTTATATAAAATTGGGAAAGATGTTTTATAATCTTTCGGTTATTGTAATATTGCAATATTTTCTCGTAAAATGATTACTTTTTTATGTAAAATTACAACTTTGTAATGCAAAATGGTGACATTTGTCAAATAAAATTCTGACTTATCACAATAATCCAAAATGTTTTGTTGTTCTTGTAAAACGGTGACATTTTTCTGGAGGGAAACGATGACTTTTGTCATTATTTTGCCGAGAAAAATTCACATCCTTACCATAATATTGCCAACATTTTTAAGTTTTCTTAAAGAATTGTGACTTTTGTTGGGTAAAATTACGACTCTTTTCATAACACATTAAGTTCAAGTTAACTTAACTTTTAATTTAATGTGACAGTGCCTGCTAGAAGAAGGCTCACTAACAAATGAATTCGTCTTTCATTTTTTTTTTTCCTGAAGGAACTCTCCTGAAAGAATCAATAAAGTACTATCTATCTATCTATAAAAATTGCCGACATTTTAAACTTTTCTTGTAAAATTGTGACTGATAGAGTAAAATTCCCACTTTTATCATAACATTGCACACATGTTCAGTTTTTCTTGTAAAATGTTGACTTGCTTTGAGTAAAATGCCAACTTTTATTATAATAATGCCAAAATCTTCGGGCTCCAGTACTCTGGAATGCCCTCCCGGTAACAGTTCGAGATGCTACCTCAGTAGAAGCATTTAAGTCTCATCTTAAAACTCATCTGTATACTCTAGCCTTTAAATAGACCTCCTTTTTAGACCAGTTGATCTGCCGCTTCTTTTCTTTCTCCTATGTCCCCCCCTCCCTTGTGGAGGGGGTCCGGTCCGATGACCATGGATGAAGTACTGACTGTCCAGAGTCGAGACCCAGGATGGACCGCTCGTCGGGACCCAGGATGGACCGCTCGCCTGTATCGGTTGGGGACATCTCTACGCTGCTGATCCGCTTGAGATGGTTTCCTGTGGACGGGACTCTCACTGCTGTCTTGGAGCCACTATGGATTGAACTTTCACAGTATCATGTTAGACCCGCTCGACATCCATTGCTTTCGGTCCCCTAGAGGGGGGGGGTTGCCCACATCTGAGGTCCTCTCCAAGGTTTCTCATAGTCAGCATTGTCACTGGCGTCCCACTGAATGTGAATTCTCCCTGCCCACTGGGTGTGAGTTTTCCTTGCCCTTTTGTGGGTTCTTCCGAGGATGTTGTAGTCGTAATGATTTGTGCAGTCCTTTGAGACATTTGTGATTTGGGGCTATATAAATAAACATTGATCTTATTTTTTTCTTGTAAAATTCCAACTCATTTTTCACAAGCTTTTTTATATGTGCATAGTATGTATATATTATTCATGTTGTAAATACAAATATTTATACATCACGAGAGGGTGGTCCTAAAGAGGTAGGCATTTATCGGAGGTCTCAAGAAGGTAACAATTACAAGTGTGTGTGTGTGTGTGTGTTTTGCTACATTTATGTGTCAGGGCCAACACAGCACTCATGACTGATTAAGCAGCTCTGCCTTATGTTTTTCAAGCTTTTTCTGCTGAAGGCAAACATGCTGCAGGCTGAAATATTCAAGAGGCAGCTGGCAGCACTGAAGCATGCTGGGAAAATGCCAGTGTAACATCCACCTATCGCATCTATCTGTGAAGAGTTCAGCTGCAAAAACTGATAAAACGCCAAAGTTGTTGGCACCTGGGAGTAGGTGACATCAGGGGTGTCCAAAGCCGGCCATTTCTGACCCTTCTTTAACGACCCGAGGCCCGTTCAAAATTACTTACAGAAAAAACATAAAAAGGTGGAAATAAAGAGCAAACAGGCGAAATGTAAATAGAAAAAGTTGCAATTATGACTTTAATAACAAAAAGCTGACATGCA
This sequence comes from Nerophis ophidion, assembly GCF_033978795.1. Lineage (NCBI taxonomy): Eukaryota > Metazoa > Chordata > Actinopteri > Syngnathiformes > Syngnathidae > Nerophis > Nerophis ophidion. Next base: position 84,866,893 of record NC_084612.1, on the reverse strand, counting down.
GGCTGTTTTTTTTTTTATTAACTTAGAACTGTCATTGCTCAAAAAATAATAATGAATCAAAATCAACGTTGTTAAGGCACTAATTCAAATGAAATATTACTCTTTGAAATATATTTTTGGAAAGTACTGCATAGTTTGTGTGTTTGATGAAAAAAAAAAAATTAAGTTTTCTATGGCGAGAACGCCATAAAACAAAAAAATTAATAAAAAGACGGTTAAACTTGTCCAGGGTGTATTCCGCCTTCCACCCAAATGCAGCTGGGATAGGCTCCAGCAACCTAGCGACCCCCAGAGGGACAAGCGGTACAAAATGGATGGACATATAAACAAATATATTCAAATGTGTAATGTAAGAGTGGCCAAATTATTATATATACTTGTCTAGCCTTGTTTTTAATGACTACTTAAGTCTACTACATGACCATATTTTTTTATCTTACATTTGTGGGTTTTTTTGTTTTAAATCAATGCCCTATTTACAAGGAAATTTGCAAAAATATTTACATAAAATAAAATATGTTTTTTTGTTATATATATGTTAATTGGTCGGCGTGGCGCAGTGGGATAGTGGCCGTGCGCAACCTGAGGGTCCCTGGTTCAAATCCCACCTAGTACCAACCTCGTCATGTCTGTTGTGTCCTGAGCAAGACACTTCACCCTTGCTCCTGATGGGTGCTGGTTGGCGCCTTGCATGGCAGCTCCCTCCATCAGTGTGTGTGAATGTGTGTGTGAATGTGGAAGTAGTGTCAAAGCGCTTTGAGTACCTTGAAGGTAGAAAAGCGCTATACAAGTACAACCCATTTATCATTTATTTATTTATCATTGCATGGTCAATAAGCCCCACCCATCAATGCAGTTGTTTTCAGTGAATATGTTTAGATTAGTGCAGTTTTTTATTTCCCTATATTCAAACGTGTAATGCTATAGTGGCCAAAATATTATATTTACTGTTTTTAATGACTACTAGGCCTAACATTTTTTTTGGTTTGTTTAAAATCAATGCATTATTCACAAGGACATCTGCTAAAATATTAACATAAAATAAAAAAAATGTATTATGTATATGTTAATTGGTCATTGCATGGTCAATAAGCCCCACCAATCAATACATTTGTTTTCAGGGAATAGTTTTAGAGTAGTGCAGTTTTTTATTTTCCTATATTCAAATGTGTAATGTTACAGTGGCCAAAATATTATATATACTTGTCTAAAAATCTGCTGCCTTGTTTTGAATGACAACTTAGGCCTTCTACACTACCGTATTTTTTTAGCATACATGTGTATTTTTTTGTTTTGTTTTAAATTAATGCATTATTCACAAAGAAATTTTCTAAAATATTAACATGAAATTAAAAAAAAAAGTTGTATTATCCATCAATCCATCCATTTCCTACCGCTTATTCCCTTTCGGGGTGGCGGGGGGCGCTGGCGCCTATCTCAGCTACAATCGGGCGGAAGGCAGGGTACACCCTGGACAAGTCGCCACCTCATCGCAGGGCCAACACAGATAGACAGACAACATTCACACTCACATTCACACACTAGGGCCAATTTAGTGTTGCCAATCAACCTATCCCCAGGTGCATGTCTTTGGAGGTGGGAGGAAGCCGGATTACCCGGAGGGAGCCCACGCATTCACGGGGAGAACATGCAAACTCCACACAGAAAGATCCCGAGCTTGGTCATTGCATGGTCAATAAGCCCCACTCATCAATCCAGTTGTTTTCAGTGAATATTTTTAGATTAATGCAGTTTTTCATTTTCCTATATTCAAATGTGAAATGTTACAGTGGCCAAAATATTAGATTTACTTGTGTAACAAAACTGCTGCCTTGTTTATAATGACTACTTAGGCCTACTACACTGTGTATTTTAATGCTGGTCATTATGGTGGTGAAAAATGTTTGAAAACCATTAAATTAGGGGGTGTTGGAGTCCCCCACAATCCTGCTATGTCATCAACAACATGAACTGATCTATATGTATTTGTTTAACAAAACTGTTGCCTTGTTTTTAATGACTACTTAGGCCTACTACATTGCTGTATTTTAATGCTGGTCATTATGTTAGTCCTTGCAGAGCCAGGTGGTGAATAAAGTTTGAGATCCATTAAATTTGGGGATATTTGAGTCCCCCACAAGCCTGATATGTCATCACCAACATGAACTGTTCTGTCAGCACTGTCCTCAAATTTTTTTAGGAAATAATAGAAGGGACGGCGTGGCGCAGTGGGAGAGTGGCCGTGCGCAAACCGAGGGTCACTGGTTCAAATCCCACCTAGAACCAACCTCGTCACGTCCGTTGTGTCCTGAGCAAGACACTTCACCCTTGCTCCTGATGGGTGCTGGTTGGCGCCTTGCATGGCAGCTCCCTCCATCAGTGTGTGTGAATGGGTAAATGTGGAAGTAGTGTCAAAGTGCTTTGAGTACCTTGGAGGTAGAAAAGCGCTATACAAGTACAACCCATTTATTTATTTATTTATATATATATATATATATATATATATATATATATATATATATATATATATATAGCCTCAACCTGAACCTTGGTATTTACCGTGATGATGGACTGGCAGTGTGCCGCGCCTCGCCAAGGAGCAGCGAGAACACCAAGAAGCGCATATGCCAAATCTTCAAAGAAAACGGCCTACGGATCACGATTGAAGCCAACAAGCAAACCGTCAACTTCCTCGACGTCACTTTCAACCTGAGAAATAACAGCTACCAACCATTCACGAAACCCAACACAACACTCCAATACGTGCACCACGACAGCAACCACCCACCCACCACCACGAAAAGAATACCTACCGGAATTAATAAAAGGCTATCGATGCTGTCATCCAGCAAAGCTGAATTCGACCAAGCAACCCCCCCGTACCAGAAAGCACTTGATGAAAGCGGATACAACTTCACCCTCACCTATGAACCCACCCCAGGAAACCAACCAAAAAAGAGCAGAAAACGAAACAACATCATCTGGTACAATCCGCCATTCAGCAAAGACGTCTCAACCAACATCGGCCGCAAGTTCCTCACTCTGATCGACAAACACTTCCCCAAAGGCAACACCCTAAGAAAAATATTCAACAAGAACAACATTAAATTGAGCTACAGCTGTATGAATAACATGCAACAAATCATTTCAAACCACAACAAAGCAATTGCAAAAGGACTGCCTACCCCCAGACTAAACGACTCTGAAACCAATAAGGAATGTAACTGTCGCAAGAAACCTGATTGCCCTCTCAACGGGGGGTGCTTACAGACATCAGTCGTTTACCAAGCAAAGGTAATACGCAAGGACATTAACACATCCGACACGTACGTAGGATTAACCGAAGGAGCGTTCAAAACAAGATGGAATAATCACAACGCCTCCTTTAGAAACCAGACTTTGCAGAATTCTACAGAACTCAGCAAACACATTTGGAACCTCAAAGACAATAATGTTGAATATTCTATAACATGGCAAATTCTTGCATCCAGCACACCTTACAACAGTGGTAATAAAAGATGCAACTTATGCTTAAAAGAGAAACTGTTTATTATATATCATCCAGAGCTATCATCCCTCAACAAGCGCAGTGAAATCATTTCAACATGCCGCCACAGACGGAAACACCTCCTAGGTAACACATGAGCCAATCACCACACCCTACGCCTGCTTGTACCCACCCACTCTGTGCCCTATATAAACCATTGTATGTGAATGCTTCCATTAAAATCTCCTGATGATTGAGGGAACCCCTCATGAAACAGATCTGTAGAGATGAAGTAGTCTTGTGATTTTTTCCCACACCTACCTACCTACATATATATATATATATACATATATATATATATATATACACATATATATATACATATATATATATATATATACATATATATACATATATATATATACATATATATATATACATATATATACATATATATACATATATATATATACATATATACATATATATATATATACATATATATATATATATATACATATATATATACATATATATATATATATATATATACATATATATATACATATATATATATACATATATATATATATATATATATATATATATATATATATATATATATATATATATATATATATATATATATATATATATATATATATATATATATATATATATATATATATATATATATATATATATATGTGTGTATGTAAAGAGTCCCATTTTAACAGTCTTTGGTATGACTCGGCCGGGATTTGAACTCACAACCTACCAATCTCAGGGCGGACACTCTAACCCAGGGGTCGGGAACCTTTTTGGCTGAGAGAGCCATGAAAGCCAAAAATTTCAAAATGTATTTCCGTGAGAGCCATATAATATTTTTTAACACTGAATATAACTAAATGCGTGCATTTTTAAGTAAGACCAACATTTTAGAGTAAAATAAGTCTCTTATTCTTTTTAATAACATTGTTATTCTGAAGCTAACCAATAATAAATCAAATGTCATGTCTGTTGATCATGTTTTTGTTTGGCCATGTGCTGTTTGTCCTTTGCACTCTTTAAGTTCCTGTTTTTTTCCACTCCCTTGTCTGGTTTCCTTGGTTACTCATTTTGTCCACCTGTCTCTGGTGGACAAAACGCCCGCTCACCTGCTTCCCGAGCACTAATCAGAGGCAGTATTTAAGCTCGTCTTTGCCAGTCAGTCGCCCTGTGCTGACTTGTTTCATGCCTTGCCATAGTTTCGTGCTTCATGCCATGCCAAGTAAGTTTTGTTTGATTTATGTTCTTAGTCTGTTTATGCGTTAGCTTTCTTCTTTAGCCCAAGTTGTGCCTCCGCTGTGAGCGATATTTGTTTGTAGATTTTTTTAGTTAAAATTAAGTCATGTTTTTACCTAAATGCCATGTCCCGGGTAGTCCGTCTGCCTTCCTGGGAGAACGACCCCGCAGCAAGCTGCAACGCCCCCCCCATCGTGACATAAAATACTTCTTACCATTAATGAGACTTCTTGAACAGGTGCGGTAGGAAACGGATGGATGGATATAAATGCATGAGAATGTTTTCTATTTTGTACGTTATTTTTAGCACTGTGATTACCAGCGAAATTATTCATAATTATCGCGTTAAGCAATGTCAGCTAAGATTTATCTGAGAGCCAGATGCAGTCATCAAAAGAGCCACATCTGGCTCTAGAGCCATAGGTTCCCTACCCCTGCTCTAACCACTAAGCCACTGAGTAGGTTTGATCAACCCCTCTGGGAGGGGCTTCTACACCATTTATTTCTCATCCAAGCATGTCTCCTAGGACCATACATTGAGGTCTAAACCAGGGGTTCTCAAAGCAGGCCCATCCCATACATCCAGCACAGGCTACGCTACACACCTACGCTACACATGATGTTAAAATCGGATGTCAGCATGTAGTTCAGGTAGCTACAATACTACATCTACGATTTGAATCCCAAATTGGATGACATCGTGGAGAAGCTTTCCACTCTGCAAGGCAAAGTTATGATCAGTTTGAGAGCCAGAATGGACAATTAGAGCAAATAAACCATTGGTACGTTTGCTCGCTGAGCCAATAATAATCCATATCTACAGTTCGGCCCTGTGATGAGGTGGCGACTTGTCCAGGGTGTACCCCGCCTTACGCCCGATTGTAGCTGAGATAGGCGCCAGCGCCCCCCGCGACCCCAAAAGGGAATAAGCGGTAGAAAATGGATGGATGGATGGATCTACAGTTCGACTCCATCCGTATTTTCGGGTTGCGGAGGTCGAGACTTCCCTCTCTCCAGCCGTTTCCTCCAGTTCCTCCCGGGGCGTTCCCAAGCCTGCTGGGGACTAGTCCTGGGTCTTTCCCGTTGCCACCTATCGGTCAGACGTGCCCTAAACACCTCCCCGTAGAGGCATGCTGACCAGATGCCTGAACTACCTCATCTGACTCCTGTCCATGTGGAAGAACAGCGGTTCTACCCTGAGCTCCTCCCTCCTCAGAGCTTTTCACCCTCTCAAAAGGGAGAAGAAGCTTGTACCCGTGATCTTTGGTTCACAAGTCAAAGCACGTGATAAAAACCTTGACAGAGCCATGCTCTGTACACCCCAGTGAGACCAGTGCAGCGAAAGACGCCCTGAAGATCACTTTCAAAGACACCTGGGATGTTGACCGAGAGGAGAGACTCCCAGCCCTACAGAAAAAACAAACCATGGTCTAATAGACAGAAAAGTCCACATACCCCAACCCCAGGTCTTTGCACCTCAAACCCTGGCAGTATGGTATGTTATGGTATGCTATGGTACAGTATGGTATGGAATGGTATGGTATGATGGCTGCAGCTTGGGACCGCATGGCCTCCTACCCACGTTGCAGATCTTAAGTTTTTTTCTTGTGTGACATGGTCATATTTTTCCTGGTCTCTAACCGAGACTTAACCTGACTTTCGCCAGATCCTTGGAGTTCGCTGAGCTCCACACATGGATCTGGGAGTTCTCAATAGAACTAAACTCTGCACCCCTCTAGTCTCCTCAGGGCACGATGCCAAGATGATAAGGAGTCCTACCAGGGACCTTCAATAGAACTAAACTCTCCACCACTTAAGTGTCCTCATAGCACGATGACAAATAGTCCTATCAGGGACTTTCAATAGAACTGAACCCTCCACCTCTCTAGTCTCCTCAGAGCACAATGCCAGGATGACAAGTAGTCCCATCAGGGACCTTCAATAGAACTAAACTCTCCACCTCTCTAGTCTCCTCAGAGCACAATGACAAGTAGTCCTATCAGGGACCTTCAATAGAACTGAACTCTCCATCTCTCTAGTCTCCTCAGAGCACGGTGACAAGTAGTCCTATCAGGAACCTTCAATAGAACTAAACTCTCCACAGAGCACAATGCCAGGATGACAAGTAGTCCTATCAGGGACCTTCAATAGAACTGAACTCTCCATCTCTCTAGTCTCCTCAGAGCACGATGACAAGTAGTCCTATCAGGGACCTTCAATAGAACTGAACTCTCCATCTCTCTAGTCTCCTCAGAGCACGATGACAAGTAGTCCTATCAGGAACCTTCAATAGAACTAAACTCTCGACAGAGCACAATGCCAGGATGACAAGTAGTCCTATCAGGGACCTTCAATAGAACTGAACTCTCCATCTCTCTAGCCTCCTCAGAGCACGATGACAAGTAGTCCCATCAGGGACCTTCAATAGAACTAAACTCTCCACCTCTCTAGTCTCCTCAGAGCACAATGACAAGTAGTCCTATCAGGGACCTTCAATAGAACTGAACTCTCCATCTCTCTAGTCTCCTCAGAGCACGATGACAAGTAGTCCTATCAGGGACCTTCAATAGAACTGAACTCTCCAACTCTCTAGTCTCCTCAGAGCACGATGACAAGTAGTCCTATCAGGAACCTTCAATAGAACTAAACTCTCCACAGAGCACAATGCCAGGATGACAAGTAGTCCTATCAGGGACCTTCAATAGAACTGAACTCTCCACCTTTCTAGTCTCCTCAGAGCATAATGCCAAGATGACAAGTAGTCCTATCAGGGACCTTCAATAGAACTGAACTCTCCATCTCTCTAATCTCCTCAGAGCACGATGACAAGTAGTCCTATCAGGGAACTTCAATAGAACTAAACTCTTCACCTCTTGTCTCCTCAGAGGACGATGCCAAGATGACAAGTAGTCCTATCAAGGACCTTCAATAGAACTAAACTCTCCACCTCTTGTCTCCTCAGAGGACGATAACAAGTAGTCCTATCAGGGACCTTCAATAGAACTAAACTCTCCACCTCTTGTCTCTTCAGAGCACAATGCCAAGATGATAAGTAGTCCTACCAGGGCCCTTCAATAGAACTAAACTCTTCACCTCTCTAGTCTCCACAGAGCACAATGCCAGGATGACAAGTAGTCCTATCAGGGACCTTCAATAGAACTAAACTCTCCACCTCTCTAGTCTCCTCAGAGCACGATGACAAGTAGTCCTATCAGGGACCTTCAATAGAACTAAACTCTCCACCTCTCTAGTCTCCTCAGAGCACGGTGACAAGTAGTCCTATCAATGACCTTCAATAGAACTAAACTCTCCACCTCTCTAGTCTCCTCAGAGCACGATGACAAGTAGTCCTATCAATGACCTTCAATAGAACTAAACTCTCCACCTCTCTAGTCTCCTCAGAGCACGATGACAAGTAGTCTTACCAAGGACCTTCAATAGAACTAAACTCTCCACCTCTCTAGTCTCCTCAGAGTACTATGACAAGTAGTCTTATCAAGGACCTTCAATAGAACTAAACTCTCCACTTCTTGTCTCCTCAGAGTTCGATGCCAAGATGATCTGCCCTCAAGCTGAGTGGGAAGAAAAGGAGCGTCCTCCGTCAGAGGATCTGGAATGTAAAATCTGCTACCAGCGCTACAACGCCCACAGCCGCAGACCAAAGATCCTGGACTGCCTCCACCGGGTATGCGCCCGCTGCCTGGTGAAGATCCTCTACGTGGGCGAGGGCGCAGACTGCATCTCCTGCCCGTTCTGTCGACACCAGACGGAGATGACGGACTACCAGGTGTCGGCCCTGCCGGACGACGCCAACGTCATGTCTCGCTTGACGCTGCGGGATAAAAGCTGGAGCTCAGACCACAACCGGGAGGTGGTCCTGTCCCCCAAGAGCTTCTTCTCCTCCAGTCCTTCCCACAATTCCTCCAACTGCCTCTTCATCACCATCATGGAGGTGCAGGGCGACTCGCAGCACAACAGCAGCTCCGACAACCTGGACTCGCTGTCGGTGGGCTCCGACGGGCCGGCGGACCAGGACTCCCTGTCCAAGTTCTGTAACCACGTGCCACGCATCCTGGTCTGGCTGCTGGGCTTCTTGTACTTTGGGTCCCTGCCTCTAGGGATTTACCTGCTGGTCATCCAGAGAGTGACTCTGGGCATCGTGTGCGTGAGCCTGGTGCCCTCCAGCCTGACCGTGTGCCTGGTCTACGGATTCTGCCAGTGTCTGTGCCAGGGCATGTGCGACTGCTCCTCCAGGGCCTGAGTGACGGCCAGAAAACTGTTGGGTCCAGTGTGGGACAAGGTCTGCCTGCTGGTACTTTCGAAAGTTGCAGGACCTGCTGAGCAGTATCCATGTTGCTATGGTGATTGCTCCATTGAACCCGACCAGAAAAAAGCTGAACTTGACCCATGTTAGACACGTAAAACCAGGGGAGTCCAAACATATTCCACTGAGTGCCACACTAAAAATGTTCTTATTTTTCCTTTTCAAAAGCAATATATATATATATATATATATATATATATATATATATATATATATATATATATATATCTATCTTCTGATGATTGAGGGAACCCCTCATGAAACAGTTCTGTAGAGATGAAGTAGTCTTGTGATTTTTTTCCCACACCTACATATACATATACATATATATATATATATATATATATATATATACATATACATATATATATATATATATATATATATATATGTGTGTATATATATATATATATATACACATATATATACACATATATATACACATATATACACACATATATATATACACATATATACATATATGTTGATTTTGATTCATTATTATTTTTCAAAGCAATGCCAGTTTTAAAAAATCCTACTAAATTACTCAAAGTCCCTTTCATTCAGTGTTGGAAATAAGTCATAAATGTTGTTTTTTTTACTTGCAAGGCTTACATTTCTAGATCAACTTCAGATCAATCAGTTGATTTATGTCATTTTTGTTTTTATACCCTTTTTGTCATAGAAAATGTTTTTTAATGCAAACACACTAAATGTGCAATATTTTCCCCAACTAATTATTCAAAGTGTAATGTTTGATGTGAACTAATCACAGCTTTAAATTGGTCAATAATTAATAACGTTGATTTTGATTCATTATTTTTTTTTTCCATTCAGAGTTGAAAATAAGTCTAGATTTGTTGTTGTTTTTACTTGCAAGACTTACATTTCGAGATCAACTTCAGATTTATCAGTTGATTTTTACTATTTTTGTTTTATACCCTTTTTGTCATAAAAAACTTTGTTTTTTATTGCAAACACACAAAATATGCTATATTTTCCCCAACTAATTATTCAAAGTGTAATGTTTGATGTGAACTAATTAATCCCTTAAATCGGCCAATAATTCATAACATTGATTTTGATTCATTATTATTTTTTAAAGCGATGCCAGTTTTTAAAAATCCCACTAAATTACTCAGTCCCTTCAGAGTTGAAAATAAGTCTAGATGTTTTTTTTTTTTACTTGCAAGGCTTACATTTCTAGATCAACTTCAGATCTATCAGTTGATTTATGTCATTTTTGTTTTTATACCCTTTTTGTCATAGAAAATGTTTTTTAATGCAAACACACAAAATGTGCAATATTTTCCCCAACTAATTATTCAAAGTGTAATGTTTGATGTGAACTAATCACAGCTTTAAATTGGTCAATAATTAAGAACGTTGATTTTGATTCATTATTATTTTTTTCATTCAGAGTTGAAAATAAGTCTAGATTTTTTGTTGTTTTTACTTGCAAGGCTTACATTTCGAGATCAACTTCAGATTTATCAGTTGATTTTTACTATTTTTGTTTTATACCCTTTTTGTCATAAAAAACTTTTGTTTTTTATTGCAAACACACAAAATATGCTATATTTTCCCCAACTAATTATTCAAACTGTAATGTTTGATGTGAACTAATTAATCCGTTAAATCGGCCAATAATTCATAACAACATTGATTTTGATTCATTATTATTTTTTAAAGCGATGCCAGTTTTTAAAAATCCTACTAAATTACTCAGTCCCTTCAGAGTTGAAAATAAGTCTAGATGGTTTTTTTTTACTTGCAAGGCTTACATTTCTGGATCAACTTCAGATCTATCAGTTGATTTTTACGATTTTAGTTTTATACCCTTTTTGTCATAGAAAACTGTTTTTTATTGCAAACACACAAAATATGCTATATTTTCCCCAACTAATTATTCAAAGTGTAATGTTTGGTGTGAACTAATTACAGCCTTAAATCGGTCAATAATTCATAACAACGTTGATTTTGATTCATTATTATTTTTTAAAGCGATGCCAGTTTTTAAAAATCCCACTAAATTTCTCAAGGTCCCTTCAGTGTTGAAAATAAGTCTAGATGTTTTTTTTTTTTATACTGCAAGGCTTAAATTTCGAGATCAACTTCAGATCTATCAGTTGATTTTTACTATTTTAGTTTTATACCCTTTTTGTCATTGAAAATGTTTTTTATTGATGTGAACTAATTACAGACTTAAATTGGTCAATAATTCATACAATAATTCATAACATTGATTTTGATTCATTATTATTTTTCAAAGCAATGCCAGTTTTAAAAAATCCTACTAAATTACTCAAAGTCCCTTTCATTCAGTGTTGGAAATAAGTCATAAATGTTGTTTTTTTTACTTGCAAGGCTTACATTTCTAGATCAACTTCAGATCAATCAGTTGATTTATGTCATTTTTGTTTTTATACCCTTTTTGTCATAGAAAATGTTTTTTAATGCAAACACACAAAATGTGCAATATTTTCCCCAACTAATTATTCAAAGTGTAATGTTTGATGTGAACTAATCACAGCTTTAAATTGGTCAATAATTAATAACGTTGATTTTGATTCATTATTATTTTTTTCATTCGGTTGAAAATAAGTCTAGATTTTTTGTTGTTTTTACTTGCAAGGCTTACATTTCGAGATCAACTTCAGATTTATCAGTTGATTTTTACTATTTTTGTTTTATACCCTTTTTGTCATAAAAAACTTTTTTTTTATTGCAAACACACAAAATGTGCAATATTTTCCCCAACTAATTATTCAAAGTGTAATGTTTGATGTGAACTAATTAATCCCTTAAATCGACCAATAATTCATAACAACGTTGATTTTGATTCATTATTATTTTTTAAAGCGATGCCAGTTTTTAAAAATCCCACTAAAATACTCAGTCCCTTCAGAGTTGAAAATAAGTCTAGATGTTTTTTTTTTATACTGCAAGGCTTAAATTTCGAGATCAACTTCAGATCTATCAGTTAATTTTTACTATTTTAGTTTTATACCCTTTTTGTCATTGAAAATGTTTTTTATTGCAAACACACAAAATATGCTATATTTTCCCCAACTAATTATTCAAAGTGTAATGTTTGATGTGAACTAATTACAGCCTTAAATTGGTCAATAATTCATAACGTTGATTTTGATTCATTATTTTTTTCAAAGCAATGCCAGTTTTAAAAAATCCTACTAAATTACTCAAAGTCCCTTTCATTCAGTGTTGGAAATAAGTCATAAATGTTGTTTTTTTTACTTGCAAGGCTTACATTTCTAGATCAACTTCAGATCAATCAGTTGATTTATGTCATTTTTGTTTTTATACCCTTTTTGTCATAGAAAATGTTTTTTAATGCAAACACACAAAATGTGCAATATTTTCCCCAACTAATTATTCAAAGTGTAATGTTTGATGTGAACTAATCACAGCTTTAAATTGGTCAATAATTAATAACGTTGATTTTGATTCATTATTTTTTTTTTCATTCAGAGTTGAAAATAAGTCTAGATTTTTTGTTGTTTTTACTTGCAAGGCTTACATTTCGAGATCAACTTCAGATCTACCAGTTGATTTTTACGATTTTAGTTTTATACCCTTTTTGTCATAGAAAACTGTTTTTTATTGCAAACACACAAAATATGCTATATTTTCCCCAACTAATTATTCAAAGTGTAATGTTTGATGTGAACTAATTACAGCCTTAAATTGGTCAATAATTCATAACAACATTAATTTTTTTTTTTTTTTTTTTTTTAATTAAATCAACACAAAAACACACAAAATACACTTTCCATCAGTGCATCAACCCCCCAAAGAAAACCCCTCCCTCCCCCATTCACACCCACTCACACAAAAAAGGGTTGTTTCTTTCTGCTACCAAAATGCTGGTTCCCACAACATATATAACACAGTCTGCAAGGGACATAGTCCCTGAAACACACATGATTGTGTGTGTCGCCGGTCCACTAACACTATCATTAATTACTATTTTTTATGTAATTGTTTTATATGATTTTACTTTCTTTTTTATCCCAAAAAAAATGTCATTGTTTTCCTTTTTTTTAATCTCATTTTATTTTATTAAAAATAAAAAAAATAAAAAAATAACCTTATCTTCATCAGACCAGGTTGTTAATGGAATTAGACTTGTCTAAAAGGTTTTTAAAACCAGGTCCAGTCCAGACAATGTCAAAGTGGGCCTCAGCAACACACACCCTCATCCATGTGCAACAACAAAAATTAGGGAAACAACAGATTGCATATAAGTTATAAACAAAATTACATTTTCATAAAAAGCATTTGTGTATAGTCCATATTATGTCCAAGTCAGATTCAACACACACCTTCATTTTGTACACTCAAAAAAAAGGGAACACAACAACAGATAGCATATATGTTGCTGTTGTTGCATATCTATAAACATTATTACATTTTCATAATAAGCCTTTAAGGATTTCCCATCTTTTTTCATGTTTTTTGGCATCATTATCGTTGTCAATCATGTATCTTTCTAAAGTTAAAAAATACTGAATAAATGTTTTAAAGAAAGTAATACTAAGTGAATATCTATTTTTGGCCTTAAAAATAAACCTTTTACCAAGTACTATAATTAAATTAACTAAGTCATGCTTGTCAATAAACTCTCCTAAAATAACAGAAACTATATCAAGCTTCATAAACAAACCAATCCTTGAACACGTTTTTTCAACTTCCACCCAAAAGGAAGACACAATATGACAATACCAAAACAAATGCAGGGTGGATTCAGATTCCTGACAGCAAAAGCGGCAATCATCTGACTCAGTCATATTCCATAGTTTTAACATTTTCCCCGTTGGTAAGAAGTTATAAATAATTTTAATTTGAAAATAACGGTTTTGCACATCGATAGTAGTTTTGTAGATTAGTTTGAATATGGCATCCCACGGCAACGGGCAGTCAAAAAAGTCTTCCCATTTTCCATATGTGTTATATGGGACAGCCTTCAAAGATTTCTTTATTAAATAAAAATTATATATTTTTTTATTAATTTTAGTTCCTTTTTGCCAACTAGAATTTCTTATTAGAGGTTTACAAACTAGTAATTTAGTAGTTCCATAATTAATTATTTGTTTCCATCTTTTCCTAATTACTCCAGTTAGTTGATTAAAGGAAAAGCTTGAACAAGCATCACCATATATAGTTCTAAATTCATCATACTTCATAATTTTACCATTCTCATTGATCATATCATTGACAAAAATTATTCCTCTTTCAAACATATTTTTCCAAAAGAAAGGCTTTCCATCTATTAAAATATTAGAGTTCATCCATATTATCTGCTGCAAAATATCATCTCTTTTTTTTGGCACATGAAATTGAAAACACCACCATGAGTGGATTGTTTCCTTTATGAACCCCTCCATGTTTCCCAGCAGATTCTCCACATAAGAATAATGGGAGGGGATCACTTGTAAAAAAGGATACAATTTTCTTTGATACATTACATGTTTTCTGTCCAACAGGACACTTGTGTACCACTCAGTATTTAAGTACATCTTTGGAACAATTGATGCTTTTAAAGAGAGACACATAGCTTCGAGGTTGAGAAGTTTTAGGCCCCCATATTCATATTCAACAACATTAATTTTGATTCATTATTATTTTTTAAAGCGATGCCAGTTTTTAAAAATCCCACTAATTACTCAGTCCCTTCAGTGTTGGAAATACGTCTAGATGTTTTTTTTTACTTGCAAGGCTTACATTTCGAGATCAACTTCAGATTTACCAGTTGATTTTTACTATTTTAGTTTTATACCCTTTTTGTCATAGAAAACTGTTTTTTATTGCAAACACACAAAATGTGCAATATTTTCCCCAACTAATTATTCAAACTGTAATGTTTGATGTGAACTAATTACAGCAGATTCTCATTCCGGTCGCTAATTCACTATAACATTGAATTTATTTATTATTTTTTTTGGGAGCTATGGCAAAAAAAGAAAAATATAGACAAAAGAAAACAAAGCCTGCTTTGGCAGCTTTGTGTCAACATTGCCATTTTTTCTAGTTTGATTTCACCTCATTCCACTTTTTTTTAATGTTTTTTTAAAATGTTTGCAATAGCATTTCCAGAATGTGTGGCGGGCCAGTAAACATTTAGCTGTGGGCCTCAAATGGCCCCCGGGCCGCACTTTGGACACCACTTTCTCGCAGGACCCTTCCAAGTCCTTACCATGGAACAACGTGCACCATGGATTCCAAATATGTGGAAAACATGGCCAAAACTACATGAAAATAATTATTACTCTTTTGATATTTTTACACTTTGTAAAAAAAAAAAACGACAAGCAATCCGATGTAAATATGCTAATGAGTGAGGTATGAAAAGAACCTGCAGCTCAGCTGATAGATGTTATTAATATTATTAACATTATTACATATTCCACTTTCTAGTTTGTCTTTTTACAATACAAAACTATTAGCCAGCCGCCAATGGCTGCACTTTGGACACTCGGGACTGTCATGGCTAGAAGTCAAACATCCATTTATTCAAGTTGACTGTTAAAGTGTTCGGGACAACATTCTTATTATTCGTGCCTCACTCTTACATTCAAGTCAACATAAGCGGCGGTTGATATAAGCGAAATGAGTTGTTGTTTATTCCCTCATGACTTTGTCCACGCACGGAAGGAGAGCATCCTTTTCCTCCATTTTTACTTGTTTTTATACATTTTGTACTCTCGTCTGGCAGAGCTGCTGTGCTCATGTACTTCTATGTTTGGACTACAACCACAATAAAGCTTTATACGTGCACAAATGATTTACTTGTGTGCGATATCATGTGCGATGCAAGCACTCCTGCAGCATGTTGTGTGCGATATCATGTGTGATACAAGCAGTCCTGCAGCCTCTTTGTGTGCGATATCATGTGTGATACAAGCAGTCCTGCAGCCTCTTTGTGTGCGATATCATGTGTGATACAAGCAGTCCTGCAGCCTCTTTGTGTGCGATATCATGTGCGATACAAGCAGTCCTGCAGCCTCTTTGTGTGCGATATCATGTGCGATACAAACAGTCCTACAGCCGGTTTGTGTGCGATATCATGTGCGATACAGTCCTACAGCCTGTTTACTTGAATGCGATATAATGTGCGATGCAAGCAGTCCTACAGCATGTTTGTGTGCGATATCATGTGCGATACAAGCAGTCCTGCAGCCTGCTTACTTGTGTGCGATATGTGCGATGCAAGCAGTCCTGCAGTGTGTTTGTGTGCGATATGTGCGATGCAAGCAGTCCTGCAGCATGTTTTACTTGTGTAAACTTTTCAAAGTTTTCAGTGGCCTTGAGTCCCGCTGATTGTCCCCACGCCACCGCGCTTCATCAGGACAGTAACGAGGTCTCGCTGGCTGAGTGTATCATGTGTGATACAAGCAGTCCTGCACCCTGTTTGTGTGCGATATAAGCAGTCCTACAGCCTGTTTACTTGTGTGCGATATAATGTGCGATACAAGCAGTCCTGCAGCATGTTTGTGTGCGATATGTGCGATGCAAGCAGTCCTGCAGCATGTTTATGTGCGATATCATGTGAGATACAAGCAGTCCTGCAGCCTGCTTACTTGTGTGCGATATGTGCGATGCAAGCAGTCCTGCAGCCAGTTTTACTTGTGTAAACTTTTCAAAGTTTTCAGTTGCCTTGAGTCCCGCTGATTGTCCCCACGCTTCATCAGGACAGTAACGAGGTCTCGCTGGCTGAGTGTATCATGTGTGACACAAGTAGTCCTGCAGCCTGTTTGTGTGCAATATAAGCAGTCCTGCAGCCTGTTTACCTGAATGCGATATAATGTGCGATACAAGCAGTCCTGCGGCCTGTTTGCTTGTGTGCGATATAATGTGCGATTCAAGCAGTCCTGCAGCATGTTTGTGTGCGATATCATGTGAGATGCAAGCAGTCCTGCAGCCTGCTTAATTGTGTGCGATATGTGCGATGCAAGCAGTCCTGCAGCATGTTTGTGTGCGATATCATGTGCGATACAAGCAGTCCTGTGGCCTGTTTGCGTGTGTGCGATATAATGTGCAATACAAGCAGTCCTGCAGCATGTTTGTGTGCGATATCATGTGAGATACAAGCAGTCCTGCAGCCTGCTTACTTGTGTGCGATATGTGCGATGCAAGCAGTCCTGCAGCATGTTTTACTTGTGTAAAGCGTGACGCTTTTCAAAGTTTTCAGTGGCCTTGAGTCCCGCTGATTGTCCCCACGCCACCACGCTTCATCAGGACAGTAACGAGGTCTCGCTGGCTGAGTGTATCATGTGTGATACAAGCAGTCCTGCAGCCTGTTTTGTGTGCGATATAAGCAGTCCTACAGCCTGTTTACTTGAGTGCGATATAATGTGCGATACCAGCAGTCCTGCAGCCTGCTTACTTGTGTGCGATATGTGCGATGCAAGCAGTCCTGCAGCATGTTTGTGTGCGATATCATGTGAGATACAAGCAGTCCTGCAGCCTGCTTACTTGTGTGTGATATGTGCGATACAAGCAGTCCCGCAGCATGTTTGTGTGCGATATCATGTGTGATACAAGCAGTCCTGCAGCCTGTTTTACTTGTGTAAACTTTTCAAAGTTTTCAGTGGCCTTGAGTCCCGCTAATTGTCCCCGCGCTTCATCCGGACAGTAACGAGGTCTCGCTGGCTGAGTGTATCATGTGTGATACAAGCAGTCCTGCAGCCTGTTTTGTGTGCGATATAAGCAGTCCTACAGCCTGTTTACTTGAGTGCGATATAATGTGCGATACCAGCAGTCCTGCAGCCTGCTTACTTGTGTGCGATATGTGCGATGCAAGCAGTCCTGCAGCATGTTTGTGTGCGATATCATGTGAGATACAAGCAGTCCTGCAGCCTGCTTACTTGTGTGTGATATGTGCGATACAAGCAGTCCTGCAGCCTGTTTTGTGTGCGATATAAGCAGTCCTACAGCCTGTTTACTTGAGTGCGATATAATGTGCGATACCAGCAGTCCTGCAGCCTGCTTACTTGTGTGCGATATGTGTGATGCAAGCAGTCCTGCAGCATGTTTGTGTGCGATATCATGTGAGATACAAGCAGTCCTGCAGCCTGCTTACTTGTGTGTGATATGTGCGATACAAGCAGTCCCGCAGCATGTTTGTGTGCGATATCATGTGTGATACAAGCAGTCCTGCAGCCTGTTTTACTTGTGTAAACTTTTCAAAGTTTTCAGTGGCCTTGAGTCCCGCTAATTGTCCCCACGCTTCATCCGGACAGTAACGAGGTCTCACTAGCTGAGTGCTATTTAACGAGCGTCGTGCCATTGATTTGCTTTATGTATGCCTTCTAAATGCAGCCACATGTTCCATAGGCTCGAACACGCGTCCTCACAAAGTCGGTCAAAGTTTGCACTGAAATATTCAACATCTCCAGCTGTTTCCAAGAGATGACAGCATGCGTCTGAATGAGCACATGAATAATGGAGTCACCACGGCAGGTATTTAACACGTCATTCCTGTACCCTGGAAGTAGCATATATTGTTATTTTACTGCTATATTTCTATTCTCATTGTTGCTTTTCATTTTTATTCTTATAGTAGTATTTTTCTATTTTGTTTCTATTTTTACCCCCATTATTTACTTTTTGAATTGGATCTTAATTATGTACACTGCTGCTGGAATTTTAATTTTCCTGAGGGAACTCTCCTCATATTATATATATATATATATATATATATATATATATATATATATATATATATATAGAGAGAGAGAGAGAGAGAGAGAGAGAGAGAGAGAGAGAGAGAGAGAGAGAGAGAGAGAGAGAGAGAGAGAGAGAGAGAGAGAGAGAGAGAGAGAGAGAGAGAGAGAGAGAGAGAGAGAGAGAGAGAGAGAGAGAGAGAGAGAGAGAGAGAGAGAGAGAGAGAGAGAGAGAGAGAGAGAGAGAGAGAGAGAGAGAGAGAGAGAGAGAGAGAGAGAGAGAGAGAGAGAGAGAGAGAGAGAGATAATAATATAATTGAAGCATTTAAGTCTCACCTTAAAACTCATCTGTATACTCTAGCCTTTAAATAGACCTCCTTTTTTAGACCAGTTGATCTGCCGCTTCTTTTCTTTCTCCTATGTCCCCCCCTCCCTTGTGGAGGGGGTCCGGTCCGATGACCATGGATGAAGTACTGGCTGTCCAGAGTCGAGACCCAGGATGGACCGCTCGTCGGGACCCAGGATGGACCGCTCGCCTGTATCGGTTGGGGACATTTCTACGCTGCTGATTCGCCTCCGCTTGAGATGGTTTCCTGTGGACGGGACTCTCGCTGCTGTCTTGGATCCGCTTGAACTGAACTCTCGTGGCTGTGTTGGAGCCACTATGGATTGAACTTTCACAGTATCATGTTAGACCCGCTCGACATCCATTGCTTTCGGTCCCCTGGGGGGGGGGGGGGGTTTGCCCACATCTGAGGTCCTCTCCAAGGTTTCTCATAGTCAGCATTGTCACTGGCGTCCCACTGGATGTTAATTCTCCCTGCCCACTGGGTGTGAGTTTTCCTTGCCCTTTTGTGGCTATATAAATAAACATTGATTGATTGATTGATTATATATATATACACACAAACCCCGTTTCCATATGAGTTGGGAAATTGTGTTAGATGTAAATATAAACGGAATACAATGATTTGCAAATAATTTTCAAGCCATATTCAGTTGAATATGCTACAAAGACAACATATTTGATGCCAGCAACACGTGACAAAGAAGTTGGGAAAGGTGGCAATAAATACTGATAAAGTTGAGGAATACTCATCAAACACTTATTTGGTGTGCAGGCTAATTGGGAACAGGTGGGTGCCATGATTGGGTATAAAGGCAGCTTCCATGAATTGCTAAGTAATTCACAAACAAGGATGGGGTGAGGGTCACCACTTTGTAAGCAAATTGTCGAACAGTTTTAGAACAACGTTTCTCAACGAGCTATTGCAAAGAATTTAGGGATTTTACCATCTATGGTCCGTAAAATCATCAAAAAGTTCAGAGAATCTGGAGAAATCACTGCACGTAAGCGATGATATTACAGACCTTTGATCCCTCAGGCGGTACTGCATCAAAAAGCGACATCAGTGTGTAAAGGACATCACCATAAGGGCTCAGGAATACTTCATGAAACCACTGCCAGTAACAACAGTTGGTCGCTACATCTGTAAGTGCAAGTTAAAGGCCTACTGAAATGAGATTTTCTTATTCAAACGGGGATAGCAGGTCCATTCTATGTCTCATACTTGATCATTTCCCGATATTGCCATATTTTTGCTGAAAGGATTTAGTAGAGAACATCGAAGACAAAGTTCGCAATTGGAGAAAAGCCCTGCCTCTACCAGAAGTCGCAGACGATGACGTCACATGTTGATGGCTCCTCACATATTCACATTGATTTTAATGGGAGCCTCCAACAAAAACAGCTATTCGGACAGAGAAAACGAAAATTTCCCCATTAATTTGAGCGAGGATGAAAGATTTGTGTTTGAAGATATTGATAGCGACGGACTAGAAAGGAAAAAACGCGATTGCATTAAGACGGATTCATATGTTATGTTTTTAGACACATTTACTAGGATAATTCTAGGAAATCCCTTATCTTTCTATTGTGTTGCTAGTGTTTTAGTGAGTTTAACAGTACCTGATAGTCGGAAGTGTACGTCCACGGCCGGGTGTTGACGCTCAGTGTCTCAGGGAAGTCGACGGCAGCTTTATGGACGGCACAAGCTCAGCTGATATCCGGTAAGAACTGACTTTTTAACCACAATTTTCTCACCGAAACCTGCTGGTTGACATTCGGTTTGGATCCATGTCCGCACTGATCCATAGTAAAGTTTCACCTCCGTGAATTTCAAACAAGGAATCACCATGTGTTTGTGTGGCTAAAGCTTTCCAACTCCATCTTTCTACTTTGACATCTCCATTATTAATTGAACAAATTGCAAAAGATTCAGCAACACAGATCTCCAAAATACTGTGTAATTATGCCGTTTGAGCAGACAACTTTTAGCTGTGTGTGTGCGCAGCGCTCATATTCATAACAGCCTGTGACGTCAAGTGTACACGTCATCATTACACGACGTTTTCAAGAAAAAAGTCCCGGGAAATTTAAAATTGCAATTTAGTAAACTAAAAAGGCTGTATTGGCATGTGTTGCAATGTTAATATTTCATCATTGATATATAAACTATCAGATTGCGTGGTGGCTTTCAGTAGGCCTTTAAAACTCTACTATGCAAAGCCAAACCCATTTATCAACAACATCCAGAAACGCTGGCGGCTTCTCTGGGCCCGAGCTCTTCTAAGATGGACTGAGGCAAAGTGGAAAGGTGTTCTATGGTCTGAGGAGTCCACATTTCAAATTATATTTGGAAACAGAGGATGTGGTGTCCTCCAGAACAAAGAGGAAAATAACCATCTGGATTGTTATAGGCGCAAAGTTGAAAAGCCAGCATGTGTGATGGTATGGGGGTGTATTTGTGCCCAAGGCATGGGTAACTTACACATCTGTGAAGGCACCATTAATGCTGAATGGTCCATACAGGTTTTGGAGCAACATATGTTGTCATCCAAGCAACGTTATCATGGGCGCCCCTGCTTATTTCAGCAAGACAAGTGTTACAAGAGTGTAGCTTTGTTAAAAAAAAAAAAAAAAAATAGAATGCGGGTACTTTCCTGGCCCGCCTGCAGTCTAGACCTGTCTCCCATGGAAAATGTGTGGTGCATTATGAAGCGTGAAATACGACAGCGGAGACCCCGAATTGTTGAAGGACGGAAGCTCTACATAAAACAAGAATGGGAAAGAATTCTACTTTCAAAGCTTCAACAATTAGTTTCCTCAGTTCCCAAACATTTATTGAGGGTTGTTGAAAGAAAAGGTGATGTAACACAGTGGTGAACATGCCCTTTCCCAACTACTTTTGCCACGTGTTGCAGCCATGAAATTCTAAGTTAATTATTATTTGCAAAAATAAAAAATAAAAGTTTATGAGTTAGAACATCAAATATGTTGTCTTTGTAGCATATTCAACTGAATATGGCTTGAAAATGATTTACAAATCATTGTATTCTGTTTATATTTACATCTAACACAATTTCCCAACTCATATGGAAACGGGGTTTGTATATATAAGAGCCTCAAATTGGCACAGTGCGGTTCTTAAGAAGCATTTCCGATTTGAGAGAAGAGCCATGGTGACGTCCCCCGGAGGACCAGATGACTAATGTGCAGACACGAGCACTTGGGTGTCGGGTGGATTGCAAGAATTAGCGTGGCGTCCCGTCCACTCAGACTTCTAGAAACGATGCTAATGACCATTTAACACAACAACAACAACATGTATCCTTTACTTTACTTTAAGTGAGGGACTGGACAACTCGAGTGGTACTTCAGCAGACGACTTTGCTGTAAGATGCTACTTTTTTCCTACGCTCTGTAAAATGGTGCGACTCATTTATAGATTTGTCTTCGCTGTGTTTCATTAAACACATGCAAACACACTGAAAATGTGTGTTATTGTTTGTGGCTAAGTTTGCTCGCTGCAAATACTCCTGAGTGAATGTAAATTCCCGCTGTTTATAGCAGTACTCAAGCTCTCTCTAAGTCATGTTGCAATTTTTAACACCAGCAAAGCAAGTATGCCCAAACATAAAAGTAAGGCTAGGCTCTTTCAAAATGCGCTAGCTTGATGCTAACTTACATTGTGTTTCCCATAGACAGGCTACTATCACCATTGGGGATGTTACATAGCGATTTCAACAACTCCAAATTCAGTAATATAATCTACAACTAAGGAGTGTGTAATAAGTACAAGACTTACAGTAATAGCACTTTTTAGGGCACAACCTAAAATATTCGTCTTCCTGGGAAATGTTACTTCCAAGTTAGACAACATACCATAGTACTGAAGTGGAACTGCACCGCAAATAAGACTCACATGGTGTAATAAAACAAGATATAAGCACTGAACAGCAGTTTCACAATCATTATTAAATGTTACATCAAAAAAACTCTGCAGCATCACATGGACATCGCTCTTTCGGTGGTAAAGGTTGCCGACCCCTGGGCTCGAGGCTTTAGTATAGTCCAAGAATCGAATGAAATAGTTATGTGCCCAAAGATTCACAGCTCTACAATTATGCAATCATGCGATATTTCATTTCATTTTCCTTTATGTAACCAGGTAAAAACTCATTGAGATTAAAGTCTCTTTAAGAAGAGTGACCTGGCCAAGAGGGCAGCAAAAACAGGTTTCATTGATCCAAAGTACAACAGTAGCAGTCACACCCACTACAGTTAAAATTATTGAATGAAAATAATTTAAAAACATGCACAGTGCCCAATATAAAGAACTTCTCAATCCTCTAAAATGGCCTGAAATTCCCCCAAAGGTAGTCTCAGATCCTTTTGGAATTCATTCCATGACCAAGTTATCTGAAGACTTGTGTTGGCTCGAGGAACCAAAACACCAAGAATGTGCCGTGAGCACAAACCGTGGCGACTGGACTCTACACCATGGGTGCCCATTACGTCGATCGCGAGCTACTGGTCGATCGCGGAGGGTGTGTCAGTTGCTCGCAAGCCAGGCATTAAAATCAATCAATCAATCAATGTTTACTTATATAGCCCTAAATCACTAGTGTCTCAAAGGGCTGCACAAACCACTACCACATCCTCGGTAGGCCCACATAAGGGCAAGGAAAACTCACACCCAGTGGGACGTCGGTGACAATGATGACTATGAGAACCTTGGAGAGGACGAAAGCAATGGATGTCGAGCGGGTCTAACATGATACTGTGAAAGTTCAATCCACAATGGATCCAAAGCGGATCCAACACAGCAGCGAGAGTCCCGTTCACAGCGGAGCCAGCAGGAAACCATCCCAAGCGGAGGTGGATCAGCATCGCAGAGATGTCCCCAGCCGATACACAGGCAAGCAGTACATGGCCAACGAATTGGACCGGACCCCTTCGACAAGGGAGAGTGGGACATAGGAGAAAAAGAAAATAAACGGCAGATCAACTGGTTTAAAAAGGGAGTCTATTTAAGGGCTAGAGTATACAAATGAGTTTTAAGGTGAGACTTAAATGCTTCTACTGAGGTGGCATCTCGAACTGTTACCGGGAGGGCATTCCAGAGTACTGGAGCCCGAAATGAAAACGCTCTATAGCCCGCAGACTTTTTTGAGCTTTGGGAATCACTAATAAGCCGCAGTCCTTTGAAAAAATAGGCATTAAAATGAGCAATCATCATTTTTCACCAAGATTTCCCTTTCATCAGTTGTTTTTCACAGAGGATCTTGTGAGCTGACCCTAGTTGTTGCCAGCTCATTATTGACTAAAAAAAATCACTGACAGGACGGAGAGAAACACTTTTTATTTCAACAGACTCTTGGGTCGTACCTGCTGTCAAAACTCTAAAGAGCGACTACACAGTTCCTGTCTTCACCATAAAAGACTTGCTTCATCCTGCCTGTGCTAACAAAATAAGAGTCTCAGAAAGCTAGCGTGCACAAGCTAGGAAGCTACGGAGTTTGATGCCAATGTATTTCGTATAAAGTTGTTGCTTTCCTGCTTCTGGCGCACAGACCAGAGTCAAAGAGCAAAGGGGAGACACTACCATGAATTGATTCACGTGGACCCCGACTTAAACAAGTTGAAAAACTTATTAGGGTGTTACCATTCAGTGGTCAATTGTACGGAATATGTACTGAACTGTGCAATCTACTAATAAAAGTACCAATCAATCAATCAAACTTCTCCAGGGCCGATGGATTCTTTGGGCAACACCCTTCACTTTACCCGGCAGTGGGTCTTCACAATTCCGGACTCCAGGGCAAGATGACGAGTCCAGCGATTAGTTGCGAATCGTGCCTTTTTATTTACGTCTTGCACACAGTCAAAATCCCACACAAAAACACTAGCCACTCCTTCGCCCTCAGCGACCGCTCCCTCTCCTCTCTCGCACACACCTGCTGGCACACATAAAAGGGCCACACACACACACACACACACACACACACATGCTATACTCTCATAACAAAGTGTTTAAAAACGAGTATGCAAGTTGGACAAATGAGATGCCAAATCCAACCACTTTCATGTGGTATTGTACAGAAAGGAGGACTTTTTCTCTCCTCCATTTAAAAAATGCGGATGTTATCAGCACTACTGTCTGATTCCAATCAATGCAAGTCATCAGAATCAGGTAATACACCAACTAAAAGTCTTCATGAAAGAAAGGAATCTGTGTGTTAAACATGCTTGTATTATCATTAAACACCATTGACTTGTTAACAAAAATGTCTCTTTCATAAATAAATAAATATAAATTATAAATATGAATGCGGTAGATCCCCTTGACTTGGTCAATTGAAAAGTAGCTCCCCTGCAGAAAGAGTGTGAGCACCCCTGCTGTAGTGTGATGCCCGCAGCTAAAAGCAACTGCATGAGAACGTATACTCCAATATCACCATATAGTCGTTTTCTGTATCGCACAGAGACAAACCCACGATACATGGAGTATATCGATATATCGCCCAGCCCTAGTATTAGGTGTGACCATAGCCTGTTAAAGAGCACCAAAAGTGAGAAAAATCTTTCATCTTCCACACTTGATCCCCCGAGAGAAGAAGTGCTTTTGATGTTGCGGCTTTTCAAGACGTCATGAAAGGAAATCCTTTATCCTCGTGGACTAGAAATCGCTTTGATTGACCCTAGCTCAGTGCTTCTGTTATTTTCTCTTACGCCCCCTTCAAGGGAGCCATTAAAGGTAAAATAATCTATATATTGTATTGGTTTTGAAAATGAAAAATACCAAAATGGGGCCCCAATGCTTTGATTTTTCAGCGTGTGGACCTAACCTGCACTAAACGATGTGTCCTCAGTAGGGTTTCCTTAAAGGGGGACATTATCACAATTTCAAAAGGGTTGAAAACAATAAAAATCAGTTCCCAGTGGCTTGTTGTATTTTTTGAAGTTGTTTTCAAAATTTTACCGGTCTCGAAGCTCTGCCATCCGGGAGGAACTCAAAGTAAAGCCGCTGCTCCTTCACATGGAGAGGAGCCAGATGAGGTGGTTCGGGCATCTGGTCAGGATGCCACCCGAACGCCTCCCTAGGGAGGTGTTTAGGGCACGTCCAACCGGTAGGAGGCCACGGGGAAGACCCAGGACACGTTGGGAAGACTATGTCTCCCGGCTGGCCTGGGAACGCCTGGGGATCCCCGGGAAGAGCTAGACGAAGTGGCTGGGGAAAGGGAAGTCTGGGTTTCCCTGCTTAGGCTGTTGCCCCCACGACCCGACCTCGGATAAGCGGAAGAAGATGGATGGATGGATGGAATATCCCTAAATAAAGCTTTAAAGTGCCTTATTTTCGCTCTCTGCGAAGACACTGGCCATTTCCCTGTGACGTCACACAGTGCTGCCAATGTAAACAAACAATGGGAATACCACAGCAAGATATAGCGACATTAGCTCGGATTCAAACTCGGATTTCAGCGACTTAAGCAATTCAGCAGATTACGCATGTATTGAAACAGATGGTTGGCGTATGAAAGTATTGAAGAAGAAACTGAAGCTATTGACGCTATTCATAGCCATAGCATGGCCGAATAGCTGCGTTAGCATCGCCGGTAAAATGTGCGGACCAAACGATCAGGACTTTCGCATCTTTTGACACTGGAGCAACTTAAATCCGTCGATTGGTAAGTGTTTGTTTCGCATTAAATGTGGGTGGAAGGAAACGTAATATAGTTGCAAATGCATCTGCAGGTTATCCATACATCTCTGTACCATGTCTGCTTTAGCACCGCCGGTAAATAGCATGTTAGCATCGATTAGCATAGCATGTTAGCATCGATTAGCTGGCAGTCAACATCAACAAAACTCACCTTTGTGATTTCGTTGACTATCATTGCAAATGCATCTGCAGGTTATCAATCAATCAATGTTTACTTATATAGCCCTTAATCACTAGTGTCTCAAAGGGCTGCACAAACCACTACGACATCCTCGGTAGGCCCACATAAGGGCAAGGAAAACTCACACCCAGTGGGACGTCGGTGACAATAATGACTATGAGAACCTTAGAGAGGAGGAAAGCAATGGATGTCGAGCGGGTCTAACATGATACTGTGAAAGTTCAATCCATAATGGATCCAACACAGTCACGAGAGTCCAGTCCAAAGCGGATCCAACACAGCAGCGAGAGTCCCGTTCACAGCGGAGCCAGCAGGAAACCATCCCAAGCGGAGACGGATCAGCAGTGCAGAGATGTCCCCAGCCGATACACAGGCAAGCAGTACATGGCCACCGGATCGGACCGGACTCCCTCCACAAGGGAGAGTGGGAGATAGGAGAAAAAGAAAAGAAACGGCAGATCAACTGGTCTAAAAAGGGAGTCTATTTAAAGGCTAGAGTATACAAATGAGTTTTAAGGTGAGACTTAAATGCTTCTACTGAGGTAGCATCTCGAACTTTTACCGGGAGGGCATTCCAGAGTACTGGAGCCCGAAATGAAAACGCTCTATAGCCCGCAGACTTTTTTTGGGCTTTGGGAATCACTAATAAGCCGCAGTCCTTTGAACGCAGATTTCTTGCCGGGACATATGGTACAATACAATCGGCAAGATAGGATGGAGCTAGACCGTGTAGTATTTTATACGTAAGTAGTAAAACCTTAAAGTCACATCTTAAGTGCACAGGAAGCCAGTGCAGGTGAGCCAGTATAGGTATATATGTATGTATATATGTATATAAAGGTATATACAGTATAGGTATATATGTATGTATATATGTATATAAAGGTATATACAGTATAGGTATATGTATGTATATATGTATATAAAGGTATATACAGTATAGGCGTAATGTGATCAAACTTTCTTGTTCTTGTCAAAAGTCTAGCAGCCGCATTTTGTACCAACTGTAATCTTTTAATGCTAGACATGGGGAGACCCGAAAATAATACGTTACAGTAATCGAGGCGAGACGTAACAAACGCATGGATAATGATCTCAGCGTCTTTAGTGGACAAAATGGAGCAAATTTTAGCGATATTACGGAGATGAAAGAAGGCCGTTTTAGTAATGCTTTTAATGTGTGCCTCAAAGGAGAGAGTTGGGTCGAAGATAATACCCAGATTCTTTACCGTGTCACCTTGTTTAATTGTTTGGTTGTCAAATGTTAGAGTTGTATTATTAAATAGAGTTCGGTGTCTAGCAGGACCGATAATCAGCATTTCCGTTTTTTTAGCATTAGGTTGCAAAAAGTTAGCGGACAGCCATTGTTTAATTTCATTAAGACACGCCTCCAGCTGACTACAATCCGGCGTGTTGGTCAGCTTTAGGGGCATGTAGAGTTGGGTGTCATCAGCATAACAGTGAAAACTAACACCGTATTTGCGTATGATGTCACCTAGCGGCAGCATGTAGATGCTGAAGAGTGCAGGGCCAAGGACCGAGGTTATCCATACATCTCTGTGCCATGTCTGCCTTAGCATCGCCGGTCAAATGTGGAGACACTCTGGCACATTCAATGGGGGTCTGGCGGCAGACACTTTGGCATCTTGGGGCCAGTGGTGCAACTTGAATCCCTCCCTGTTAGTGTTGTTACACCCTCCGACAACACACCCACGAGGCATGATGTCTCCAAGGTTCCAAAAAATAGTCAAAAAAACGGAAAATAACAGAGCTGAGACCTGGTGTTTGTAATGTGTTGAAAATGAAAATGGTGGCTGTGTTACCTCGGCGACGTCACATTCTGACGTCATCACCACATGAGTGATAAACAGAAAGACGTTTAATTCGCCAAAATTCACCCATTTAGAGTTCGGAAATCGGTTAAAAAAAATAGATGGTCTTTTTTCTGCACCATCAAGGTATATATTGACGCTTACATAGGTCTGCTGATAATGTTCCCCTTTAAAGCACTTTGAAACTATTGTGGCACCTCTGAGACTTCAAATGGGTGACAATGATCATCCCTTTCATCAGCTGCTGACTCTCCCAACCTATGCCAGCATTTTGTGGATGCTAACAGCATCCTGGTCATGTCCGCCGGCATTTAGCCTGGCGGGCTGCAGCCGGCCTGGGCATGACTGGCAAGTGGATGGTAATGAGCCGTAATTGGCGTTAGTGCGGCTGGCATACTAACCAGGGAGTGATGAACAGCAGACGCACGAAGACGAGCGCCGTGCTGACTGAGCTCTTCATGCCCCGCGTCGCCAACAGTCGTGGAAGTTAATGAGGGAACCATCTGGCGGCGGCGGCAGCTTCAGTGAGTGCTCATCAGTTGGATGGAGGCTGACAATGGGGGCGGGGCTAATCAATATTGACGACATTGGAGGCTAGCCTTGGTGCTTCAGTGAAATGTGTGTCTGCCAGCATCAATAATGTCATTCTCAACCTAACACATTCTAAATAGACACAAGAAACTTGAAGTTCATTGGGGAACTGACCAACTTTAAGGTGGTACTTCTTACGTATAAAATACTACACGGTCTAGCTCCATCCTATCTTGCTGATTGTATTGTACCATATGTCCCGGCAACAAATCTGCCTTCAAAGAACTCCAACTTATTAGTGATTCCCTGAGCCCAAAATAAGTCTGTGGGCTATAGAGCATTTTTTATTGGGGCTCCAGTACTCTGGAAGGCCCTCCCGGTAACTGTTAGAGATACTACCTCAGTAGAAGCATTTAAGTCTCACCTTAAAACTCATTTGTATACTCTAGCCTTTAAATAGACCCCTTTTAGACCAGTCGATGCTGGCTGTCCAGGGTCGGGACCTAGGGTGGACCACTCGTGCATTTGTTGGGGACGTCTCTGCGCTGCTGACCTGTCTCCGCTCGGGATGGTCTCCTGCTGGCCCCACTATGGACTAAACTCTGCCACTACTATGTTAGATCCACCATGGACTGGACTCTCACCATTGTGTTGGATCCACCATGGACTGGACTCTCACACTATTATGTTAGATCCACCATGGACTGGACTCTCTCACTATTATGTTAGATCCACTATGGACTAAACTCTGCCACTACTATGTTTGATCCACTATGGACTGGACTCTCACACTATTATGTTAGATCCACTATGGACTAAACTCTGCCACTACTATGTTAGATCCACTATGGACTGGACTCACACACTATTGTGTTGGATCCACTATGGACTGGACTCTCTCACTATTATGTTAGATCCACTATGGACTAAAGTCTGCCACTACTATGTTAGATCCACTATGGACTGGACTCTCTTACTATTATGTTAGATCCACTATGGACTAAACTCTGCCACTACTATGTTAGATCCACTATGGACTGGACTCTCACACTATTATGTTAGATCCACTATGGACTGGACTCTCTCACTATTATGTTAGATCCACTATGGACTAAACTCTGCTACTACTATGTTAGATCCACCATGGACTGGACTCTCTCACTATTATGTTAGATCCACCATGGACTGGACTCTCTCACTATTATGTTAGATCCACTATGGACTGGACTCTCACCCGTGTGTTAGATCCACCATGGACTGGACTCTCACCATTATGTTAGATCCACCATGGACTGGACTCTCACACAATTATGTGAGATCCACCATGGACTGGACTCTCACTATTATGTTAGATCCACCATGGACTGGACTCTCACCATTGTGTTAGATCTACCATGGACTGGACTCTCTCATTATTATGTTAGATCCACTATGGACTGGACTCTCACACTATTATGTTAGATCCACTATGGACTGGACTCTCTCACTATTATGTTAGATCCACTATGGACTAAACTCTGCTACTACTATGTTAGATCCACCATGGACTGGACTCTCTCACTATTATGTTAGATCCAGTATGGACTGGACTCTCACACTATTATGTTAGATCCACTGTGGACTGGACTCTCACTATTATGTTAGATCCACTATGGACTGGACTCTCTCACTATTATATTAGATCCACTATGGACTAAACTCTGCCACTACTATGTTGGATCCACTATGGACTGGACTCTCACACTATTATGTTAGATCCAATATGGACTGGACTCTCTCACTATTATGTTAGATCCACTATGGACTGGACTCTCACCCGTGCGTTAGATCCACCATGGACTGGACTCTCACCATTATGTTAGATCCACCATGGACTGGACTCTCACACAATTATGTTAGATCCACTATGGACTGGACTCTCTCACTATTATGTTAGATCCACTATGGACTAAACTCTGCCACTACTATGTTAGATCCACCATGGACTGGACTCTCACCATTGTGTTAGATCCACTATGGACTGGACTCTCACACTATTATGTTAGATCCACTATGGACTGGACTCTCACGCTATTATGTTAGATCCACTATGGACTGGACTCTCACTATTATGTTGGATCCACTATGGACTGGACTCTCACAATATTATGTTAGATCCACTATGGACTGGACTCTCACTATTATTTAAGATCCACTATGGACTGGACTCTCTCACTATTATGTTAGATCCACTATCGACTGGACTCTCACTATTATGTTAGATCCACTATGGACTGGACTCTCACTATTATGTTAGATCCACTATGGACTGGACTCTCACACTATTATGTTAGATCCACTATGGACTGGACTCTCACTATTATGTTAGATCCACTATGGACTGGACTCTCACACTATTATGTTAGATCCACTATGGACTGGACTCTCACACTATTATGTTGGATCCACTATGGACTGGACTCACACTATTATGTTAGATCCACTATGGACTGGACTCTCAAACTATTATGTTAGATCCACTATGGACAGGACTCTCACTCTATTATGTTAGATCCACTATAACTGGACTGTCACACTATTATGTTAGATCCACTATGGACTGGACTCTCACACTATTATGTTAGATCCACTATGGACTGGACTCTCACACTATTATGTTAGATCCACTATGGACTGGACTCTCACACTATTATGTTACATCCTGTATGGACTGGACTCTCACACTATTATGTTAGATCCACTATCGACTGGACTATTATGTTCGATCCACTATGGACTGGACTCTCACTATTATGTTAGATCCACTATGGACTGGACTCTCACTATTATGTTAGATCCACTATGGACTGAACTCTCACTATTATGTTGGATCCACTATGGACTGGACTCTCACTATTATGTTAGATCCACTATGGACTGGACTCTCACTATTATGTTAGATCCACTATGGACTGGACTCTCACAAGGTTTCTCATTGTTCTCCGATTGGGTTGAGTTTTTTCTTGCCCTGATGTGGGTCCTGAGCCGAGGACGTCGTTGTGGTTTGTGCAGCCCTTTGAGACACTGGTGATTTGGGGCTATATAAGTAAACATTGATTGATTGATCTCAAATCTTTCTCTGCTCCTCATTTTTGCTTTCATTACATTGGAAAAAAAGCATATGTTGACGTCCTCCTGATGCCATGTTATACTCTTCCATATAAGTAGGTGGCAGCAAGTAGCTAATGTCGTAGATGTTGGGAACAAGGTTTGTCGTGATCACAATATGAGGATGACAGCAGGAGGCTGCGTGCAGGTAAAAAGGTATCTAATGCTTAAACCAAAAATAAACCAAAGGCGAGTGCCCCTAAGAAAAGGCATTGAAGCTTCGGGAGGGCTTTGCAGAACGAAACTAAAATTGAACAGACTGCAAAATAAACAAAAACAGAATTCTGGACGACAGCAAAGACTTACAGCGTGTGGAGCAGACGGCGTCCACAAAGTACATCCGAACATGACATGACAATCAACAATGTCCCCACAAGGAAAGATAGATTCCGCGCAACTTAAATAGTCTGGATTGCTAAAAAACCAAGCAGGTGTGGGTAATAGAGCTCAAAGGAATACAAGAAACTGCTGCAGGAAAATACCAACAAAAAAGGAAAAAGCCACCAAAACCGGAGCGCAAGACAAGAAAAACACTACACAGGAAAAGAGCCTAAAAGTCCGAATAAGTCAGGGTGTGATGTGACAAATGGTGACAGTACACCTACTTTGAGACAAGAGCTATAGTCATGCATGCTTGGTTATGCTTTAAATCTGGGGTCACCAACCTTTTTGAAAGCAAGAGCTACCTCTTGGGCACTGATTAATGCAAAGGGCTACCAGTTTGATACACACTTACATAAATTGCCAGAAATAGCCAATTTGCTCAATTTACCTTTAACTCTATGTTATTATTAATAATTAATGATATTTATCTTTGTGGAAACACTGATCATCGTCTGCTACTTCCGGTACAGGCAAGGATTTTTTATTAGCGACCAAAAATTGCAAACTTTATCGTGGATGTTCTCTACTAAATCCTTACAGCAAAAATATGGCAATATCGCGAAATGATGAAGTATGACACATAGAATGGAGCTGCTATCCCCGTTTAAATAAGAACATCTCATTTCAGTAGGCCTTTAAAGGGGAACATTATCACAATTTCAAAAGGGTTAAAAACAATAAAAATCAGTTCCCAGTGGCTTGTTGTATTTTTTGAATTTTTTTTCAAAATTTTACCGGTCTCGGAATATCCCTAAATAAAGCTTTAAAGTGCCTTATTTTCGACTCTCTGCGAAGACACTGGCCATTTCCCTGTGACGTCACACAGTGCTGCCAATGTAAACAAACAATGGGAATACCACAGCAAGATATAGCGTCATTAGCTCGGATTCAAACTCTGATTTCAGCGACTTAAGCGATTCAACAGATTACGCATGTATTGAAACAGATGGTTGGAGTATGAAAATATTGAAGAAGAAACTGAAGCTATTGACGCTATTCATAGCCATAGCATGGCCGAATAGCTGCGTTAGCATCGCCGGTAAAATGTGCGGACCAAACGATCAGGACTTTCGCATCTTTTGACACTGGATTAACTTAAATCCGTCGATTGGTAAGTGTTTGTTTCGCATTAAATGTGGGTGGAAGGAAACCTAATATAGTTGCAAATGCCATCCATCCATCCATCCATCTTCTTCCGCTTATCCGAGGTCGGGTCGCGGGGGCAACAGCCTAAGCAGGGAAACCCAGACTTCCCTCTCCCTAGCCACTTGGTCTAGCTCTTCCCGGGGGATCCCGAGGCGTTTCCAGGCCAGCCGGGAGACATAGTCTTCCCAACGTGTCCTGGGTCTTCCCCGTGGCCTCCTACCGGTTGGACGTGTCCTAAACACCTCCCTAGGGAGGCGTTCGGGTGGCATCCTGACCAGATGCCCGAACCACCTCATCTGGCTCCTCTCCATGTGGAGGAGCAGCGGCTTTACTTTGAGTTCCTCCCGGATGGCAGAGCTTCTCACCCTATCTCTAAGGGAGAGACCCAAAATCATTTGGGCCGCTTGTACCCGTGATCTTATCCTTTCGGTCATGACCCAAAGCTCATGACCATAGGTGAGGATGGGAACGTAGATCGACCGGTAAATTGAGAGCTTTGCCTTCCGGCTCAGCTCCTTCTTCACCACAACGGATCGGTACAACGTCCGCATTACTGAAGACGCCGCACCGATCCGCCTGTCGATCTCACCATCCACTCTTCCCTCACTCGTGAACAAGACTCCTAGGTACTTGAACTCCTCCACTTGGGGCAGGGTCTCCTCCCCAACCCGGAGATGGCATTCCACCCTTTTCCAGGCGAGAACCATGGACTCGGACTTGGAAGTGCTGATTCTCATCCCGGTCGCTTCACACTCGGCTGTGAACCGATCCAGCGAGAGCTGAAGATCCCGGTCAGATGAAGCCATCAGGACCACATCATCTGCAAAAAGCAGAGACCTAATCCTGCGGTCACCAAACCGGAACCCCTCAACGCCTTGACTGCGCCTAGAAATTCTGTCCATAAAAGTTATGAACAGAATCGGTGACAAAGGACAGCCTTGGCGAAGTCCAACCCTCACTGGAAATGTGTTCCACTTACTGCCAGCAATGCGGACCAAGCTCTGGCACTGATCATACAGGGAGTGGAGCGCCACAATAAGACAGTCCAATACCCCATACATAGTTGCAAATGCATCTACAGGTTATCCATACATCTCTGTGCCATGTCTGCTTTAGCACCGCCTGCAAATAGCATGTTAGCATCGATTAGCGTAGCATGTTAGCATCGATTAGCTGGCAGTCAACATCAACAAAACTCACCTTTGTGATTTCGTTGACTATGGTTGCAAATGCATCTGCAGGTTATCCATACATCTCTGTGCCATGTCTGTCTTAGCATCGCCGGTCAAATGTGGAGACACTCTGACACATTCAATGGGGGTCTGGCGGCAGATTTCTTGCCAGTGGTGCAACTTGAATCCCTCCCTGTTAGTGTTGTTACACCCTCCGACAACACACCCACCAGGCATGATGTCTCCAAGGTCCCAAAAATAGTCAAAAAAACGGAAAATAACAGAGCAGAGACCCAGTGTTTGTAATGTGAAAATGAAAATGGTGGGTGTGTTACCTCGGCGACGTCACGTTCTGACGTCATCGCCTCCAGCGAGATAAACAGAAAGGAGTTTAATTCGCCAAAATTCACCCATTTAGAATTCGGAAATCGGTTAAAAAAATAGATGGTCTTTTTTCTGCACCATCAAGGTATATATTGACGCTTACATAGGTCTGCTGATAATGTTCCCCTTTAAGGTGGGGGCCCCAGAATAACGTCTCGCGGGCCGCCTGCCTTAAAATAAGTATTATTTGTGTTTTCTGCTTCTGACCGCACTCGGAAGCTGGTGCGGTCCGGCCAACGTGCATTGGATGGAGGAACTCACCTTGACGCGCTCCTCCAGCTTTCCGAATTGAATGGTGCCGTTCACCATCTTGCCGAGGAACTCCTGCTTCTCCTGCTGAAGCGTCGACGCCTAAGGACGGAGGAGAGAGGAGAGTTGGACATCTTTGTTGCAGCCAAACATTGCTCCTGATTGTTTAGTTTGCAGAATAAATTTACTAACTGAGCTTGCATGCACACAAATGGCCTCATTTATTTGTATTTTTTTATTAAATCAACATAAAAAACACAAGATACACTTACAGTTAGTGCACCAACCCAAAAACTCTTCTGTTATTATTGTTTTGGTTCCTACAATATACAAACCCTGTTTCCATATGAGTTGGGAAATTGTGTTAGATGTAAATATAAACAGAATACAATGATTTGCAAATCCTTTTCAACCCATATTCAGTTGAATATGCTACAAAGACAACATATTTGATGTTCAAACTCATAATCATCAACTTTAGAGTTTGATGCCAGCAACACATGACAAAGAAGTTGGGAAAAGTGGCAATAAATACTGATAAAGTTGAGGAATGCTCATCAAACACTTATTTGGAACATCCCACAGGTGTGCAGGCTAATTGGGAACAGGTGGGTGCCATGATTGGGTATGAAAACAGCTTCCCAAAAAATGCTCAGTCTTTCACAAGAAAGGATGGGGCGAGGTACACCCCTTTGTCCACAACTGTGTGAGCAAATAGTCAAACAGTTTAAGAACAACCTTTCTCAAAGTGCAATTGCAAGAAATTTAGGGATTTCAACATCTACGCTCCATAATATCATCAAAAGGTTCAGAGAATCTGGAGAAATCACTCCACGTAAGCGGCATGGCCGGAAACCAACATTGAATGACTGTGACCTTCCATCACTCAGACGGCACTGTATCAAAAACCCACATCAATCTCGAAAGGATATCACCACATGGGCTCAGGAACACTTCAGAAAACCACTGTCACTAAATACAGTTTGTCGCTACATCTGTAAGTGGAAGATAAAGCTCTTCTATGCAAAGCGAAAGCCATTTATCAACAACATCCAGAAACGCCGCCGGCTTCTTTGGGCCCGAGATCATCTAAGATGGACTGATTCAAAGGGGAAAAGTGTTCTGTGGTCTGACGAGTCCACATTTCAAATTGTTTTTGGAAATATTCGACATTGTGTCATCCGGACCAAAGGGAAAGCGAACCATCCAGACTGTTATCGACGCAAAGTGTAAAAGCCAGTATTAGTGATGGTATGGGGGTGCATTAGTGCCCAAGGCATGGGTAACTTACACATCTGTGAAGGCACCATTAATGCTGAAAGGTACATACAGGTTTTGGAACAACATATGCTGCCATCTATGCGCCGTCTTTTTCATGGACGCCCCTGCTTATTTCAGCAAGACAATGCCAAGCCACATTCAGCACGTTACAACAGCGTGGCTTCGTAAAAAAAGAGTAAAATACGACAATGTGTGAAGCGTAAAATAGGACAGCGGAGACCCCGGACTGTTGAAGGACTGAAGCTCTACATAAAACAAGAATGGGAAAGAATTCCACTTTCAAAGCTTCAACAATTAGTTTCCTCAGTTCCCAAACGTTTATTGAGTGTTGTTAAAAGAAAAGGTGATGTAACACAGTGGTGAACATGCCCTTTCCCAACTACTTTGGCACCTGTTGCAGCCATGAAATTCAAAGTTAATTATTATTTGCAAAAAAAACAATTACGTTTATGAGTTTGAACATCAAATATGTTGTCTTTGTAGCATATTCAACTGAATATGGCTTGAAAAGGATTTGCAAATCATTCTATTCTGTTTATATTTACATCTAACACAATTTCCCAACTCATATGGAAACGGGGTTTGTATATCAATGCAGTCTGCTAGGGATACAGTCCGTGTTGGTCCACTAATAGTATTAACCTTTAACAGCTAATTTGACTCATTTTCATTAATTACAAGTTTCTATGTACATCCATCCAGCAGTCTAAGCAGGGAAGCCCAGACTTCCCTCTCCCCAGCCACTTCGTCTAACTCTTCCCGGGGGATCCCGAGGCGTTCCCAGGCCAGCCGGGGGACATAGTCTTCACAGCGTGTCCTTGGTCTTCCCCGTGGCCTCCTACCGGTTGGACGTGCCCTAAACACCTCCCTAGGGAGGCGTTCGGGTGGCATCCTGACAAGATGCCCGAACCACCTCATCTGGCTCCTCTCCATGTGGAGGAGCAGCGGCTTTACTTTGAGTTCCTCCCGGATGGCAGAGCTTCTCACCCTATCTCTAAGGGAGAGACCCAAACTCATTTGGGCCGCTTGTACCCGTGATCTTATCCTTTCGGTCATGACCCAAAGCTCATGACCATAGGTGAGGATGGGAACGTAGATCGACCGGTAAATTGAGAGCTTTGCCTTCCAGCTCAGCTCCTTCTTCACCACAACGGATTGGTACAACATCCGCGATACTGAAGACGCCGCACCGATCCGCCTGTCGATCTCACGATCCACTCTTCCCTCACTCGTGAACAAGACTCCCATGTACTTGAACTCCTCCACTTGGGGCAGGGTCTCCTCCCCAACCCGGAGATGGCACTTCACCCTTTTCCGGGCGAGAACCATGGACTCGGACTTGGAGGTGCTGATTCTCATTACGGTCGCCTTACACTCGGCTGCGAACCGATCCAGTGAGAGCTGAAGATCCCGGCCAGATGAAGCCATCAGGACCACATCATCTGCAAAAAGCAGAGACCTAATCCTGCGGTCACCAAACCGGAACCCCTCAACGCCTTGAAATTCTGTCCATAAAAGTTATGAACAGAATCGGTGACAAAGGACAGCCTTGGCGGAGTCCAACCCTCACTGGAAATGTGTCCGACTTCCTGCCAGCAATGCGGACCAAGCTCTGACACTGATCATACAGGGAGCGGACCGCCACAATAAGACATTCCGATACCCCATACTCTCAGAGCTCTCCCCACAGGACTTCGAGGGACACGGTCGAATGCCTTCACTAAGTCCACAAAGCACATGTAGACTGGTTGGGCAAACTTCCATGCACCCTCAAGAACCCTGCCGAGAGTATAGAGCTGGTCCACAGTTCCACGACCAGGACGAAAACCACACTGTTCCTCCTGAATCCGAGGTTCGACTATCCGGCGTAGCCTCCGCTCCAGTACACCTGAATAAACCTTACCGGGAAGGCTGAGGAGTGTGATCCCACGATAGTTGGAATACACCCTCCGGTCCCCCTTCTTAAAGAGAGGAACCACCACCCTGGTCTGCCAATCCAGAGGTACCGCCCCCGATGTCCACGCGATGCTGCAGAGTCTTGTCAACCAATACAGCCCCACAGCATCCAGAGCTTTAAGGAACTCCGGGCGGATCTCATCCACCCCCGGGGCCTTACCGCCGAGGAGCTTTTTAACTACCTCAGCAACCTCAGCCCCAGAAATAGGAGAGTCCACCACAGATTCCCCAGGCACCGCTTCCTCTCAGGAAGACGTGTTGGTGGGATTGAGGAGGTCTTCAAAGTATTCCCTCTACCGATCCACAACATTCGAAGTCAAAGTCAGCAGAACACCATCCGCACCATACACGGTGTTGATAGTGCACTGCTTCCCCTTCCTGAGGCGGCATATGGACGTCCAGAATCGCTTCGAAGCCATCTGTAAGTCGTTTTCCATGGCTTCCCCGAACTCCTCCCATGGCTGAGTTTTTCCCTCCGCGACCACTAAAGCTGCACACCGCTTGGCCCATCGGTACCTGTCCACTGCTTCCGGAGTCCTATGAGCCAAAAGAACCCGATAGGACTCCTTCTTCAGCTTGACGGCATCCCTCACTGCATATTCCATAATGGGTAAATTTTTGAAAAAAACTTTGAAAAATAAAATAACCCACTGGAAACTGATATTTATTGGTTTTAACCCTTCTGAAATTGTGCTAATGTTCCTCTTTAAAAGCCACAAAATGCAACGGGTCCATCAGACCCACAAACGCTGGCTGAGTAACAACAATATGAACATTGCAGGGAAAATTTCTCTGTCAGTTTCTGCATCCCACAGGGATTCTTCTTTTGTGTTTCCGCACCTGCGGTTTCCACACAAAGTTGAAAATTTTTTGGCAACATTGTCTGCTCTCATTTTCTCACACATTTGATCCTCTGATGTTCTGTGTACCTACACTCTGTCCTCCTCCTGTCTAGGCCTGCTGTGTGTGTGTGGTACACAGAACATCAATTTCCACACTTCCATTAGCCTCAGGTCCAGTAGACCCGGATATCTTATATGTAATAGAAATGTGCAGGGGGGTGTATGATGTGTGGTCATTAAATATGTATTCTGATATAATATAACCTACTCAGTGGCCTAGTGAGATCGGTAGTTTGGGAGTTCAAACCCCGGCCGAGTCATACCAAAGACTATAAAAAAAAAATGGGACCCATTGCCTCCCTGCTTTGCACTCAGCATCAAGGGTTGGAATTGGGGTTTAAATCACCATCAATGATTCCCGGGCGAGGCACCACTGCTGCCCACTGCTCCCCTCACTTCCCAGGCGGGGAACAAGGGGATGGGCAGTACAGCTCGGTTGGTAGAGCGGCCGTGCCAGCAACTTGAGGGTTGCAGGTTCAATCCCCGCTTCTGCCATCCTAGTCACTGCTGTTGTGTCCTTGGGCAAGACACTTCCAGTGCCACCCACACTGGTTAAAAATGTAACTTAGATATTGGGTTTCACTATGTAAAGCGCTTTGAGTCACTAGAGAAAAGCGCTATATAAATATAATTCACTTCACACTAATTCACTGCACATGGGTCAAATGCAGAGGACAAATTTCACCACATCTAGACCAGGGGTGCCCATTACGTCGATCGCGAGCTACCAGTCGACCGCGGGGGGTGTGTCAGTCGATCTCCAGCCAGGCTTTTAAAAAAAATAGACCTAAAAATGAGTGATCATCAATCTTCACCAAGACGTCACTTAAATGACATTCACGGTACCGGAGGGTCTTGTGAGATGACGCTGGCTGCTGCAAGATCATTATTATGAAAATATGACCGAGAGGAAGGCGAGAAACACTTTTTATTTCAACAGACTCTCGCGCCGTACCTTCCGTCAAAACTCTAAAGGCCGACTGCACATTTCCTATCTTCACAATAAAAGCCCTGCTTCATGCTGCCTGCGCTAACTAAATACAGAGTCTCGGAAAACTGGCGTGCACAAGCGATCCCTCAGAAAGCTTTCCGAGACTCTTATTTTGTTAGCGCAGGCAGCATGAAGCAGGGCTTTTATTGTGAAGATAGGAAATGTGCAATCGGCCTTTAGAGTTTTGATGGAAGGGACGGCGCGAAAGTCTGTTGAAATAAAAAGTGTTTCTCGCCTTCCTCTCTGTCATTTTTTCATAATAATGAACTGGCAGCAGCCAGCGTCATCTCACAAGACCCTCGGGTGCCGTGAATGTCAATCAAGCAAGCTACGGAATTTGCCGCCAATGTTTTTCTTGTAAAGTGTATGGAAGCTGGATGAATTAGATGCCAAAAACCAACCACTTTCATGTGGTATTGTACAGAAAGGACAACTTTTTTTCTCCTCCATTTGAAAATGTGGGCGTTATCATCATTACTGTCTGATTCCAATCAATGCAAGTCATCAGAATCAGGTAATACACCAACTTATATTCTTGTCTTCGTGAAAGAAAGACATCTATATGTGGTACACATGCTTGTATTATCATTAAACACATTTAACTTGTTTACAAAAATTTCTCTTTCATAAATAAATAAATATAAATGAGGTAGATCCCCTCGAGTTGGTCAATTGAAAAGTAGCTCGCCTGCAGAAAAAGTGTGGGCACCCCTGATCTAGAGTGTGTGAGACAATCATTGGTACTTTAACTTTAATGTTCCTCGCAGAAAATGAGCCAAAGTCAGTGGGTCTCAGTTTGAAAAATTAATTAATTGTATCATTTTTCTTTTAATAAAAAATGAAAACGGGTCCCACAGACCCGAACACCACACAAGGGTTAAATTGACTAAATCATGACTGTCAATGAACTCTCCTAAAGTAACTGAAACCACATCGAGCTTCATAAACAAACCAATCCTTCTACACATTTTTGTCAACTTCTAGCCAAAACGAAGCCACGAAATGACAATATCTGACACAAATGGCCTCTTAGCGCGGCCAGCGTGTGGCAGTCTGACCTTCAACACATGACAGGCTGCAGCTGGCTCAAATAATCTGAATGTGTTGACATTTGCCAGACACGACTGTGCCATTAGGATGAAAGTTTAAGGAAGGGAGCTAACTTCCCCGCGTTGACATGTTTCTAACAACTTCTTCTTCCCATGATCGGCTAACATCATTTGAGTGCTTGGTCACTCGGATTCAATTCCAGCAAGTCTCATCTCAGCGCTGCTTAGCAAGTCAAATGCTTTGCACAAGTGTGCTCCAAAATCAAGTCAAGTCTTGCTGTGAGTGGGCGAAGGTGGCCTCGCTGCTGCCCTGCAGGCGAGCGAGGAGCGCTCATTGCCCATTCAGAATGGTCTCCGAGACCTTAGCTATGATTGCGAAACGTTTACTCGGCAGTCTGAACAGCACCTTTGCACAGCCATTGTCATAAATCATGCACATTTCAACACTGTGAAAGATTGTCAGGCTATAAAACTTCCATTCACAAGTCTCATCAGGACTCAAGCCACTGGGCTTTTGTCCTGCATTTGAAGGCCGACAACATAGTGAAGGCTGTCCTAAGTCCAAAGTCTACTTAAAATGTGTTTTTGAGGATACTGCTGCTACTTTGTCACAATTCAACCGATGACCTTTGCAAGTCCTGAAAATGGTTTCAATGCGACAGCATATAGAGAAGAGAGAAAGAGCACATTACTTATTTAAATGTCGTCAAACATTAAAAGATGTTTGCACACAAGTTAAGCAGTTTTATACTAACTATCGTTCACAATCAATATGACGAACAAAAACAAACAATTTTAAAGATAAATAACGCTTGAAAGATGTGGTTAAAGGGAGTCACTGTTGTAGCTTTCAAAGTCTCTAAAACAACTTCAAAACCCTCCATCAACATATAATGTAGTAAAAGACATCTTCATCCATCCATTCATTTTCTACCAGCTTCATAACACTATGTAATATGTACAATATACACACTGCAAGTATATATATAATGTAGTAACAGATACCTTAAAAACCATATGTAATATGTACAATATACACACTGCAAGTATATATATAATGTAGTAACAGACACCTTCATAACAATATGTAATATGTACAATATACACACTGCAAGTATATAAATAATGTAGTAACAGACACCTTCATAACAATATGTAATATGTACAATATACACACTGCAAGTATACTTATATATATATATATATATATACATATATATATGATGTAGTAACAGACACCTTCATAACAATATGTAATATGTACAATATACACACTGCAAGTATATATATATATATATATATATATATATATATACACACACACATACATATATACATATATATATATATACACATATATACAGATATATACACATATACATATATAGATATATATACACATATACATATATATATACACATATACATATACACACACATATACATATATACATATATATACACATATACATATACATATATACACATATACACATATATATATATGATGTAGTAACAGACACCTTCATAACAATATGTAATTTGTTTTTATGTGTGTGTGTGTGTGTGTGTGTGTGTGTGTGTGTGTGTGTGTGTGTGTGTGTGTGTGTGTGTGCATCCATACAACGGCGTACTTGCGATTACCTCGCAGGTTGAACTTTAAAATTTTACATTATCGCCAACCTTCCCTCTTCAATTTGGTATTAAATGTAGACTTAAAGCATTGCGATCCCCAAGTACGTGTAGACACAAATGTTTAAACATGATCACATGGAGAAAACACACAAAGTTGGAATAAATAAAAAAAAACATCAGCTGAAGTTAGTGTAGTGATTTCAATATTAAATCATTTAGATGTTTATTTAATCACATTACAAATATATTAAAAATGTATATTACTACACTAACTTTACAACAGTATACAGTAAGTATATACTGTAACTACATTGTATGTATACATACATATACATATCTACATATATAATATTATATTAATATATATTATGTACACAATCACATGTGTGTTTATATGGGTGTGTCCCAGTTCCAGTGATCTGGGACACACCAGACCACACAGCGATATATACCTCAGCAGGGTGTGTTTATGTACCATGTGTACCTGAGCAGGGTGTGTTTATGTACCATGTGTACCTGAGCAGGGTGTGTTTATGTACCATGTGTACCTCAGCAGGGTGTGTTTATGTACCATGTGTACCTCAGCAGGGTGTGTT
This sequence comes from Nerophis ophidion, assembly GCF_033978795.1. Lineage (NCBI taxonomy): Eukaryota > Metazoa > Chordata > Actinopteri > Syngnathiformes > Syngnathidae > Nerophis > Nerophis ophidion. Next base: position 84,822,610 of record NC_084612.1, on the reverse strand, counting down.
TATGCACCATGTGTACCTCAGCAGGGTGTGTTTATGTACCATGTGTACCTCAGCAGGGTGTGTTTATGTACCATGTGTACCTCAGCAGGGTGTGTTTATGTACCATGTGTACCTCAGCAGGGTGTGTTTATGTACCATGTGTACCTCTGCAGGGTGTGTTTATGTACCATGTGTACCTCAGCAGGGTGTGTTTATGTACCATGTGTACCTGAGCAGGGTGTGTTTATGTACCATGTGTACCTCAGCAGGGTGTGTTTATGTACCATGTGTACCTGAGCAGGGTGTGTTTATGTACCATGTGTACCTGAGCAGGGTGTGTTTATGTACCATGTGTACCTGAGCAGGGTGTGTTTATGTACCATGTGTACCTGAGCAGGGTGTGTTTATGTACCATGTGTAGTAGCTGGTCTCGCTCCTGGGAGATCCCGTCGGCCACAGCCAGGACGGATTCCAGGTAGTTCCTGGTCTTCTCCTCTTTCAGCACACACTCGTCCTTCTGGTGCTTCAGTACGCTCAGCTTCTTCTCCGCCTTCCTGGAATTGGGAACGGTTCATTTGTGAGAGTAAAACCAAACAAATGCCCGGCAGGAAGAGAAGAATATGGATGGGTTCACTTTGACAGTATACATTTATCAATATGGTGGCGTATTTATCAATATGAAAGCAATTTTATATCTGGTTTAAAGTAGTCAGTGTACAGCGAGGGTGTCCAACTTGTCTCCTTTGAAGGCCACATCAGTTACGGCCGGCTGCCTGTAACCGTGAATAATATATGAATATAAATGTGTAAGAATTAGCCTCATGATATTATTACACAATTGTCTATGCATTTGATGATTACAATTCTGAATTTACATG
>NC_084612.1:84791753-84816753 GCF_033978795.1 Nerophis ophidion | reverse complement strand
ACGGAGATGAAAGAAGGCCGTTTTAGTAACGCTTTTAATGTGTGACTCAAAGGAGAGAGTTGGGTCGAAGATAATACCCAGATTTTTTACAGAGTCACCTTGTTTTATTATTTGGTTGTCAAATGTTAAAGTTGTATTATTAAATAGAGGTCGGTGTCTAGCAGGACCGATAATCAGCATTTCCGTTTTTTTGGCATTAAGTTGCAAAAGGTTAGCGGACATCCATTGTTTAATTTCATTAAGACACGCTTCCAGAGAGAGGTGGTGGACAACGAGCAGAAAAGGGTGGTGGTGATAGCCAACGGAGATGCTGGAATGCTACTATAGAAGCTCTCCTAGAGAAAGGGGACGCCAACATCAGGAAGAAGGAACATGAGAAACTTGAGAAGTACCAAGGGTTGAAAGAGCAGCTGGAATGGATGTGGAAAGTCAAGGCTATCGTAGTCCCCGTGGTAGTGGGGTGCTCGGAGCAGTAACCCCCAACCTGGGAGACTGGCTCCATCAGATCCCAGGAACAACATCTGAAGCCTCAGTCCAGAAGAGCGCAGTCCTAGGAACAGCCAAAATACTGCGCAGAACTATCAAACTCACAGGTCTCTGGTAGAGGACCCGAGCTTGAGGATGACACAGATACCTTGACCAAATTTTCCAGCCTAATGCGGCCCTTAAGTCCAAAAGTGTGGACACCCTTGATTTAGAGCAGGGGTCGGCAACCTTTACCACTCAAAGAGCAAAATAAAGAAAACTGGGAGCCACAAGACTCTTTTGAAATTTAAAATGAAATAACACAGCGTACAAAGTATTTTTTGCTTTGTGCTATGTATTAACCAGGGGTCTCAGAGACCCGGCCCGCACCTTAATATGAAAATCTAATATTAGTGCGGCCCGCGAGTTTTATTTGAATGCCGCTTGACAAAATCACATTTGCCAACATTCTCAATTTTTCCGGGAGACTACCGAGTTTCAGAGCAACCATTCTCTCGATTGTCTGCTGGTTTTCACCCAAACAACAATAATAAGGGCGTGATATGATAACAATGCGTTTAGCGCCCTCTACAACCCTAACAAACAGCTTACCAGCCCATTCACATGTTGTATGAGGCTTCTGCAGACACACATAAGCGACTGCAAGGCATACTTGCTAAACAGCCATACAGGTCACACTGAGGGTTGTGATATAAACATTAGCACTCTTACTAATATGTGCCACACTGTGAAACCACACCAAACAAGAATAACAAACACATTTCGGGAGAACATCTGCACTGTAACACAACAGAACAAATACCCAGAATCCCATGTATCCCGAACTCTGAACTCTCCGGGCTACATTATACACCCCCACCCCGCCCCCCCAACCGACGCACAGAGGAGGGGTGAGGGGTGTTCCGGGAATTCCCCCTTTTCCAGGAAATTCTTATTCAAATGAATGGACGCATTCATACTTTTACAATGCCCAGAATTCTTAAAATTTTGCACCACTTTTTGACCGATTCGGACCTTTCAACCCTACACTACTCTTCCGATATAAACATTAGCACTCTTACTAATATGCGCCACACTGTGAAACCACACCAAACAAGAATAACAAACACATTTCGGGAGAACATCCGCACTGTAACACAACATAAACACAACAGAACAAATACCCAGAATCCCATGTATCCCGAACTCTGAACTCTTCCGGGCTACATTATACACCCCCACCCCGCCCCCCCAACCGACGCACGGAGGAGGGGTGGGGGGTGTTCCGGGAATTCCCACTTTTCCATGAAATTCCTATTCAAATGAATGGACGCATTCATACTTTTACAATGCCCATAATTCTTAAAATTTTGCACCACTTTTTGACCGATTCGGACCTTTCAACCCTACACTACTCTTCCGATATAAACATTAGCACTCTTACTAATATGCGCCACACTGTGAAACTACACCAAACAAGAATAACAAACACATTTCGGGAGAACATCCGCACTGTAACACAACATAAACACAACAGAAAAAATACCCAGAATCCCATGTATCCCGAACTCTGAACTCTTCCGGGCTACATTATACACCCCCGCTAGCACCATACCCCCCGCCCCCCCAACCGACGCACAGAGGAGGGGTGGGGGGTGTTCCGGGAATTCCCACTTTTCCATGAAATTCCTATTCAAATGAATGGACGCATTCATACTTTTACAATGCCCAGAATTCTTAAAATTTTGCACCACTTTTTGACCGATTCGGACCTTTCAACCCTACACTACTCTTCCGATATAAACATTAGCACTCTTACTAATATGCGCCACACTGTGAAACTACACCAAACAAGAATAAAAAACACATTTCGGGAGAACATCCGCACTGTAACACAACATAAACACAACAGAACAAATACCCAGAATCCCATGCATCCCGAACCCTGAACTCTTCCGGGCTACATTATACACCCCCACCCCGCCCCCCCAGCCGACGCACGGAGGAGGGGTGGGGGGTGTTCCGGGAATTCCCACTTTTCCATGAAATTCCTATTCAAATGAATGGACGCATTCATACTTTTACAATGCCCATAATTCTTAAAATTTTGCACCACTTTTTGACCGATTCGGACCTTTCAACCCTACACTACTCTTCCGATATAAACATTAGCACTCTTACTAATATGCGCCACACTGTGAAACTACACCAAACAAGAATAAAAAACACATTTCGGGAGAACATCCGCACTGTAACACAACATAAACACAACAGAACAAATACCCAGAATCCCATGTATCCCGAACTATGAACTCTTCCGGGCTACATTATACACCCCCGCTAGCACCAAACCCCCCGCCCCCCCAACCGATGCACGGAGGAGGGGTGGGGGGTGTTCCGGGAATTCCCACTTTTCCATGAAATTCCTATTCAAATGAATGGACGCATTCATACTTTTACAATGCCCAGAATTCTTAAAATTTTGCACCACTTTTTGACTGATTCGGACCTTTCAACCCTACACTACTCTTCCGATATAAACATTAGCACTCTTACTAATATGCACCACACTGTGAAACTACACCAAACAAGAATAAAAAACACATTTCGGGAGAACATCCGCACTGTAACACAACATAAACACAACAGAACAAATACCCAGAATCCCATGTATCCCGAACTCTGAACTCTTCCGGGCTACATTATACACCCCCACCCCGCCCCCCCAGCCGACGCACGGAGGAGGGGTGGGGGGTGTTCCGGGAATTCCCACTTTTCCATGAAATTCCTATTCAAATGAATGGACGCATTCATACTTTTACAATGCCCATAATTCTTAAAATTTTGCACCACTTTTTGACCGATTCGGACCTTTCAACCCTACACTACTCTTCCGATATAAACATTAGCACTCTTACTAATATGCGCCATACTGTGAAACCACACCAAACAAGAATAACAAACACATTTCGGGAGAACATCCGCACTGTAACACAACATAAACACAACAGAAAAAATACCCAGAATCCCATGTATCCCGAACTCTGGACTCTTCCGGGCTACATTATACACCCCCGCTAGCACCAAACCCCATCCCCCCAACCGAGGCACGGAGGAGGGGTGGGGGGTGTTCCGGGAATTCCCACTTTTCCAGGAAATTCCCATTCAAATGAATGGACGCATTCATACTTTTACAATGCCCAGAATTCTTAAAATTTTGCACCACTTTTTGACCGATTCGGACCTTTCAACCCTACACTACTCTTCCAATATATCCATCAATCTATTTTCCACCGCTTGTCCGTTTTGGGGTTGCTGGAGCCTATCTCAGCTGCATTTGGGTGGTCGGCGGGGTACACCCTTGACAAGTCGCCACCTCATCGCAGTCATCCGATATATATCGAACACAAAACATAAATGATAAATGGGTTGTCCTTTATAGCGCTTTTCTACCTTCAAGGTACTCAAAGCGCTTTGACACTACTTCCACATTCACACACACATTCACACACTGATGGAGGGAGCTGCCATGCAAGGCGCTAACCAGCACCCATCAGGAGCAAGAGTGAAGTGTCTTGCTCAGGACACAACGGACGTGACGAGGTTGGGTCTAGGTGGGGATTGAACCAGGGACCCTCGGGTTGCGCACGACCACTCTCACACCGCGCCACGCCGTCCCTAACATGTTTTCCCTTCCCCCCAAATGTCCTTCCTTTGAAAATAAATGGGCATTATACAAAGATCTTCATGTGCCACATTTCTCAACCGATTTGAAGCGTTCCAACATCCACACCCTCCACTCACCCTGGACCTTCAAGTATTTCACTTCCACTCAAGTGTATCGGTGGTCCGCCACATCGGGCATTCACACGCAATTCTGACCAGGAGTTGGAAATTAGAGTTGTTTTGGATTGTTAATATAAACACAAGTTGATCCATCACCATCTTGTTATGTTTGTTTGATGTCCAGTACTGTGTAGTGAAGTGAATTATATTTATATAGCGCTGTTTTTGTCGAGACTCAAAGCGCTTTAAATAGAGAAAGCCATTATCTACCAATTGAAGCTAGAGTGTGGGTGGCACTGGGAGCATGTCTTGCCCAAGGACACAGCGGCAGTGACTAGGATGGCGGAAATGGGACTGGAACTGCTTCAAGTTGAGGGCACGGCCGCCCCAAAGAACTTGTTATTGTGCTCAAAGTGGATAAAACCTTCACTAAAATATGGACCTTTGTCGAGGCTGGAACCAATTATTGGTATTGACATTGTTTCTTATGAAGGAGTTTGCTTCACTCTTTTCCATTTATGTTCAGTAGAAGCATTTAAATCTCACCTTAAAACTCATCTGTATACTCTAACCTTTAAATAGACCTTTTTAGACCAGTTGATCTGCCGCTTCTTTTCTTTCTCCTATGTCCCCCCCTCCCTTGTGGTCCGGTCCGATGACCATGGATGAAGTACTGGCTGTCCAGAGTCGGGACCCAGGATGGACCGCTCGCCTGTGTATCGGTTGGGGACATCTCTACGCTGCTGATCCGCCTCCGCTTGAGATGGTTTCCTGTGGACTGGACCCTCGCGGCTGTGTTGGAGCCACTATGGATTGAACTTTCACAGTATCATGTTAGACCCGCTCGACATCCATTGCTTTGGGTCCCCTAGAGGGGGGGGTTGCCCACATTTGAGGTCCTCTCCAAGGTTTCTCATAGTCAGCATTGTCACTGGCGTCCCACTGGATGTGAATTCTCCCTGCCCACTGGGTGTGAGTTTTCCTTGCCCTTTTGTGGGTTCTTCCGAGGATGTGGTAGTCGTAATGATTTGCGCAGCCCTTTGAGACATTTGTGATTTGGGGCTATATAAATAAACATTGATTGATTGATCTTCATGTGCCACATTTCTCAACCGATTTGAAGCGTTCCAACATCCACACCCTCCACTCACCTGGGACCTTCAAGTATTTCACTTCCACTCAAGTGTATCGGTGGTCCGCCACATCGGGCATTCACGCGCAATTCTGACCGGGAGTTGGAAATTAGAGTTGTTTTGGATTGTTAATATAAACACAAGTTGATCCATCACCCTCTTGTTATGTTTGTTTGATGTCCAGTAATGTGTAGTGAAGTGAATTATATTTATATAGCGCTGTTTTTGTCGAGACTCAAAGCGCTTTAAATAGAGAAAGCCATTATCTACCAATTGAAGCTAGAGTGTGGGTGGCACTGGGAGCATGTCTTGCCCAAGGACACAGCGGCAGTGACTAGGATGGCGGAAATGGGACTGGAACTGCTTCAAGTTGCGGGCACGGCCGCCCCAAAGAACTTGTTATTGTGCTCAAAGTGTATAAAACCTTCACTAAAATATGGACCTTTGTCGAGGCTGGAACCAATTATTGGTATTGACATTGTTTCTTATGAAGGAGTTTGCTTCACTCTTTTCCATTTATGTTCAGTAGAAGCATTTAAGTCACACCTTAAAACTCATCTGTATACTCTAGCCTTTAAATAGACCTTTTTAGACCAGTTGATCTGCCGCTTCTTTTCTTTCTCCTATGTCCTCCCCTCCCTTGTGGTCCGATGACCATGGATGAAGTACTGGCTGTCCAGAGTTGAGACCCAGGATGGACCGCTCGCCTGTATCGGTTGGGGACATCTCTACGCTGCTGGTCCGCCTCCGCTTGAGATGGTTTCCTGAGGACGGGACTCTCGCTGCTGTCTTGGATCCGCTTTGAACTGAACTCTCGCGGCTGTTTTGGAGCCACTATGGATTGAACTTTCACAGTATCATGTTAGACCCGCTCGACATCCATTGCTTTCGGTCCCCTAGAGGGGGGGGGGTTGCCCACATTTGAGGTCCTCTCCAAGGTTTCTCATAGTCAACATTGTCACTGGCGTCCCACTGGATGTGAATTCTCCCTGCCCACTGGGTGTGAGTTTTCCTTGCCCTTTTGTGGGTTCTTCCGAGGATGTCGTAGTCGTAATGATTTGTGCAGTCCTTTGAGACATTTGTAATTTGGGGCTATATAAATAAACACTGATTGATTGATTGAGAGAGCAATTAGGTACATAAATGGAGGTTCCACTCGATGTGCTTGCTCCATGGACTCGTGGTACCTGTTGGCTTGTCTGCTCAGCTCCAGCTCCGCCTCCATTCTCTGCACGTCAGCCGTCAGCTTGCCGTTGGCCGCCAGAAGACTGCGGTTGTGCACCTGCAGGCCGGACGCTTGGAGGCGCACCTCCTCCATCTCCTCCATGTTCCTGTTCTGCTCCTGCTCCAGCTGCCTGGGGGCCCAGAGGACACGCGAGGGTAAAATGTCATCATCTTGACTGAAAACACAAGACCTGCATCTTTCTATTGACACTGGATGGGTGACACGGGTCAACATCAATAAAATAGTTGAGTATTCCTGGAGACTAAAGATGTGTTTGTACTTCCCCCTGCATCTGGAAAAAGTCCAATGATTAATTTGAGGAGAAGAAATCCTTGAAAAACACTTTTCTACCTCAATATAAAAACTGACCTCAAAAGTCAAACGCTGCACATTCATCATTGAGTACTTTGGAGGTATGGAGGAAAAGACGTTTCATAACGTAGGATGGCATGGAAACTCATTTAGATCTGCACCAAATTGTACAAACCCCCTTTCCGTATGAGTTGGGGAATTGTGTTAGATGTAAATATAAACAGAATACAATGATTTGCAAATCCTTTTCAAGCCATATTCAGTTGAATATGCTACAAAGACAACATATTGGATGTTCAAACTGATCAACCTTTTTTTTTGTGCAAATAATCATTAACTTTAGAATTTGATGCCAGCAACATGTGACAAAGAAGTTGGGAAAGGTGGCAATAAATACTGATAAAGTTGAGGAATGCTCATCAAACACTTATTTGGAACATCCTACAGATGTGCAGGCTAATTGGGAACAGGTGGGTGCCATGATTGGCTATAAAAGCAGCTTCCATGAAATCCTAATTAATTCACAAACAAGGATGGGGCGAGGGTCACCACTTTGTAAGCAAAAATTGTCGAACAGTTTTAGAACATTTCTCAACGAGCTATTGCAAGGAATTTAGGGATTTTACCATCTACAGTCTGTAAAATCATCAAAAGGTTCAGAGAATCTGGAGAAATCACTGTACGTAAGCGATGATATATTACGGACCTTTGATCTCTCAGGCGGTACTGCATCAAAAACCGACATCAGTGTGTGAAGGATATCACCACATGGGCTCAGGAACACTTCAGAAAACCACTGTCAGTAACTACAGTTGGTCGCTACATCTGTAAGTGCAAGTTAAAACTCTACCATGCAAAGCCAAACCCATTTATCAACAACATCCAGAAACGCCGCCGGCTTCGCTGGGCCCGAGCTCACCTAAGATGGACTGATGCAAAGTGGAAAAGTGTTCTGTGGTCTGACGAGTCCACATTTCAAATTATATTTGGAAACAGAAGACGTGGTGTCCTCCAGAACAAAGAGGAAAATAACCATTCGACTTGTTATAGGTGCAAAGTGTAAAAGCCAGCATGTGTGATGGTATGGGGGTGTATTAGTGCCCAAGGCATGGCTAACTTACACATCTGTGAAGGCACCATTAATGCTGAAAGGTACATACGGGTTTTGGAGCAACATATGTTGTCATCCAAGCAACGTTATCATGGACGCCCCTGCTTATTTCAGCAAGACAATGCCAAGCCACGTGTTACAACAGCGTAGCTTTGTACTAAAAGAGTGTGGGTACTTTCCTGGCCCGCCTGCAGTCCAGACCTGTCTCCCATTGGAAATGTGTGGCGCATTATGAAGCGTAAAATACAACAGCGGAGACCCCGCACTGTTGAACGACTGAAGCTCTACATAAAACAAGAATGGGAAAGAATTCCACTTTCAAAGCTTCAACAATTAGATGTAACACAGTGGTGAACATGCCCTTTCCCAACTACTTTTGGACGTGTGGCAGCCATGAAATTGTAAATTAATTATTATTTGCAAAAAAAAATAAAGTTTATGAGTTTGAACATCAAATATGTTGTCTTTGTAGCATATTCAACTGAATATGGCTTGAAAAGGATTTTCAAATCATTGTATTCCGTTTATATTTACATCTAACACGATTTCCCAACTCATATGGAAACGGGGTTTGTACTTCCCCCTGCATCTGGAAAAAGTCTAATGATTAATTTGAGGAGAATAAATCTTTAAAAACACTTTTCTACCTCAATATAAAAACTGACCTCAAAAGTCAAACGCTGCACATTCATCATTGAGTACTTTGGAGGTATGGAGAAAAAGACGTTTCATAACGTAGGCTGGCTTTGAAACTCATTTAGATCTGCACCAAATTGTAGATGCATGACATCTCATGAAAAACAAGCTGGAAATGCGGGCTAAAATGTAGCGGCTTGACCCTTGACCCCTGGCTGTAAAAGGTCATAACGACATGACGTACCGCCTGAGTCTCCCAGCAATGTTGCAGTGTTCCTCCCAGGCAACGGCGTCCTTGAGGAGGCCTTGCAGACGGAGCACCTCCTTCTTCTGGCTCTGCTCCTCCCTCCTGCTCCCGTCCAGCTCCTCCTGCAGACGCTGGTTCTCCGCCTCCATCAGCATCAGCTGCTTGGACACTTTGGACACTGCGGCAAGGGGAAAGAAATTAAAGAGAACGTGAATCCGTTTGTTTATAGAGCACATTTAAAAACAAGCCTCGTCGGAGGAATAAATACATAAAATATTACAATGTAATAAGCTGAAGGAATGCACTGATTCATATATTGGGGAAACAAAACAAGCACAAAGCAGACACATGGCATCAATCAATCAATGTGTACTTATATAGCCCTAAATCACTAATCTAATTTCAGTAGGCCTTTAAATTAACGTTTTATGGTTTTTACATTAATTATTGTTATTAATCATAACTATTTGAATACACTGTATTTTAACACACAAATGTTTGAACCAACATGATTGTCAGGGATATTTGATGTAAAAAATAATGTAGTTGCCAAAAAACTTCCTTCAGTGAGAAGGACACAAATGAAGCTCCGTAGGCTGTGGGTGGGATGAGGGGCCGGCGTACCTTCAGCCAGGTGTTTGCTGTGCTGGTCCTTGGTCTTAACTTGCAGCGCCTCCAGCTGTTGGCTCAGGAACTGATTCTCCTGCAAGACCAGCAGGGCCTGCTGCTGCACTTGAAGGCTGCGGACAGAGACCATGTCCACTTATGCTCTGTGGCCATCTTTTCAAAGATAAAGATAAAGATGTCCTCATGTGTAATGTTTAAATGTTTTTCTATTTTTTCGGACTACAATGTGCAATAATGTGATATGTATGTGTGTATATATATTCATATGCATGCAGATATGCATCTGTGTGGATATATATACATATACATCTGTCATCTCTATCTTTGTTTTTTTTTTTACTATTTATACTACCATATTGTATATGCACCTTAGGAGGAGCTGCTCCAATTTCGTTGTTCTTTGAACCTGTTCATTGCAATAATGACAATAAAACTCTATTCTATTCTATAACTGACATGTGCAGTACTTTTTCTAAGTGATGTAATGATTTCACTTTTTTTAATGTAAAAATTGAAATAAATATCTGCTTGTCTTGTGATTTTAAAGCAATTTATCCATCAAATTGTAAAAATGACAAAATACATATTTTTTTGTGTTTTTTAATTGCATTTTACTGTAAATTTAAAAAACTATTTTTTTTTAAATGGTAAAATGTATTTAAAAGCAGAGGTGGGTAGTAACGCGCTATATTTACTTGAGTAACTTTTGGGATAAAATGTACTTCTACAAGTAGTTTTTATGCAACAAACTTTTAGTCATCATTGTCACCGACGTCCCACTGGGTCATTATTGTCACCGATGTCCCACTGGGTGTGAGTTTTCCTTGCCCTTATGTGGGCCTACCGAGGATGTCGTGGTGGTTTGTGCAGCCCTTTGAGACACTAGTGATTTAGGGCTATATAAGTAAACATTGATTGATTGATTGATTGACTTTTACTTTTATAGAGAAGAAACACTATTTTTACTCCGTTCCATTTATCTACATTAAGCTCGCTACTTTTTTTTATCGATCTAATGTTTGTTTTGGTTAATGACAGAGCTTCAAAGTAGAATCCAGGCATGCCTGCGTTTCACCAATCACATGCAGTCACTGGTGACGTTGGACCAATCAAACATGACCGTGATACGTAAAACCCGACTTAAACAAGTTGAAAAACTTATTGGGGTGTTACCATTTAGTGGGCAATTGTAGGGAATATGTACTGTACAATCTAATAATACAAGTTTCAATCAATCAATCAATCAAAAGTGTAAAGGAAAAAAGACACTTTTTATTTCAACCGTACTTCCCGTCAAAAGCCTAAAGACTGATCGCACAGTTCCTGTCTTCACAATAAAAGCGCCGCTCCATCGCGCCTGCGTTAACAAAATAAGAGTCTCCAAAAGCCAGCGCAAACAAGCTAGCAAGCTACGGAGTTTGCCGCCAATGTAATTCTTGTAAAGTGTATATGGAAGCTGGACAAATAAGATGCCAAAAACCAACGACTTTCATGTGGTATTAGACAGAAAAGAGGAACTTTTTATCTCCTCCATTTGAAAACGTGCACGTCTGATTCCAATCAATGCAAGTCATCAGAATCAGGTAATACACCAACTTATATTCTTGTCTTCATGAAAGATAGGAATCTATATGTTAAACATCACTCAATCAATCAATGTTTACTTATATAGCCCTAAATCACTAGTGTCTCAAAGGGCGGCACAAACCACCACGACATCCTCGGTAGGCCCACATAAGGGCAAGGAAAACTCACACCCAGTGGGACATCGGTGACAATAATGACCCAGTGGGACGTCGGTGACAATAATGACTATGAGAACCTTAGAGAGGAGGAAAGCAATGGATGTCGAGCGGGTCTAACATGATACTGTGAAAGTTCAATCCACAATGGATCCAACACAGTCGCGAGAGTCCAGTCCAAAGCGGATCCAACACAGCAGCGAGAGTCCCGTTCACAGCGGAGCCAGCAGGAAACCATCCCAAGCGGAGGCTGATCAGCAGCGCAGAGATGTCCCCATCCGATACACAGGCAAGCAGTACATGGCCACCGGATCGGACCGGACCCCCTCCACAAGGGAGAGTGGGACATAGAAGAAAAAGAAAAGAAACGGCAGATCAACTGGTCTAAAAAGGGAGTTTATTTAAAGGCTAGAGTATACAAATGAGTTTTAAGGTGAGACTTAAATGCTTCTACTGAGGTGGCATCTCGAACTGTTACCGGGAGGGCATTCCAGAGTACTGGAGCCCCAACGGAAAACGCTCTATAGCCCGCAGACTTTTTTTGGGCTTTGGGAATCACTAACAAGCCGGAGTCCTTTGAACGCAGATTTCTTGCCGGGACATATGGTACAATACAATCGGCAAGATAGGATGGAGCTAGACCGTGTAGTATTTTATACGTAAGTAGTAAAACCTTAAAGTCACATCTTAAGTGCACAGGAAGCCAGTGCAGGTGAGCCAGTATAGGTATATATGTATATAAAGGTATATACAGTATAGGTATATATGTATGTATATATGTATATAAAGGTATATACAGTACAGGCGTAATATGATCAAACTTTCTTGTTCTTGTCAAAAGTCTAGCAGCCGCATTTTGTACCAACTGTAATCTTTTAATGCTAGACATGGGGAGACCCGAAAATAATACGTTACAGTAATCGAGGCGAGACGTAACAAACGCATGGATAATGATCTCAGCGTCTTTAGTGGACAGAATGGAGCGAATTTTAGCGATATTACGGAGATGAAAGAAGGCCGTTTTAGTAACGCTTTTAATGTGTGCCTCAAAGGAGAGAGTTGGGTCGAAGATAATACCCAGATTCTTTACCGTGTCGCCTTGTTTAATTGTTTGGTTGTCAAATGTTAGAGTTGTATTATTAAATAGAGTTTGGTGTCTAGCAGGACCGATAATCAGCATTTCCGTTTTTTTGGCGTTGAGTTGCAAAAAGTTAGCGGACATCCATTGTTTAATTTCATTAAGACACGCCTCCAGCTGACTACAGTCCGGCGTGTTGGTCAGCTTTAGGGGCATGTAGAGTTGGGTGTCATCAGCATAACAGTGAAAGCTAACACCGTATTTGCGTATGATGTCACCTAGCGGCAGCATGTAGATGCTGAAGAGTGCAGGGCCAAGGACCGAACCCTGGGGAACTCCACACGTTACCTTAACGTAGTCCGAGGTCACATTGTTATAGGAGACACACTGCATCCTATCAGTAAGATAAGAGTTAAACCAAGACAGGGCTAAGTCTGACATACCAATTCGTGTTTTGATACGTTCTAATAAAATATTGTGATCGACGGCATCGAAAGCAGCGCTAAGATGGAGGAGCAGCAACATAGATGACGCATCAGAATCCATCGTTAGCAATAGATCATTAGTCATTTTTGCGAGGGCTGTCTCCGTCGAGTGATTTGCCCTGAAACCGGATTGAAAGGTTTCACATAGATTGTTAGACGCTAAGTGTTCATTTAACTGCTCCGCAACAATTTTTTCAAGGATTTTTGAAATAAAGGGAAGGTGAGACACCGGTCGGTAGTTTACCATGAGGTCAGGATCGAGGTTAGGTCTTTTAAGAAGAGGATGAATAACCACTTTTTTGAATGCTAGGGGAACAGTGCCCGAGGAAAGTGATAAGTTTATAATATTTAGCACTGATGGACCTAATAATACAAAGAGCTCCTTGATCAGTTTCCCAGGAAGAGGGTCAAGTAAGCATGTTGTCTGTTTTATTCCATTTACACGTTGTAACAATTCCTCTAATGTTATTTCCTCAAAACGAGAGAAACTATTTTGGAGGGCAGTATCCGCCGTATATACAATCGTGTCAGTGTTAATAGAACCCCGTTGTAGCTGGGACGCATTGTCTTTAATCTCCTTTCTAATGACTTCAATTTTCTTACTAAAGAATTGCATAAAGTCATCAGCTGAGTGGGTGGAGCTACTGGAAGGAGTCCCTTGTAGGGTTAGCGATGCTACTGTACTAAACAAAAATTTAGGATCGTTTTTATTACGGTGGATGAGATTTGAGTAATAATTAGCTTTAGCTAAGGTAAGCATGCGTTTATAAGTTATTAAACCATCACTCCATGCTTGATGGTGCACCTCAAGTTTAGTCGTGCGCCATTTGCGTTCCAGCTTTCTACATAATAATTTCTGAGCTCTAGTTTCTTCTGTAAACCACGGGGTGCGCTTTTTTGGAGCCTTTTTTAACTTTAGCGGTGCTATGTTATCAATGGTTTCGCGCAGGGTGTCGTTAAAGTTGTTAGTGAGGTTATCAATAGAGTCCACATACTTTGGGAATGGTGCCATTACCGAGGGCAGTAGGTCAGCAAGAGTTGTCGTTGTGGCAGCATTAATGTTGCGGCTGCTATAGCAGTTATTATTATTATTAGTTTGACGAACATGCGTCTGAACCTCGAATTTTATAAGGTAATGATCGGACAATACTTTAGTATACGGGAGTATCGTAACTTTGGAGACGGTGATACCCCTGACAAGCACTAGGTCTATCGTATTACCGTTGCGATGCGTGGGTTAATTTATTATTTGTGTGAGACCACAGCTATCAATTACAGTCTGGAGCGCTACGCACGGTGGGTCCGATGGGGTATTCATATGGATATTAAAGTCCCCCATTATGATTATATTATCGGCGTGTGTCACTAGATCAGCAACGAACTCTGAGAATTCATTGATAAAGTCCGAATAGGGCCCTGGGGGGCGGTAGATAACAGCCAGGTATAGAGGCAGCGGTGTGACAGACTTCATAGTAAGCACCTCAAACGATTTATATTTATTATTTATGTTAGGACTAAGGTTAAAGTTTTCGTTGTATATTAGTGCGACCCCCCCACCCCTTTTAAGCGGACGGGCAATATGCGCATGTGTAAAGTTAGGAGGACATGCCTCATTTAGCGCAAAAAAGTCGTTTGGTTTAAGCCAGGTTTCGCTGAGAACGATGACGTTAAGATTGTTGTCTCTGATAATATCATTAACTAACAACGTTTTGGGAGACAATGATCTTATGTTTAAAAAACCTATATTATATGTAGTGGGCTGTTTTAGGGAGTTTTTGATCAAATTATCCGTAGTAGCAATATTAATAATGTTGTGTTTATTATGCCCAGTGCATTTAGTATAGTTACGACCATATCTAACATGCTTGTATATTCATTAAAACACCTTCAACATGTCAACAAAAACGGCAAAATAAATAAATATAAATTATACACTGTATATGTATATATATATATATATATATATATATATATATATATATATATATATATATGATGTCTCTGTGTATAAATGATTTGTGTGTGTATGTATATATGAGGTAGATCACCTCGACTTGGTCATTTACTAAGTAATTGATAAACGTTGAAAAACTTATTGGGGTGTTACCATTTAGTGGTCAATTGTAGGGAATATGTACTGTACTGTGCAATCTACTAATAAAAATTTTAATCAATCAATCAAATCAATGAATGCCTAGTGAGGCTATGGTGCTGTTAAGTTATTGTGGCTCAATGTGCCATTTTTTTAATTTTGTTTTAATGTACTATTATTTGATATATATTATTTTTTTAGTTGCTTAAGAGATATTCCTGGCTCTGAATTTGCTCATTGCTATTTTTATGTTTTTGTGCATTATTTGTTGCCGTAATCGGGTTACTCATCAGTTACTCAGTACTTGAGTAGTTTTTTCACAACATACTTTTTACTTTTACTCAAGTAAATATTTGGATGACTACTCCTTACTTTTACTTCAGTAATACATCTCTAAAGTAACAGTACTCTTACTTGAGTACAATTTCTGGCTACTCTACCCACCTCTATTTATAAGTATTTTTTAGCAGCAAATGTCATTTATGCGAGCTGCACGATTTAAAGAAAAGGGGGGGGATTAAATAAGTGTAAACTTCTTCTCACTCCTTTTCAAAAACCGCTATGTCCATCCATCCTTTTTCTACCGCTTAGGGCGGCATAGCTCGGTTGGTAGAGTGGCCGTGCCAGCAACTTGAGAGTTGCAGGTTCGATTCCCGCTTGTGCCATCCTAGTTACTGCCGTTGTGTCCTTGGGCAAGACACTTTACCCACCTGCTCCCAGTGCCACCCACACTGGTATAAATGTAACTTAGATATTGGGCGTCACTTTGTAAAGCGCTTTGAGTCACTTGAGAAAAGCGCTATATAAATATAATTCACAAAATTCACGCTTATTCCCTTTGGGGTCGCTGGTGCCTATCTCAGCTACAATCGGGCGGAAGGCGGGGTACACCCTGGACAAGTCGCCACCTCATCGCAGATGTAAAAAAAAACAAAAAAACTAAGAAAATCCAATGTTTTTTTGTTTTCGTTTTTTATTCGAGATGCTACCTCAGTAGAAGCATTTAAGTCTCATCTTAAAACTCATCTGTATACTCTAGCCTTAAATAGACCTCCTTTTTAGACCAGTTGATCTGCCGCTTCTTTTCTTTCTCCTATGTCCCCCCCTCCCTTGTGGAGGGGGTCCGGTCCGATGACCATGGATGAAGTACTGACTGTCCAGAGTCGAGACCCAGGATGGACCGCTCGTCGGGACCCAGGATGGACCGCTCGCCTGTATCGGTTGGGGACATCTCTACGCTGCTGATCCGCTTGAGATGGTTTCCTGTGGACGGGACTCTCACTGCTGTCTTGGAGCCACTATGGATTGAACTTTCACAGTATCATGTTAGACCCGCTCGACATCCATTGCTTTCGGTCCCCTAGAGGGAGGGGGTTGCCCACATCTGAGGTCCTCTCCAAGGTTTCTCATAGTCAGCATTGTCACTGGCGTCCCACTGAATGTGAATTCTCCCTGCCCACTGGGTGTGAGTTTTCCTTGCCCTTTTGTGGGTTCTTCCGAGGATGTTGTAGTCGTAATGATTTGTGCAGTCCTTTGAGACATTTGTGATTTGGGGCTATATAAATAAACATTGATTGATTGATTGATTCTCCATTGTTTTTATCTTGTTATCATGGCTGTTAAGGCTATGGCACTGTTTTGGATCAGGCATGCTCTTGTATTTTTGCATATTTGAAATAAAAATATATCAATCAATCAATGCGAGCAATTATCAACCTGTGATTAACCCTGATTAATCACAGTTCCTGTAAATATAATCACTTGACAGCACTGATAATAAATCAGATACACAGTCCTTACATTAATGGTTGTTACAAGCGGCCCTCTGCGATGTGGCCCTCAATGAACACCAGTCCTACACAGTTCTTTTTTCCCCGATATTAGATTATCATAGAGCAGGGGTGCCCATTACGTCGATCGCGAGCTACCAGTCGGCCGCGGGGGGTGTGTCAGTCGATCACCAGCCAGGCTTTAAAAAAAAATAGACCTAAAAATGAGTGATCATCAATCTTCACCAAGACGTCACTTAAATGACATTCACGGTACCGGAGGGTCTTGTGAGATGACGCTGGCTGCTGCAAGATCATTATTATGAAAATATGACCGAGAGGAAGGCGAGAAACACTTTTTATTTCAACAGACTCTCGCGCCGTACCTTCCGTCAAAACTCTAAAGGCCAACTGCACATTTCCTATCTTCACAATAAAAGCCCTGCTTCATGCTGCCTGCGCTAACTAAATACAGAGTCTCGGAAAGCTGGCGTGCACAAGCGATCCCTCAGAAAGCTGGCGTGCACGTCACTTGTGCACGCCAGCTTTCCGAGACTCTTATTTTGTTAGCGCAGGCAGCATGAAGCAGGGCTTTTATTGTGAAGATAGGAAATGTGCAGTCGGCCTTTAGAGTTCTGACGGAAGGGACGGCGCGAAAGTCTGTTGAAATAAAAAGTGTTTCTCGCCTTCCTCTCTGTCATTTTTTCATAATAATGAACTGGCAGCAGCCAGCGTCATCTCACAAGACCCTCGGGTGCCGTGAATGTCAATCAAGCAAGCTACGGAATTTGCCGCCAATGTTTTTCTTGTAAAGTGTATGGAAGCTGGATGAATTAGATGCCAAAAACCAACCACTTTCATGTGGTATTGTACAGAAAGGACAACTTTTTTTCTCCTCCATTTGAAAATGTGGGCGTTATCATCATTACTGTCTGATTCCAATCAATGCAAGTCATCAGAATCAGGTAATACACCAACTTATATTCTTGTCTTTGTGAAAGAAAGACATCTATATGTGTTACACATGCTTGTATTATCACTAAACACATTTAACTTGTTTACAAAAATGTATCTTCCATAAATAAATAAATATAAATGATATATATAAATGAGGTAGATCCCCTCGAGTTGGTCAATTGAAAAGTAGCTCGCCTGCAGAAAAAGTGTGGGCCCCCCTGTCATAGAGGTTATCATAGTTCATAAACTCTCTCATCTACCACAGTATTTCTCAACATATTGTTTGTGTTCCATCCTCCTCTCAGTCTACCGTCTTACCGGTCGTCCGGGCTCATCCCTACGGTCTTGGCAAGTTCCCCGTGAAGTCTCTTGTTTTCTTCGGCCACTTCGTCCACGTGCGCTCTCAGGCGCTTCACCTCATCCTGTGAGGACAAAGAAACGTGACCATATTCCTGCTATCCACGAGAATACACATCGACGTTACTGCAATAATCTCCCGCGGAGGCCCATTTACCTCCGTGGTGTGCAGCAGTGCATCCTTCTCCTTCAACCTGTCCTCATAGGCAGAGGCGCGGGGTGGGAAAGGCTTCGAGTCCGCCTGGCAAGAAGACACGAGGACAGCTTTCACAAGTCATCCAATCCAATTCACTGTATTCTCTTTAATCACACTATTGATTGCACAACTGTTTCCGGAGAGCTGCACATGAAGAGAAACGTTTCAAATAATACAAGTAAAAAACTAATCAATGAAATACAAAAGCCAAAAGTAGTGAAGTCGTCATGTTGTGTAAATGTGAAATAAAAAGAGAATACAATGATTTGCTAATCCTTTTCCACTTATATTCAATTGAATAGACTGCAAAGACAAGATATTTCATGTTCACACTGAGAAACTTGGTTATTTTTAGCTCATTTGGAATTTGATGCCTGCAACATGCTTAAAAAAGCTGGCACAAGTGGCAAAAAAGACTGAGAAAGTTGAGGAATGCTCATCAAAGACTTATTTGGAACATCCCACAGGTGTGCAGGCTAATTGGGAACAGGTGGGTGCCATGATTGGCTATAAAAGCAGCTTCCAGGAAATGCTCGGTCATCCTCTCCAAGGTTCTCATAGTCATTTTTGTCACCGACGTCCCACTGGGTGCGAGTTTTCCTTGCCCTTATGTGGGCCTACCGAGGATGTGGTAGTGGTTTGTGTAGTGGTTTGTGCAGCCCTTTGAGACACTAGTGATTTAGGGCTATATAAGTAAACATTGATTGATTGATTGATTCACAAGCAAGGACGGGGCGAGGGTCACCACTTTTTGTTTAAGAACAACATTTCTCAACCAGCTGTTGTGAGGAATTTAGGGATTTTCTCAGCTATGCTCCGTAATATCATCCAAAGGTTCAGAGAATCTGGAGAAATGACTGACCGTAAGTAGTAAGTCTGAAAACCAACATTGAATCAATCCCTCCGGCGGTACAGCATCAAAAAGCAACATCAGTGTGTAAAGGATATCACCACATGGGCTCAGGGACACTTCAGAAAACCACTGTCAGTAACTAAAGTTTCTCGCTACATCAGTATTTTAAGTTAAAAACTCTACTATGCAAAGCAAAAGCCATTTATCAACAACACCCAGAAACGCTGCCAGCTTTGCTGGGCCACAGCTCATCTAAGAAGGACTGATGCTAAGTGTAAAAGTGTTTTGTTTCAACATTTCAAATTGTTTTTGGAAACTGTGGATGTTGTGTCCTCCGGTAAAAAGATGGAAAGTACCATCCGGATTGTTCTCTGCGCAAAGTGTAAAAGGCAGCATGTGTGATGGTATGGAGGTGTATTAGTGCCCAAGGCATGGGTAACTTACACATCTGTGAAGGCATCATTAATGCTGAATGGTACATACAGGTTTTGGAGCAACGTGTTGTTAACCAAGCATTGTTATCATCGACGCCCCTGCTTATTTTAGCAAGACAATGCTAAACCACGGGTTGCAACAGCGTGGCTTCATAGTAAAACAGTATGGGTACTTTCCTGGCCCGCCTGCAGTCCAGACTTGTCTAAAATTGAAAATGTGTGGTGCAATATGAAGGCTAAAATAGCAAAACGGAGACTGTTGAACAACTTAAACTGTACGGTTTAGCTCGGTTGGTAGAGTGGCCGTGTCAGCAACTTGAGGGTTGCAGGTTCGATTCCCGCTTGTGCCATCCTAGTTACTGCCGTTGTGTCCTTGGGCAAGACACTTTACCCACCTGCTCCCAGTGCCACCCACACTGCTTTAAATGTAACTTAGATATTGGGTTTCACTATGTAAAGCGCTTTGAGTCACTAGAGAAAAAGCGCTATATAAATATAATTCACTTCACTTCACTACATCAAGCAAGAACGAGAAAGAATTCCGACAGCGTGCAGGTCAAAAGGTGTCTGATGCTTAAGAAAAGGCATTGAAGCTTAGGGAAGACTACGCAGAACTAAACTAAAACCAAAACCAAACTAAAAGTCAACTGGCTGCAGAGTAAACAAAAACAGAATGCTGGACGACAGCAAAGACTTACAGCGTGCGGAGCAGAGATAACGTCTACAAAGTACATCCGTACATGACATGATAATCAATGTCTACACAAAGAAGGATAACAACAACTGAAATATTCCCGATTGCCAAAACAAAGCAGGGGCGGGGAATAGCGCTCAGGGAAGACATGAAACTGCAATAATAAAACACCAACAAAAGAGGAAATGCCACCAAAATAGTAGCAAGACAAGGAGTAAAAAACCTCCAAATAAGTCAGGACGCGATGTGCCAGTTGGTGACAGTACTTTGAGACGAGAGCTATATTGACGCATGCTTGGTTATGCTTTAAATTCATATCAAACACTTGCGAGAATGACTTTGAGGCGGTATGGCTCAGTTGGTAGAGTGGCTGTGCCAGCAACTCGAGGGTTCCAGGTTCGATCCCCGCTTCTGCCATCCTATTCACTGCCGTTGTGTCCTGGGGCAAGACACTCTACCCACCTGCTCCCAGTGCCACACACACTGCTTTAAATGTCACTTAGATATTGCCTTTCACTATGTAAAGTGATTTGAGTCACTAGAGAAAAGAGCTATATAAATATAATTCTCTTCACTTTTTAATGTCAATATCGGCTGATATAGATGACAAAGTCTTATTACCAGGGTGTCCAAAAAGGGATTTTTGCAGACCAAAGTCTTGTTGGCCCACAACAAATAGTCTGAAAAAAACTGAAGACATAATGTAATGAGAAAAAAACTGCCATTTTGATAATAATAACCAATAATAACACAATTTGTAACTTACAACACAAAACTGACAAAAAACTAAAAATATCAAAATGTCCCCTGCATATTTTTGTATGAATTTGTAAACACTTTGTATTACATTTTTAGTTACAACCCCCGTTTCCATATGAGTTGGGAAATTTTTGCAAATAATAATTAACTTAGAATTTCATGGCTGCAACATGTGCCATAGTAGTTGGGAAAGGGCATGTTCACCACTGTGTTACATCACCTTTTCTTTTAACAACACTCAATAAACGTTTGGGAACTGAGGAAACTAATTGTTGAAGCTTTGAAAGTGGAATTCTTTCCCATTCTTGTTTTATGTAGAGCTTCAGTCCTTCAACAGTCCGGGGTCTCCGCTGTCGTATTTTACGCTTCATAATGTGCCACACATTTTCCATGGGAGACAAGTCTGGACTGCAGGCGGGCCAGGAAAGTACCCAAACTTTTTTTTTACGAAGCCACGCTGTTGTAACACGTGCTGAATGTGGCTTGGCATTGTCTTGCTGAAATAAGCAGGGGCGTCCATGAAAAAGACGGCGCTTAGATGGCAGCATATGTTGTTCCAAAACCTGTATGTACCTTTCAGCATTAATGGTGCCTTCACAGATGTGTAAGTTACCCATGCCTTGGGCACTAATGCACCCCCATACCATCACACATGCTGGCTTTTACACTTTGCGTCGAAAACAGTCTATATCACAGGTATCAAACTCTGGCCCGCCGTGTAATTTCATTTGGTCCTTGAGGCAATATCCAATTAACATTAGAGCTGGCCCGCCGGTGTTATACAGCAGTGTCGCTGTAACACCGCATTCACCGATTTCCCGGGAGACTCTCAAATTTCAGTGCCCCTCCCAAAAATCTCCCGGTGCAACCATTCTCCCGGATTCCACCCGAACAACAATATTGGGGGTGTGCCTTAAAGGCACTGCCTTTAGCGTCCCCTACAACCTGTCGTCAAGTCTGTTGCTCCTCCTCACAAACAGCGTGTCGACCCAGTCACGTAATATATGTGGCTTCTACACACATGTGAGTAAATGCAAGGCATACTTGATCAACAGCATACAGGTCACACTGAAGGTGGCCATGTAAACAACTTTAACAGTGTTACAAATATGCGCCACACTGTGAACCCACACCAAACAAGAATGACCAACACATTTCGGGAGAACATCCGCACCGTAACACAACATAAACACAATAGAACCAATACCCAGAACCCCTTGCAGCACTAACTCTCCCAGACCGCTACAATATACACCCCCTCCCCGCTACTAACAAACCCCACCCCCCTAACCCCACCCACCTGAGCCCCGACATTAACTGAGCAGTAAAAAGGCCTGAATGGTTGATTTATTCATTATTTTATTTTCAAATGAATTAGCCTCTGGAAAAAATTAATGTTAATATTTACCTCAGAAGGCTGCAAATACAAAAGAGGAATTCAATTTTTTTTTTAATTTGATTTGATATCCATCCATCCATTTTCTACCGCTTATTCCCTTTTGGGGTCACGGGGGGCGCTGGCGCCTATCTCAGCTACAATCGGGCAGAAGGCGGGGTACACCCTGGACAAGTTGCCACCTCATCCCAGTGATTTGATATGTCATTGTTATTTTTTAATTATTATTATTATTATTATTTGGAACTCAATTTTGCATGAAACTATAAAGTTATATAAGCCTTGCTTGTTCAATATTCAATGAAAAACTTGTTTGGGTCCCTATTAAAAGATTAATTTGTTCAACCTCGACCCACGGCTTTGTTCAGTTTTAAATTTTGGCCCACTCTGTATTTGAGTTTGACACCCCTGGTCTAGATGGCTCGCTTCCCCTTTGGTCTGGATGACACAATGTCGAATATTTCCAAAAGCAATTTGAAATGTGGACTCGTCAGACCACAGAACACTTTTCCACTTTGCATCAGTCCATCTTAGATGATCTCGCGCCCAGAAAAGCCGGCCGCATTTCTGGATGTTGTTGATAAATGGCTTTCGCTTTGCATGGTAGAGCTTTAACTTGCACTTACAGATGTAGCGATCAACTGTATTTAGTGATAGTGGTTTTCTGAAGTGTTCCTGAGCCCATGTGGCGATATCCTTTAGAGATTGATGACTGTTTTTGATACAGTGCCGTCCGAGGGATCGAAGGTCACGGTCATTCAATGTTGGTTTCCGGCCATGCCGCTTACGTGGAGTGATTTCTCCAGATTCTCTGAACCTTTTGATGATATTATGGAGCGTAGATGTTGAAATCCCTAAATTTCTTGCAATTGCACTTTGAGAAAGGTTGTTCTTAAACTGTTTGACTATTTGCTCACACAGTTGTGGACAAAGGGGTGTACCTCGCCCCATCCTTTCTTGTGAAAGACTGAGCCTTTTTTGGGAAGCTGTTTTTATACCCAATCATGGCACCCACCTGTTCCCAATTAGCCTGCACACCTGTGGGATGTTCCAAATAAGGGTTTGATGAGCATTCCTCAACTTTATCAGTCTTTATTGCCACCTTTCCCAACTTCTTTGTCACGTGTTGCTGGCATCAAATTATAAAGTTAATGATTATTTGCAACAACAAAAAAAAGTTTATGAGTTTGAACATGAAATATGTTGTCTTTGTAGCATATTCAACTGAATATGGCTTGAAAAGGATTTGCAAATCATTGTATTCTGTTTATATTTACATCTAACACCATTTCCCAACTCATATGGAAACGGGGTTTGTACTTTCTCACTACATTACATCACTTTGCTCTTTTTTCTTTCTTGACAACATGCTGTGGGCTTCCAAAACTGCACCCCTCAACTAAAGTACCAGAATGGATATCTCCTCATTTGAGAATCCACATAGGAGCACAAAGAAGTGATATTTCAGAAGGGATCTGCACATCACTACTTCTGGCATTGGATGTGAGGCACAAGTGTGCGACATACCGCCGCTTTAGTGAGGCCGTTGCAAAGTGGCGGCGATGAGAGCGGGACATCCAGGTGTGAGGCCGCCATGATGAGAAGCGCCACAGGCAGGAAGACGGACGTGTGGAATACACACCAATTAGTATGTTACTGAGGCTAATTAGCATAAAATTGCATGAACATGTATATTTAACGTAAATCCTGAAAGAGTCTGATGCAGAGGACTAAAACACTGAACAAAACTCTCTCCAAGGGCTGGGTGTTGGAGCACTGGTCGGGAATCGAACGCAGGAAAGCAGCAGCGTGTACCACTACACAGTTTCCTCCCCTCTTGTGCAAAGTAGCAGCTGACAAGATATGAATGTACTGTCGGTGGATTTTACCTTTTTTAAATGTTTATTATTGTAGCAAAAGGATTTTTAAAGTTAAGGGTTTTGGGGATTTCTAACTGTTGTGAGGGCACCAAAGGGAGCGGCGCATACAGCACAGTTCAGCTTGTAGTTGTTTGGAAATGTGCCTCACGACACAAACTTTTCCACTTAAGAACCCGGTTCAAGAACCAAAAAGGTTCCTAAATCGAGGTTGCAAATTGTAAAAATGTATCAGGACTTCACAGTAGTTAACAGTATTTCTTCACAGTAAAATAATTTGATCAAAATGTACTGTATATGGTGACTGCATTCAGCAAAAATGCTAGCGTAAAACGTTAGCATGCAGCTGCAAGGATGATTAAATAAGAAAAGTTAACATAAACTCTCCTGAAGGAATCAATAAAGTACTATCCATCTATCTTCTAGGATGGCACCAGGTGCATGTTTTTGGAAGTGGGAGGAAGCCGGAGTACCCGGAGGGAACCCACGCATTCACGGGGAGGACATGCAAACCCCACACAGAAAGATCCCGAGCCTGGATTTGAACCCAGGACTGCAGGATCTCCGTATTGTGAGGCAGACGCACTAACCCCTCTGCCACCGTGAAGCCCATATTATATATTTATGTCAAATGTTATTCTATATGTCACAAATGTTATTATACATGTCATAAAAGTGGCATGTACCTCCTGCTTGGCGTGTGTGTGGCAGCGTGTCATCTCTGCATTGAGTTGATGAATGGTGCGTTTGAGGGCGTGGTTCTCATCCA